>NW_005871142.1:994501-1104093 GCF_000147115.1 Myotis lucifugus | reverse complement strand
GTTCAAAAATTTTGCCTAGTGTGTGTGTGCAGGGGGTGTTAACTTCTTGTTAAGCTTAAGAGTTCTTTATAGTCCTAGCTGGTTTGGCTCAGTGGATAGAGCGTCGGCCCACGGACTGAAGGGCCGAGGATTCGATTCTGGTCAAGGGCATGTACCTCGGTTGCTGGCTGGATCCCTGGCCCTGGTCAGGGTGCATGTGGGAGGCACCCAGTGAATGTGTCTCTCTCACATCGATGTTTCCCTCTCTCTGTCTCTCCCCCTCCCTTTCCACTCTAAAAATCAATGGGAAAATATCATGTGAGGATTAACAAAAGAAAAGAAGAGTGGGGAAGGAAGGTTCATAGGAATTAAATAACTTCCCCTTGTCACAAAAGCAAGGGGAGTGTTGGCATTCTCATTCAGATCAATCTGTTTCCCAAGTCCTGCTTTTAAGCATCTCTGAGAATGTCTCCGTTAGGGTCTAGCCAGGAAAAGACACATTCAAAGGTGTGATTTGAAGAGAGTTAAGTGAAAGGACTATGTGTGGGGGGCATTATGGGTCTAGTCCTGAAAGGGCAGGGGGAGGAGCTGGTACTGGAACCCGGAGGGAACTATGGGGAGCACTCCCATGCCAACCGGAGCCATGACCTTCAGTTCAGGGACACGGCCAGCCCCTGAAGGCACGGCAGGGAGGAAGGGCAGTGGGGGGAAGCATCAGACCCCATCCCCAGCCTCCTGCTGGTGCCTGCACTGGCTGAACCCAACCAGAACCTGTGCCGGGTCTCAGAGCTCGAGTGATGCCCTCCGAGCAGGTCAGGTGGGCCTCCTGAGGCCCGGCGTGGGAGGAAGGCACACCTGGAGGGGGAGACTGCAATATCTAACACGTCAGCTCTTGTTAGGATCTTTTCATAAGACATTAGGGAAAAGTCCCAATAAACTCGGCTTTGCATGAGGTTTATTTTGGTTCAGAATCTCATTTTAGTTATCTCCTCTGGAAGCGGCCTCTGGGACCACAAAGGAGGAAGGAGGAGGCCATTGTCCTCAGAACAAGTTAGACAGCCTGGTGGCTTGCTTCCCTCCACGCTCCGTCCGCACAACCTGGAGAGCTGAGCTGCTAGGTGAAAGGAGGGAGCACGTTACCCTGGCGCTGGCCTCGCAGTGTTCTGTCTCCAGAGCACCAGAGTGCCCTCTAAATCGGTGGCCAGGCTCTCGGGCCACTTAATCGGCTCACAGCCTTTCCAGGGCCCGCACGCCCGCGTGGGCCAGACGCTCACCTCTCTACCCCAATCTCCTCTGGAATCTTCCTGGCTCTTCCCTGTACCCCGAAAGCTGTCCCCCAGGCACCCGCACGCCCACTCCCTATCGCCTGCCTGTGTGCTCAGATGTCATATTCCCATGAGACTTACCCTGACCGCCCCTCCCCCCACACTGCACCACTATCCCCCAACTCTTCACGCTCTGCTTTATTTCTTCTCTAATAAGTAGCACTGACCACCTTCTAATATGGAACACAACGTGTACCCCCTTAAGCCTTTTGTTTATTGTATGTTTCCAACTCCTTCTAGAAGATGAGCTCCATGAGGCAGGGATTTTTTTTTTTATCTGTTTTGGTCACTCGTGTATTCTCAGTGCCTAGACCAGTGATGGCGAACCTTTTGAGCTCGGCGTGTCAGCATTTTGAAAAACCCTAACTTAACTCTGGTGCCGTGTCACATATAGAAATTTTTTGATCTTTGCAACCATAGTAAAACAAAGACTTATATTTTTGATATTTATTTTATATATTTAAATGCCATTTAACAAAGAAAAATCAACCCAAAAAATGAGTTCGCGTATCACCTCTGACACGCGTGTCATAGGTTCGCCATCACTGGCCTAGACTACAGCCTTCTGGTGCATGGCAGGCTGCGTCGGTAAATATCTGTGGAATGAATGGATGGATACATGAATGAATGAGATCTTCAAAGATCTAAAAGCGGTCTGACCACCGTCTCCCGGACCTTTCTCTTCACCAACACGTATCTGCCAACGATCCTTCCCAGAAACACATCGATCATCTTCATCGTCGCCGGTGCTGTCGATACCTTGTGGCCAAAAGCATAGATTCACCCGTGTGCTTCCTAGACGCCGGGTAGAGGAAACGTACTCAGGACGCTGGCTCTGTGTCAAAACTAAATGGCGACCTTGGCTCGCTTTGCTTCCCCGCAGAGGTTATTTCTTCATCGGAAAGGGAACACTCTATCCTTGGGAAAAATAATATTTTTGCCACCTTCAGCTTTAAAATGGCTATTTGATATGGCCGGCGTGTGTCTCCGTCAGTGGCAGCTGAAAAAGCGCTGGCTGAGAGGCTCAGAGCAAGGCCCCTGGCGCGGAGGGAGAGAGGCTCGTCCTACGACAGAATTAGTTTACAATAACTTATTTACCTGTCCAAATCCTTCATCTCACATTAGAGCTTTCCCCTGCCATCCGGGGCTCTGGAGTGCTAAGAGGAAAAAGGAAAATCGATTGATAATGATATATTCGGTTTAGAAAAATATATTGATTCCCGGGCAATGATAGTCGTGCGCTTCTGCGAGGGAGGGTACCATTCCCGTCGCCCAGGTGGCTCCCACACAAAGGACACGTGAAGGGGGGAGCTAGGACGAGCCCGGCCCCTCCGTGATACATAGCCTCTGTCTTCCAGGTATGACATCTCTATCTTTTATTAAAAAATTCTCTTCCAGGAAGTCATCCTTTGCCTCCTCAAGGTCTTCTTGCCCATTGTCTAAAACACAGCAACAACAAAAAAAAAACCCGAATGATTTGTTTTTGCGATTCTAGAGTTCGGGTCCTGTTGTCGTTTCAGCTTTAGAGTTAAGACTTCCATTTCTTACTCTTTCCCGTCTCTGGAGCTTCTTGGTCTGGATTACATGGAAGGCAATGCCATTATTGTCTCCCTTATTCCAGGTTCATGGCTCACCTGGGGGGCTAGGGGTTGTGTGTTCAGATCCCCGTTTGTGCTGAGAAGCGCCCCTCTGTCTTCCCGCCTCCACCTACCTCAGGGCGGGATGGCAGTGCCTGTCCTTGGAGGTTCTGTGGTTCCCACTTGACCTCCCTTATCCCGGCCCACCCTGTGTGAGATTGTCCACACTCGGAAATCCAAGGCAGCGATAAGCTTCCACTTAGGGTGGGACCAGCCAACATACTGCCATTCCAAAGAGAACTTTCAGCAAAAGACGATGCCTTTTACTCACCCAACCCCACTTTTTTCCTTGTTTCCAGACTGTCTGGCCTCCTGGTGATGCTCACGCTGCGCTAAGTGTTGGTAGCCGTCGAGGGTTTTGCATCCTGGGGACGAATCCCGAGCTTGCCAGAGACGGACGGTGCAAGGTAGGTCTCTGCTCAGCTCGCCTGAGCTGAGAAATAAGAAAGGCATCAGACCTGGGCTCAGCCAGCTCTGCTCGCTCACACTGACGTTATGGGGGAGTGAGGAGGATGTAGCTGGTTCCCTCGCCCTCTTGTGGGTGACTCTCTTACCGTAGATGCAGGAGGAACAGGTGCTCAGAGCCTAGCTAAGCCAGTGCGCCTCGATCCTCCCAGAATCAGCTTCCAGCATTGTTGTAGCTCTTTGTCACTCTCCTGGGTCTTGGGGTTCCCAGGAGGTTGGATCTGGGAGTGGCCAGTAGCTAGGTGACCTTTGAGCTCCTCAAGACTGTAATTCTTCTTTTGTAATTTAACTTTTCTCATGATTAAAATAGCATTTTATTTTTTTATTTTATTGATTTGAAAGAGAGAGGAAGGGGGAGATGGAGAGAGAATCATCAATTTGTTGTGCCACTTACTTATGCGTTCATTGGTTGTGTCTTGTGTGTGCCCTGAGCAGGGATCAAACCCCCAACCTTGGTGTGTGTGTCAGGACAATGCTCTCACCAACGGAGCTCTCCTGACCAGGGCAAAAATAGCATTATTAAGTACGTGTTCATGATAGAAGTATTTTAAATGTGGTACCTAAAATTACATGAATTATTATAATCCTGAGAAATAACTATTTTAGTGTCTCTTTCCGGGTTTTTTTCTTATGCACATATATATATAACATGTGCATGCATGTATGCACACACACACATACAAGCACACACACAAATGGGGTTGCACTTGAGGATGTGTTATTTTGACCTTATAATATGTCACAGGTACCTTTTTTATGTTAGTAAATGCAAATCTATAGCATTTTTAAGGACTTCATATATATATGTAAAATCTACATTATTTACTTAAATATATATGATTTTCTACATTATTTACTTAACTAGTGCCCTGATGGTGAACATTTAGTTTGTTTTGAATATCTCACTCTTAAATACCACAACAAACTTTTTCTGTGTATATATCTTTGCATAGTCATGTGATTATTTCCTTGGCTTAAATTTATAAAGTCTGGCCTAAAATTTTGATGCAGGATTCGCAAACCTAGATTTATGAAGACCAGGAGCGTTGGGGGGGACATGGACGACCTGTGAGGGCAGAAGTCGGATGGAAAAGAATCGGCAGGGTTTCTTTCACACACACACAGCCGCGCCAGGCTGTGCCAATAGAAGCCAGGGAGCCTGGAGCTGAAGTTGCCACACTCACCCTATACCTTTGCCAGACAGTCAGGGGGCTGGGCCTGGAATGAAAGTGGTGGGAGGGTGGGGGTCTGGGCACGGGGACCAGGACAGTGGAGCCTGAGCTGGCCCAGGCTAGCAGGCCTGGTGGCACTTGAGCCTTTAGAAATGCATGGGCCAAAGCCACCTCTGCAGAACACACAGGGCCTGGTGCTGGGCAAGCACAGGCCGCAGTGGCCCCGGGGCTGCTGCGTTCTCGGCAGTGCCCATCCTGGTGCCCCGACCAGGAGCTCGTGGCCTCTGCCTGGGCCAGCCGATGGCCTGTATCCAGCTTCCTTCTGCAGCAGGGCCAGAGCAGCAGACCAACAAGGCCCCTGCCAAGGCCAAGTTCTTATCTGGCCAGAGAGCTCTCTTTGGACTCAGAGACGTGGGGTGTAGCTAGCCCTCCATTCCCAGAGCCCTTGCACAGAGACGAGAAAATGCAGCCAGGGGAACCCTGGGTTGTGGGCAGCCGTAGTTGTCAGGCAGAAGCAGGAGGAGGCTCCATGCTGGGCCTGGATCAGCTGTGGAAATGAAAGAAACGTCCACTATGCGATCCAGCCTGCTGCCACCCAGCAGCCCAGTGGGGGCAGCCAGCGGGGGCAGATGGGTTTCTGACCTCAAGAGCTGTGAGCTGTGGGCACATGCCTGAGGGCACCACGGACCAGCTGGACAGCTGTTCTGGTTGCTACCTGGTTGGAGGAGAGATGGAAAACTAGACAGCCACACATGTATTTGGTGACCGTGGCATTCCCAGCTCCTTGGGGGGCGGGGGGGAGGGGGGCAGAGGCAGAGTTAGTGTCTGGGAAAGAGCGAGGAGATGTCTGCACAGAAGCCAGCTTCCCGAGGACATGCCTTTGAGCTGTAGGCACTGTGAGAGTGGCGCAGGGTGAAGGGGTGGAGAGGACGGGGCGATGGGTTTGGGTCGTCTGTACTCCGCGCTGAAGCAGGTGGCACACGGTTCTTGTTCCTCCCAGCCTTCGAGGTGCATGTATGTTAGGATGGGGAGGCACGGGCATGCCTGACAGGATGCACCTCGTAGGGCGTCACATCTCTGCATCCCCCAGACCGGTGTCCCCACTTGAACTCCTGTTGGTCCTCCCACCACCTGGCTCGTGCCTGCAGGATGCATCCGTCTGATTCATCTCCGTGTTCACCCCTCCTCCACTCCCGCCTGCACCTGCCGGGGCTTCCAGTAAATGCCTCGCTGCCCACCCAGCCGCCACTGTTCCCGGGGGCACCTGGCCAGTGCTGGGCTGCGCTGTTCCCTCATGGGCAGGACTCCCGCTGATTCCCAAGGAGATAGGGAGGTGCCACGGGCCACCATGGCCCCGGGTGCCAGTAAAAGGAGTGATCCCCTTCCTGTGGAAACTGGGCCAGATCCCTGGGCTCTGTGTGTCTCGCTCCAGAATGCAAACACAGGGGCCGGGGGGGGGGGGCTGCTCTCCATAGTCCGTGGTCTGATGAATGTCACCCCGTAATCAAGGGTGTGGGGCCTGAACTGGCGAACAGGCGTGGCATCGGACCCCGCATGCCGTGTGTGGCCTGGGCTGGGGTGGCGCTGAGAGCACGTGGCGCTGAGGACCTGGTTTGTGCAGACAGAACCAGAGGCTGAGCCAAGAATGGCGTTGACCTGGGCTTTGGAGGGGGTGAGGGCGAGCACAGACCCCCATTTGTGCTGAGGAGCGCCCCGCTGTCGTCCCCGCCTCCACCCACCTCAGGATCAGCCAGTGGACAGCCTTGCTGGTGGGACGGAGAAACCGAGCCCCTGCCCTTGGCTCAGGTGGGCTGCGTCCCTCCTTCCTCCAGCCCCTCTCCCGCCTCTGCCTGTAACTGCGGGTGGTTTTGCCGCAGGTTTGCCTCGCTGCCTCTCCGCGCTCCCTCTCGTCCCTCTGCACCGCCGTCCCCGGGGCAGGGTTCTCGGTGGCACCGCTGTCCTGGGGTCCCTCCACGTCTTCAGCTGCATCCTGAGGCTCAGTTACCAGCCCGAGTTGCATCTCAGACTCAGCCTGGCCAGCCCCAGGCCAGCTCATTGCTCCTCCATCACTGTCTTTGGGACACCCTCCCCCCCACCCTCCCCCTGGGCTGTGAGTCTCGATCTCCTTTGCTTTAGACTTTTCGTCATCCTTCCATGAGCTTGAGGACATGCTGTTATTGGTGCATGAGGTCAGATGGCCTTATTCGGTTCAGAGATCACAGGACAGTGAGGGCACAGGCAGTGCAGTGGGGGACCTGTGACTGGGAGGCAGGCCACTGGGCTCTCATCCCAAGTCCACACTCGCTCTGATTAAGCCCATCCCGCCCTCTGAGCCTCGGCCTCCATAGCTCCAGATGGAGAAGTCCTAGCCCCAGGGGAAGATGGACAATTTCAGAGGGAGGACGGTGCCACCTGGGCCAGCAGCGCTTACCCTCCTGGAGTTGCCGGGAGAGCTTTAAAAAATAAGATGCCTGGGCCCTTCCCCAAGACCTTCTCATTTATTTGCTCTCGTTAGGGTGGGCGTCGGTGTATTTTACAGGCTTAACCACCACTCTGGACTCAAAGGCGTTAGCACATTCCTGGATGCTAAGCCGGGAAGAATTGAGGTGGGAGGTAAGGAGATTTTATGAAACAAAATTCCTAGATGTTGTGTACCTATTTTGGATCAAGCCATCCGAAAGCTGGGTACCTGGGGTTCGTCACCCTGCCAGCCCTGTTCATCTCACCCCACCCCAGAATGCTTTTCCGTGAACCCTGCGGGCGGTGGGAAGACCTTGTTATCCCGTAGATCACGTCGGTGTGTCCACGGTTAGGATTCCATGGCAGTTCGTTGTTTATCGTGGTGCTGGGACCCTTCGAGGGGGCCCTGGGGAGAGGTGTGTCTGATTCCAGCAGAGACACATTCTTCTCGGAGCCACTGTCAGCGCCTCGGATCGAACCGTGGGGACGGATCAGGTTCTCTCTTGCCCCGCCCCGGCCTGAGCAGTGCTCCCGGCCCTGGCTGCGCATTGAAATCACCCAGGGAAATGGTCCAAGTCCTGGTTCCCAGGCTTCCTGCAGGTCGGTCTCGGGACGGGACCCAGACATTCGTGTTTTTGTGAAGCTACCCAGGAAATTCCAGAGGAGGCCGAGGTCAGAGGCGCTGCTACACCTGCAGGCCCAGCTGCGCCCCACCTGTGGCTAACAGATGGGACTGTGTACATGTGGTGCTTGGAGGCAGCCGCCCCCGCCAGGGCCTGCTCCTCCTCTCTCCTGCTTCTCGTTTGCGTTGTCCTATGTGTATCCTTTTAAGTCCCTGGCTTTCCTCTCTGGAAAGCAGTGAGGTGAGAACAAACAGGATGGAAAGCTTCCTGCTTTTCCCTGGCCGGGCCCTGGGCACAGCCCCTACCCCATGAGGCCTCGGAGGACAGAGGGTTGGAGACCCCAGCCCTGCCCACAGCGCAGGGGTGCCTCCCCGTTCTGGTAACCGTGCAGTGAGGGGTTGCACCCAGTTCTGCCAAGGGCACTCCCAGGCCGAGGAGTGAGGCTCGGTCAGCTCATAGCATCTGTGCGCTGACACGGGACTGGGGTGAAGAGAGGACTGACCGGGGTGGCGTCGTTCTGCCCAGGACAGTGGCTGTGCCTTCCTCGGTCCGGGAGACTCAGCCCTGCCCCGAACAGCATGCTGAGATGATCAGGGGAGGCAGGAGATTGGGGGAGGGGGGATCTTCCCCCATTTCTGTAGCAGGGGTGTTCAGGAGCAGCACACACAGGTCAGTTCCCCTGTGCTAAGGGGCTGGGTGGGGTGCTCACAGCGCTCACTGTAGCTGCAAAACTGCACTTGGCACCTGGGCTAGAAATAGCTTGTCTGCAGACCTCAGGGTTTATTTGTGTGGCCAGATCTGATTTTCCAAGTGACCGGTCTCCTTCCACACCTTGCACCTGCCCCCACGGCCAGGGCTGCGGGAACAGTTGTGAGTCTGTGTCTACAGGAGGGCAGCTGGCTGGGGGCGGGGGGTCGGGGGGGGGACACCCAGCCTGCACTCCGCAAGCCTGGCTGTGCACTGTGGGAGCTCAGAGGGAGGGTGCCCCTTCTAGTTAGCACAAAAATGCCGAACAGGCTAGGAGTGCCCTGCCATGGCCCTTCCTGCTCGGGGAAGGCACCGGGCATGCATGTGTCCAGTGACCGTGTGAGGATGTGCATCTGTCCCTTTTTGATGGTCTCGTATAGTCCCAGGTCACTCAAACGAATGTTTAAGCTTTTGTCTTCTAATCATAAATTCTCTCTCTGTGTCATACATGCCAGATGCCAGGAGCCGTGGGGCTGCATGTAGGAGGAACACCTACCACCATTCCTTCCTTCATTTCTTCAACCACATTGCATATTGTTCTAGGTTTGGGGTCTAGCAAAAAGCTCTGTCCCCAGGGAGCTAGCCGTCCAGTGGGGAGGCCAGCAAGTAAATGCATTCTTACAGGATTTGATCACCATAACAATAGGGATTTATACGAAGTGCTATGGAGAGCAGTTCATTCACTCCACAAATCTTCCTGAGCAGCTACTGTATGTCAGGCATCATTCCAGGCACTGGGGACCCGGCAGGACCATAGGAGACAAAATCCCTGACTCAGCTCACATTTGAGGGAATGAGAGTCTCAGCAGCTTCGTTTGCTCAAAACCACAGGCTTCTGAGCTGGAAATGGGAGCCTAGGAGTGTGTGTGTGTGTGTGTGTGTGTGTGTGCAGGGAATCCCTCATGCAGAAGCCTGGGAGGTATAACAAGACAAGAGAGCTCAGGGACTCTGTGGCAGCCTCATGCTCAGGGCAGGCACTGCCCCACCCCTGATGTGTTAGAACGTCCAAGGCCAAGGACATAGGACTTATTTCACCTCCTCCTGTAACCTAGTGCTTTTGGTTTGCCAAGTGTTTTCACATCAGTCCCTGGGCTTGGTCCAGAGGGGGGCCCAGAAGGATTGTTATTGCCGTTTATTATACCAAGCAGCAAGCTGGGGCCCAGAGAGGGTCACTGTCTTGCCCAAGGTCACACAGCCGGTCAAACCAGACTGGGAACTAGAGTCCTTGTCTCCTGGTTCCTAAGCCCAGGGGGCCTTCTGCCTGCACGCCAACTCCCAGTCCTCGTATGGGAAGCCTAAAGAGCCCTGAGCAAGTGTCAATCATGTGCCTGCCTGTCTTCCACAAACATTAGTTGAGCACCTACTGTGTGTCCAGCCCAGCATGGGTGACCATCCTCTGGGCCTCAATGCCATCCCAACCCCACCCAGGAAGAAAATCGAAAGAATGACAACTGGGTGGTTGTCCCTCCTTCCTCACCTCATGACCCAGAGGCCTAAAGACCATGTGTCAGCCAGACCCAGGCTGTCCCTCGCCCCTGCCAGGCTGCACAGGGAGCAGAATGACCATCGCAGGCCGAGTCCTCTCACCCAGGCGATCGGAGGCGCATTCTTGACAGCTGCCAATCCGTGTTTGTACTCTCACTTGGAAGTGAGCAGGATGCTAACAGGAAGGGGGAGATGTAGCCTCACTCAGGGCGCTGGAGCGCTGGAGCCCGCCTGTGTGAGACAGTTGCAGCTTAGCAACCCTCACGGGCCCGCCTTTCGATTTGTAGCAACTCATTTGGATAAAAGCATCTGGTTCCTAAGGTAGCGACAACAACAAAAAAAATCATTAAAAGCACATTTCTGCTCTCACGAAGTAACCTAGTAACGGCGCAGGAGGTAACAATTAACCTGGCCCCCTCCCCAGGTACACAGACTTGGTGGGAAGGGGAGCCGAACGTCGGGACCAGAGACGGTCTGTCCAGCGTCCCTCTCAGATCCGGGCTCACGGATGGCGCGAGGCTGCCCTGAGAGCCCCGCCCTCCATTAGCGCCGGAGGAGGCACCCTGCCTCTCCGTCCCAGAACAAGCAGTGCGATGATTCATTCAGCACCGGTTCAGGGCTCTCGAAAATGCACCGGGAGTGCTTTGTCTTCTTGCACAGGTAGGCGCTAAGCTGAGCTACCAACTTCATGTATCGGGTCAAATAAACCTGACCCCCACCCACTAGCCAAACTCACCTCCTGTGACCCCCTCCCCAGCATACACACACATGCACACACGTGCACACACTGCTCCCATCCAGGCAGATCCCTGTGCTCCTGACTGACCCTGCTGTGGGCATCGCCCCTCCCCCTCCGGGCACTTGCCCTGCTAATCCCTAATCTCCCGGAAGAGCCTCTCCCGCCCCCACCCATCTCCTGGCAACCTGTTCCCAGGCCACCCACCCATGGGGATTTTCTCTCCTCTGATCTCCTGACCCTGTTCCTCTCCCCAGCACCCACCTGATTGTTTTGGGGCCATGCGAGGTCCTTCATCCCGTGGGCTCATCCCTGACCACTGGGAGCTCTGTGGGGGCGGGAGAGCTCTGTGCAGAGCTGAGCACAATCTAAACCCTGAATGGGAACTGGCAATAGAAAAAGTCAACTCCCATGGCCGCTAGCTGTGCTCCTGGTCCCTCAGCCCCTCGCCTGGCTCCGGGCTGTTCTCTAGCCTGCCTGGGGAGACAGCTGGGGGTCCCCTGAGGGTGGTCACTCCCAAAAGCTCGGCACAAAGAAGGCTCACGAATGTTTATGGGATGGGCATTGGCATGTGTGCTTTACTCCGAAGCATCTCATTTAATCTGTCTCACCTGTTTGCTCAAGGATCAGCCGTCCCTGTCAGACGGGCTTCCAGCTGCCCACTGCAGGGCAGGGAGGGCAGTGCACAGACTCGGTCCTGGAAGGCCATGTCCATGGGGATGCCAGGCACTCGGCCAGCGTGCTCCTTTCTGCTGTTCTAGGTTCCGTCCACGGTCCAGGAGAAAGATAGGCCGCCCTGGGCCCTGCCGGACAACCCAGGGTCTCAATATGGCCAACTTCCCATTGAAGCCACATTTAGAAAGCTGTGTCCCATACTCAAAGGGGCCTCACAGCATTCATTCACTTATTCATTTATTTATTCATGTGGGAAACCTAGTAAGCGGCAGAGTACAGCGGTCAAGGGCACAGATGATGAAACCAGACTGCCTGGGTTTCTACCGAACCCCTTCTCTGCTCCCGATCAGCTGTGCAACTTCTAGATCGAACCTCCTGTGCCTCAGTTTCTTCATCTGCAAAATGGGATTATAACACTATCTCCTCATACCGGGGCTGTGAGGATGAAATGAGTTAACAGAATGCGGCACCTAGGACAGTGCGTGAGACAGGGCTCTGGACAGGGTGTGCTCTTATTATTCTAGGGGGCTAGGACCCCAGCCGAGTGGTGGCCTTAATTCGTACTCCCTTCAGGACCACATGGCCTTCAGGAAGGTGTGGGTGTGCCCACCCTGCCTCCACCCCTGAGTCCATTCAACGAGCAGGCACTTCTGCTCCGAGCCACCTAAACCCAGACGGTGGAAGAGTGACCACCAGAGGCACCGGGGGCTCTGGGATCTGGAAGCATGCCCGCCCTGCTTTTGGTCTCCGAGCTTTTGTTTTAATCTCTACCGTGAGGGGGTTAGAGTCCTGAGTGATGCCCAAGGGCTGGGGGCTCTGTCCCTGGGAGTAACCCTGGATGTGGACACAGGGGGCTTCTGGGACGTGGCCACAATTAGCACTGTGGCTTCAGAAGGCATGTCGGCATGTCCTTGGGGCATCTCTCATTAACAATTATGAAGTCATTATCTGGTAAATAATTTATAACCCAAGCGACGGGATAAGCCGCCAATAAACAATAATCCATTTAGATTGAGGCTTGGCCCGGGCGCAGGCAGCGATGATGCGGCTCCTCCTCGCCTGGGTGTCAGCTCGTACTTGGGCGCCGCCGGGGCCTGGCCCCTCTGAAGCCCTGGCTCCCCACCCCGGCCAGGGGCATCACCCCTCCCCGGGCTCAGGCAGGATTCAGTCTGTGGAATGGGAACCAGGGGTGCTGGGCCCTGCTGGGTGGCTTATATGCACTTTCTCCTGAATCCTCCCCATAAGCCTATCGGTTGGGGACTATTGTTGTCCCCCTTTGCAGAGAAGTACACAGAGGTGGAGAGAGGCCAGATAATTACCCAAGGTCGGACCCGGGTCAGCAAGCCTTGGGTCTGGGATTCGGTTCCGTGTGACCTGAGAGCCCTCCCTCCCATCTAGTGAGCCCCAGGTCCTCCCTCTATGAGCTGTAACCTCCCAGTCACTTGTCCTGCCTTTGTCTCCTGTGGCCTACACCCCCCAGCCTGCACTGGGGGCCCTGGAGGCCCAAGTTCCCCTCTAGCCTCCCTCACCAAAGGAGGGGCCCTGGAGGTGCAGAGGCTGAGGACTCTGCTCCACAGGGCTGGTCCGCTAGTGGTGTGTTAGGCTCGGTAGTGGAGGCCAGAGCAGGGGCACGGGGGAGGGGGAGCAGAGCATGTCTGCAGGACACTGTGTCTGGACATTCAATCTTCCCACAGGCCTCCTGCACGTCTCCTGACCCCGGGGACACGGAGCTGCATCTGGCCCTGCTCCCATGAAGAGCTCCAGCGTGGGGAAGGGAGGAGCTTCGGCCCAGGCGGCATGAACGTGGGCAGTGTGGGTTGGCCTTTAGGATTGGGTTAGCGCTGCCAAGAGAGGTTGCTCTCCTGCCCATACGCCCCCACCCACCCAACACCCCTCCCCCACTGGCAAGGCCAGCCACAGGCCCTATGCCTGTAGGACCTTTTCAAAGACCTGCCAGAGGCCCCAGCCAGGGAGGGTCCCTGCGGGGTGTCTCTCTCACTGCTGGGAGTCCCCCTTCTTGGTTTCTCTAAGGCAGGGGGACATCATCAGCACCCACACAACCTGCCTCCCTGAGGCCTGGGGCTCGGAGGGTCTTGCTCACACGTCTCAGGCAACCAGCGTCGTCCTAGGAACAGGAGGGAGCCGCTGCGTGTGGGCCCTGTCATTGTCACGCGTCTGGAATGCGGCACAAACCTCCGCGGCCGGGCCGTGTGGTGGAGGAAGCCACAGTGGTCCCGGGTGCTCACGTCTCGATACCTGTGGTCAGCAGCCCGAGGAGAGGCCCCTTTTATCCTCCGGCCTCCTGGCTGCGGTCACCGGGGGCCAGGACCCGCAGACCCAGAGCCAAGAGCTTCCACTCTGGCGGACACCCATCCCCTGACCCCTTCCCGAAGGCCTGTGCTTCCCGAAATGAAGGATTCCACCCCCAGCATCTCTTGTCTTTGCCCCATGATCTCAGCATGTTGTTGGAGGTGGGGTTGAGTGTCCCAGACTGAGGAAGGCACAGCCACTGTCCCAGGCAGAGTGATGCCACCTCGGTCGGTCCTCTCTTCACCCCAGTCCCGTGTCAGTGCACAGAGGCTGTGAGCTGACCGAGCCACTCTCCTGGGCTGGGAGAACTCGTGGCAGAACTGGCTGCAACCCCCCATTGCACGGTTACCAGAAGGGGGAGGCACCCCCGCGCTGGAGTCTCCAACCCTCTGTCCTCCAAGGCCTCACAGGGGCAGCGGCTGTGCCCAGGGCCCGGCCAGGGAAAAGCAGGAAGCTTTCCATCCTGTTTGTTCTCACCTCACTGCTTTCCAGAGAGGAAAGCCAGGGACTTAAAAGGATACACATAGGACAACACGAACGAGAAGCAGGAGAGAGGAGCAGGCCCTGGCGGGGCGGCTGCCTCCATGCACCACGTGTACACGGGCCCATCTGTTAGCCACAGGTGGGGCGCAGCTGGGCCTGCAGGTGTGGCAGCGCCGCTGACCTCGGCCTCCTCTGGAATTGCCTGGGGCTTCTGGTGACTAATGTAAGAAGCTCTACCTCTTGCTTATCCCAAAAAGCTGGGGGGACACCACCCCCTTGTCCAGGACTTTGTTCCAGGGGGCTCCCACTCCCTGTCACTCAGGCAGCTCCATCCTGAGCCCCGAGGTGCCTCTCCACGGATGTGTGGACGCTCCCACTTCCGGCCACTGGGACCAGACCTTGCAGGCCGCCAGGTTGTGGGTAGATGGCCAGCAAACAACTATCATTTAGGGAGGGCGAGAGGAGTCTGCAGGAGCCAGAGAACACGGCCTCTGTCCTGAGGCGGGGAGCATGGCATTTCCGAGGGCTACAGCAGAGAAAGCAGCCTTCCCACAGCCCCCAGCAGCGATGCTCTGTGACGGAGTTCCCAGGATTTGCCCTCCTGCTAAGTGACCTGGGGCGGGGAGGCAGGACCTGCCAGGCCTGCTGTCTCCCTCTATCCTGCAGGCAGCCCTGGGGACGATCCGCCTGACACCAAGCTGCTCCCAGAGACCTCCAGGGAAGGAAATTCCATCGGCTCCCAGAGCCCCAGTTCTGTGGCTCCTGCAGGCTTTCCTTCTATCTGCCCTAAATCTCCCCGGCTGCAATTTAAGCCCATTTTCCCTTGTTTTGTTTTGTGTGGAAACGGAGAACAGCTAGTCCCCAGCTGCCTCCGACGGCAAGGTGCTTCTGAGGTCCCCGGACCTCCTACTGAGCTAGAGCCTTCCCAGAACCCTGCCCTGTTCAGTCCCCACCGCTAACGGCCCCAGAGAACAGCTTCCAAATTAATGCAGGAAGCAGGACCCCAATGGAGGCCCTTGGTAGTGGCAGGACCCCTCTGGTAGGTGCACCGTTGAGGTGGCCCTTAAGGCGAACGGGGGAGATGGGTGTGTGAGTGGACCAGCACCACCCAGGGATGTGCCAGATGGAATGGGGCCAGGATGCTGTGAGCTTCCTGCAGGAGGGGACACCCGTTAAGTCCTGAGGATGGAGAGGGATGTCAGTCACGTCGTCATTCACGTCGGCTGGCGGCCCTTCCAACAGACACCAGGAGGATTCTCATCGGGTCCAGGCCCCACATTTGGGTTTGAAGAAATCGTCCTTTTCCTCCGTCCCCTCTGTCCCCGCTGCTGGTGGACGAGGGGCTTCCCGTCCCCGTGCCCTCGTTCACATGCACACTGGCTTCCTGTGGCCTCTTGGCCGCCTGGACCCCTAGGTTTCCGTCTTGTTTTGTGCCTTTTTGCTTCTGGGAACAAATAACCCCCGTGCGCTCCCGCTAAGCACTAGCGATTTCGTAGGCCATCGAAGCCAGTTCCTGGAAGAGTTGGGTTCATGGGGGAAAATATTTTTTAAATTTGATTAGAAAACAGTCGATCGCAGCTAAGTTCTGGGTTTGGAAGGCCATGTGCTGAGCGTGCCTGGCAGCGCGCGGGCAGGGCGCCGTGAAGGCGAGGGAGAAGCTCTGTTTTTCCGAGACCAGTGGAATGAAAACCTCCCTGGGCTGTAGGAAAAATGGAGAGAAACGGAATCCCTTTGCCCTGAGCGGTTATCTAACTGAAATCCTGAAACGTGAGCAACGTCATTGGACTTTTTGTTTCCATTGCTTGGCCAGTAGCCCCCTCCTTGGCTTCAAAACACAAGGAGGAAAAAAATTTTAAAAAAGCATTGATTGGATTTAAATAATGGAATTGCCATTAATATCTTCCATAAAAGATGATTGATTCTGACTTGGATTTATGGGAAATCAGGGCTCGTAAAAGTAAACAGAGTGGCAGTCATTCAATATTAATGCCGGTTTATGTCCCCACCCCCCTGAGGGCTAGTTACATGCATGGACTCCCTGCCTAACCTCCCGGGCCAGCAGCCGGGTCACAGAGCCTCTGCAGGGTGAGTCGGACAATCCTGGGCCAGTCCAGGAAGCCGGCTGCACCCCCCTCCTCCTTGTTATATCCTAGTATGAAAACTAGGGGCCTTTTATCAAGAGGCCACAGGTGCCCCAGCCGGGAGGGAGACCAGCAGCCTTCACCTCTGCTCTGTGGAAGCCACTGCTCTCCCTGTAAGACCAAGGACCCCCCACCCGATGGCCCAGGAAGTCTCTCCTCTCCCTCTACCCCTCGAGCTCCCCCCTTCCCCGGGCAAGCACATGGGTGGGTGTATGAGCACTTCAGCCTCTAGCTGTGCTGTCCTTACGGCTCAGGGCTCAGGTGGACAGACCTTTAGTGCAGGGACACGTGGGCTGGGGGTTCCAGGAGGCGTTTCTCCAGTGACCCTTACACCTGCGTGTGTGTGAAACGTGGAGGTGAGGCCTGAGCCCTGCAAGAAAGTGGTGGCCGGGCCCTAAGTGGCCTGTCAGGAAGGGCAGGTGATGGAGGAGGTGTCAATCACGTAGCTCCCACTGGTGCCTGCCTCCCCCCAGCTGGGCCGTCAGCTCTGCTACCAATCCTCTCGCTGCCAGGTAGCCACTCTTCCATCCCCGTCCCAGTGGTTTGAAACCCTTATCACTGTCTCCCAGCCTGCCAGGTGCTATTGATCGCCTGTCCCTCAGCCATGCACTGGCAGCTCCCAGACCAACCCACACCGGCCCCTCCCCAGGATGCCCCTCAGGTGCCACGAGCCCTCACAGAGCTGGTCATCTTTCCTCCAGCCCACTCCTCTTCCTGAGCCCCCACCTCCTGGAATGGCCACACATCTACCCAGACCCGAGTCATAAACTCAGGAGTGCCTCCAGGCCTGTCCCCCATCGCTCTCCAGCCCCTCACCCCAGAATGATCTCTCTGGGGTACAGACCACACTACCAGCCTCTCCAACATCTGTGCAATAAAGCCCAGAATCTGCCCTTTGAACCCACATCCCCCCATGACGAAGGCCACATGCTGGTACTTTATACGGCGGCCTTCTCTGTGCCATTTCCTCCACCTGGAACCATGCCCACGCCCTCTGTGGACCTGCCACCTAGGCCTCCTCCCAGGGCAGAGCCAGCCTTTCCCTCCTGGGTGCTCCAGGGCGTGCTGTCTGTGCCTTCCATGCAGAAAAGCAACCTTTAGGGGCCTTCTGCATCAGACATCCTTGGGCTGCCCGCCTTGCCCACACCACTTTCTGGAAACATCCATACACACCCACAACCCCTGCTGCTGTTAGCAGGTCACGTGACCCCCCCTCCAGCCCCAGCTCACTGGACGGGGAGCAGATTCCAGGCTCCAGGGGTGCCCTTTCACTGGCTGCCCAGCACCATAGGACGGGTGTGTCCTGGCTTTAAGAAGTCAGCTAGACCAGTGGGACTTCCCTCCTCTGGGAATGGGAACTAAGGGGACCAGAGCCAGTTCCATCGGGGGCCCGCACTCCGGCTGGATGACAATGCAGACGCCAGGCAAGGGCGACTGTTCCGGGCTCTGTGCACAGCAAGGCTGAGTCTCAAAGGCAGCTGCCTGGGAAGGAAAGGAAAGGGGAGACGCTGTCCCAGGAGGAGAACCTGGAGCGAGAGACACAGCTCATCATGGCTGGTCCCTGAAGCTCCTCTTGTTTCTGCCCCTCTGCTGGGGTCCCCCAAAACCTCCCCCCGATCTCCTCATAGCCCTTCCTTTAGGCCGAGCTGGTGTGAGTGGCTTCTCTATAGGAAAACCGAAGAACCTCACTCAGAATAACCGCTTGTGACTGCTTTGCAGTAACCCAGCCGAGGAAGAATTCTTGACCTGGTTCAGCAGACCCTCACCAGCTATGAAAACTGCCATTTTTACCGATGAGTCAACTGAGGCTCAAACATACTAAGTAACTTGCTCACGGCCACAGGGCGAGGGAGCGGCAGAGCTTGATGCGGGCCGTCCTTCTCACTCAGAGCCCAGGCTCCTTCCTTGCCGCCGCCTTGCTGCATCCCTGTCTCCCACTCAGGGCTCTAAGCTCCTCGAAGACAGGGCCTGGGTCTCATTCACCATCGCCCCCCAGTGCCCCCCACAGGCTCGGACACCCGCAGTGTCTGATGGGTACATTTTCATTTTCATGTAGCCCATGAAAAGGCAGCGGACTCCCAGCCCCAGCCCCAGAGCTCTAGTCCTGCCCCCCTCCCCGCACTGTGACTGTGTCCCCTGGGGGGCGTCACCTTCCTCTCTCCCTCCCCTGCAACAACAGACATAGTCAAGTGGTGATGAGCATTTGGATGAGATGATTCCTGGGGCTTTTTTCCTGCCCTAAAAGAACACGGCTCTGTCCTCTGTGCCCTGCCTACCTCCCAGGAATGATGTCAAGTAGAAAACACTCCACACGCTCGGCCAGCTGGGTGCTTGCCCCAACCTGTTCCCGCAGACAGCGCTGCCCTTCCCACCGGCCTCGCTGGCGCGGCATCATTCCCCGAGGCCCCTCCCCGGCCTTTCCTTGCACGGCTCGCTGTTTAAGAGGGATTTGTGCCGCGGCCAGGCAGGCCACGATGTCCAGGCACCCCTGATAGCAGGTTTATCTAAATGAGGGTGAGATGCTTACACATCTTTTCATTCTTTTTTTTTTTAAATCGGCTATTAATTTGTCAGAATTATTCATATTTTACTGATATTTTCCATGTATCTAATCAGGGAGCTCATGAATAGAAATGAAACTATTTAAATACAGAGATGGTGTACATTGTAAGATCGTGTTTTCTTAAGCTGTTTCATAATGCAGTGAATACATTTATTTCTTCTAAAAACAGGTTGTGCAACCACCGAGAAAAGCCTTTTTAAATCTTTGATTAAATATGACTCTATTCAGATTGCTGAATGGGTGTGAGTGGCGAGTGTGTGCGCGTGTGCGCGTGTGTGTGTGTGTGTGTGTGGTCACTTGAAACACAGACATGGTTTTCTCCGTAGGGACAAGAGGACACATTAAAAAACACACTGGGATCAAATCTTTAGGATGGATGGATGGGTGGATGGATGGCGAGGTGAAAGTACAAATTGAAATTGTGCTGAATAATATTCGAGATAATTATTTGTGCAATGTAGACTTTTAAACTGCTCAGAATTCCGGCAGCACTCACGTATCCTGAAAGAGGCTTAGAATCATTAAACAAAGGTAGATATTAAATATACTACTGCTATCTCTCGAAATATTAGCCAGTAATGTAAAACACATGGCATCTACTCAATGGAAAATCTGAGAATACAAATTATAATAGTTGTCTTATAAGACCTCTGGGAAGCTGGAACTCAATTGCCTAATTCCATTAATAACAAACTATTACTCTCGCTATTAGAGTAACATAAGGTAATAGAGATCATGCCGAGAGATAGCACGGAGGCTCTTTCTTCACCCAGCACAAATTTATTCAGGGGCATTGATAGATTTTAATTGACTATGGCAACTGAATAGCAACAAAGGAAATTGAATGTCTTTTGAAAAGCTCCACATTTTGCAGAAGCAAATAGCAACACCGAAATGAGGGTTTGGGGGTGCTGGGAGAGGCAGGAAGGACGTTGGGGAACATCTGCACCAGCAGCTCCTCCACGGAAATGCTTTCCTGTGACCTTCACCAAAAGCTTCTTGGGCCCGGCCAGCGTGGCTTAGGGGTTGAGCCTCGGCCCATGAACTTAGAGGTCATGGTTCGATTCCCAGTCAGGGCACATGCCCAGGTTTCGGACTCAATCCCCAGTGTGGGGAGTGCAGGAGGCAGCCGATCGATGATTCTCTCTCATCAATGATGTTTCTGTCTCTCTTCCTCTCCCTTCCTCTCTGAAAAAAATTTTTAAAAAACACATTAAAAAAAAAAAAAAGCTTCTTGCAATAGGCAGACCACAGGCCCGAGCCCGTATTTTACCTCCGTGGAGTCCAAGCTGAAAGTAAACGAACCCAGGTTGCTGGAAAGCGGCGTGTCTGTCAGGAATACCCATGGGGCACGCTTCCAAGATCCAGGACTGGCAGGACTTGGTGCAGGCGGCTGAGTCCTCCAGAAGAGTCCTGAGATTAGGGCTTGTTCCGGCCCGAGGGCCTGGCCGTGGGGTGAGTGACTCCTCATTGTGACTTGGAAGTTGAGGACCACTCGGCTGCCAGTCTAGTCCCGGATGGATTCTGGGGACCTGTCCCCCACTTTTCTCTTCCACTTTTTGGTCCTCTGCCCACTACTCATGGTCCTTCTGTCTTCTTGCCACACCCACCCCACTGCCATCAGAATGTCTTTCTGTCCTGCATGTCACACGGGCCTTGCTTTATATAAAGTTAGTGTTTGTATTAGTCAGCTCAGGGTGCCTTAACAATATACCATAGGCGGGTGGCTTAAACCACAGGCATTGACTTTTTCACAGTTCTAGAGGCTGGAAGCCCAGGATTGGGGTGCCAGCTTGGTCAGATTCTGGGTGGGGGGAGCTCTCATCCTGGCTCCCAGACAGCTGCCTTCTTGCTGGGTCTTCGAAGTGGGGGAAAAAGTGGAGGGAGAGGAGAGAGCCAGAGGTGAGCGTTTTCTGGAGTCTCTTCTTATCAGGACACTAATCCTACTGGGTCAGGGCCCCACCCTTAGGACCTCATTTCACATCAGCCAGGCTCCTAAACGTTCTATCTCCAAATACAGTCACATTGCAGGTCAGGGCTTCAGCGTGAATTTGGGTGGGGGCACGATTCAGCCCATGGCACTTTGGGAGTCCTCCTTTCATCGTGGTGGCTGGTCTCTCCTTCCCCACTCACCCTCAGGCCCAAGGACCTCAGCTTCAGTGCGGCCTCAGCTCCTCTGTTTGAAGGAAATCCGCTCTAAAGGAAACAAGATCACAATGGGAAGGGCTGCTGGAAGCGTCCGTTGGTGGCATTCTAGCAGGTGGTAGGAAGCCCTGCCGGCAGTGGAGGAGGTGGCAGGGGAGACACCCCACTCACCCCCACACCGTGCTTGCTGGTGGGTGGGGTCTGGGTCATTGTGCCACTGGCCCGGGGCCCATTCGGTGTTGCTGCGGAAGTGTCTGAAGGCTGTGCTTTCTGCTGTCGGCTCTCCCCGTGCGTGTCCTGGGTGGCCATCACTCCACTGCGGCCTGGAGGACACTCGGTACCTTCTGCCCTGGGTGCAGCAGGTGTAAGGTTCAGCTCTGCTGCGTCCCCGGGGGTCGGGGACATTGTCTCTCCCACTGCCCGTGGGTCCGGCTTATCTCTAGGACATACAGAGGAGCTGTAAGGGCCGGCGTGCTGCACACACCATCACTCTGTGCCCACAGCCCCCGCCGGGTCACCAGCCCTTCTCGCCTGTGGAGCCGGGCTCCGGGTGTGACGCCCAGGAAGGGCTCTGTCTAGCTCAGTGCTCTGGGCACCGGCCTCGCTGGCGCTGGGAGGATCTACTGCTGCCGCGACTGCAGCACACGCGTGTTTGAAAACCCCCTTGGCAGGCAGGACCTCCTAGTTGTTTTTTTTCCATTTCTTGTGATTAGCGTTGCAGACTAATCCTAGCACCAGACTCAACACCAGCTGTTCTGCTTGTTTTTACTTATAAACCAAATCCCGGAGCTCTTGCCGCAGCGGCTGGCCCAGGATTCCCTGAGCCCGAGCGGCCGCCGGTCACCTGGGGCATGACCTCAGGTGAGTTACCTGTCACCCGGCTGCCTGTGTCCCTCGGAGGGCTAGTGGGGGCCACACGCGGTTCCCAGAGAACCTCGGCATACCTGCAAAGGCGGCTGGCCAGCACAGTTCCTGGAGCCGGACTGATCTTAGAAATTCGCTTCCGCATCCTGAGACGTCAGGCGTCCCTGGATACCGTCTACAATTTTTGAGGTAATAAGACGTCTTCGAAATAACACATGCCACATCTAGACAAGCTGTGTAACTTGATAATAAAATGAACACACACGCTCCTACCTCTGAACTGCAGAACGAGAGTAGTGCCAGGCTGTTGAAATTACCTGGTGTTTTTGCTCAATTCTTTCCAACATCCCTTCCATTTGCAAGGAGGTCTACAGGCCGAGCACTGGCCTTGGCACCTGCCCCCATCCTTCCCCCCACTTCTTGCTGTCGTCTGGAGGACCAGAACCTTCTCCCAGGACAAGGGAGCCCCAGTTTGCAACAGCAGCTCCTCCACTCTTCAGTGGTGAGGGGGCCTCGGCGGCCTCCAGCCCCGCGGGAGTGGCCCCCGAGCCGCCCTGTGAAGTCCAGGGAGGGTGGCAAGACAGGAACTCTTTGCTTTGTGAGTTTCTCTAGTGTGTCTCCTTCTTCCCGTGCCTCCGTGGCAGCGCTTGGGGGATGGTTAGTTGCAGCTTGCAGGCACGGGAGCGCAGACGCCACACCTTTACATGCCATCAATTTGCATTTCTACGAGGACTCGCAGGCCTAACAAATCAGGGCGTGTGGCGCCTGGGACGCTTGCCCTCCAAACACCCCAGCGCAAGAAGAATTGCGATGGTCAGAAATAGCCGATTCCTGTCCAAAGCACACGGAATCAGCCCTGTGTATAGGGAAACGTAAGTTTCGGCTGTATCATTAGGTCTCCCGCCATAGAAGAATCATGAGTTTCTCACAAGGAAGAAAACAGAATCGGACAAAACCAGGAGCCCTTTCGGAACGACTGCCAATCCCAGCCACCTCTGCCCGGCCGGGCTGTTTTTCTCTCTTGGCACCGAATTTCTGATCTTTTCAGGTTGGTTTCTTGGCAACTGCAATGCACTTGAAAACATAGTTAAGGAAGTCGCTCCTTCTTCCTGGTTGGCGAGCTCTCCGTGGCTTTGCCCCTCCAGCGCACGCCGTCCATTTGGTTCTCGCTCCTTCCTCTTTCTTCTCCATGCCTCCTTCCCTCACGTGGTTTAGAATCCCTGGATCAGAGGACCACACCGTGCGTGTGTGCGTGCTGCCCCGTATCCTGCCCGCCCCCACCCCCCATCTCCCCCCCGAAACGTTTCAGTTACCCAGGCCTGTGGGGGGACAGTACAACAATGACGCAGCCAGGACGAGTGGAAATAGACCCTTAGGCGCCTCTGCCCACGAGACAGAGCCCGGCTCAGAGCCATGCTCAGCTCCCAGAGCAGGAAGCAAAGGCCTGGAGGAGTCAGGGAAGGTCTGTCAGCCCCTGCACATCTTCCACTGCATCCGACGAAGCCATGGAGCCTGCAGATCCACGGAGAGAAGTGACACGGCTGGCTGGGGAGAGAGGAGCCTCGTGTGTGTGCATGTGACGTGAGGACAGCCCTGAGCTGCCAGCATGGCTGTGGCCAGGGGTGGGAGCCGGGCCTGTTGCCTCCACACTGAACTCAAGCGAAGGCGGCCACATGGAACCATCCTTGACAAGAAGCCTGTGTTAGGTGAGCACCGAGTGGACGGTGTCCGGGGACAGGATTGGTCTAGGACTGCGGGAGTGCTGGCTGGGATTGCAGGCCAGGATCCTGGGATGGGACATACTGGCAGGGAAGCGGGAGCCTGCGGGCTCTCACACTCCAATACTGCGCATGCTGCGTTTTTGTTTGTTTGAATGTAAAAGTCATCACCTGGAAAGCAGGCCAAGATTTCCCTGATGATCAGGAAGCCCGGGACTGGGGCAGCCATAAACCTCCTTTCTCTGAAATCCCCATGAGGACACCCTCTTCCATCTCTACCGGCCTCACTGCCACGCGGCTGGAGGCCGGAGTGCCAGCCACGGGCGCCGCCGGCATCGGGTGGGTGTGGCCGATTACAGCAGATGCCTGGGCAGGCAGGACACACTGCTCGGGGCCTCCGCGTGCCCTGCCATGCCCAAACCCCAGGCCTGCGGTCCGGAAGTGGGGGAGGGAGGGAGTGGACTAGAAGGGAACTCGGTTCTGCTGCAGCCAACACCCAGCCGCAGGCCTTCCTGGCGCCTCCATTAGGAGATTCAGACAGGTCAGGGACTGCCTGGCCCGGTCCCGCCCACCGCCCAGAGCGCTCCCCAGTCACGGAGATGCTCTGTGCTGTGCTGTCTGCTGCCGCTGGGCACTTAGAATGTGGTTCATGGGCTGGGGAACTGAATGTTTAATTCTATTCAAGTTAAATGAAATTTGATTGAAATTGCTTCATTGGCTAGGAGCCACAGTATTAGCAGCACGACCCTAGAAGACCCAAGGCAGGGCCTGGGGGGCGGGGGGACACTGCTCCGGGCCTCCCGAGACCCTGGAAGATCTTTGATCTTGTCCCTTTCTATGCCTTAAAGTGGCAGAGCCTACAGAGCTCGCCGAGAGCCATCAGCCTGAACACCAGACTGGGCTGAGCACTCACCGAGGTCCCTGCCAACAACTCAGGTCCTTCCGTGGTTAGGAGAATGGCGTCAGGCCCGGAGAAGACCCTACAGATTTCCCCAAGCCCTTTTCTCTCTCACTGCCAAGTTCTGCACGGCTTTATTCGTTTTGGATTTGGGGGCATAACCACTGACATCGTCTCTGAGTCCCCATTTTCCCTTTGATTTCTGGCCACTCGGGGTCCACTCCTGCCCGAAGCGGTGGGCTTTTTCATAGACCAGTTTAGAGTTGCCCACCTCCCTCCCTGCTTTGGGGCGACTGGAGAGGGGGCTGAGGGGCTGGCTGCCCCTACTTGTAGGAAATGGGCAGACGGGCAGTCTGATATCAGCCCACGGCAGCCGCCTGCCTTCTTCGGGTGCGAGTTAGGAATGTCTAGGAAGATGTGTGTTTTCTCGCTCCAGAACCATCAGGCCCAGGTCGTGCATGGTTTTCCGGTGGTTTGGGGAAGTGCCCTGGCTCTGGGTTATTGATGATGAAATGAGAATGAGTCAGAACCAGGTCGGAGAGAGACAGGTCTTCAGTCCTTATGCAGAGGCAGCGCCTGGCCGGCCTGTCCCACCAGCCCCTGAGCAGGTAAACCTTGGAGTGGATTATGAGTGGAATCGGACTGAGAGGCCCTGAATCTCCCAGGCCCCTGGTGTGGTCTCTTAGGAAACAGCGGAGGGGTGAGGACAGTAGCTCAGCAGTCTCGATGTGTTTATGAAACATCCTTTCTCCATGGACTGCTTAGGATTGTAAGACCTTAATCTTTGAGGCTGACAAGGGTAGGAAGGGGTAAATAGAGGTTTTTTTTTCCTTTTATGAGGGTGGAAGGTTTAATGGTTTATGTAAGTGCATTTGCTTTGGGATTAGCATTGGGAGAGTAATTAATTTATGTGGGACTCTCTGTAAACTCACAAATATTTACTGGTCCCGACTCTGGCTGGCCCTGTGCTGTCTGTCCCCCAGCCGGGGACAGTGAGTGACATATCTCTGTTCTAAGGAGCAACTCTTCCTAGGGCCTGGGAGGTTGGAGCAAGCTATTTAGACAGTGTTATTAGCAAGGAAGGGCACAGGTGTCCCGAAGGCAGCCAGTCTAGGAGGGCTTCCTGGAAGAGGGAGAAACTTGACCTGGGCTTCAAGAGGAGTCGCAGCCTTCAGATGTCTGGCAAGAGTGCAGGGGCCTTTTCAATGGTTGGAACAAAGGTGTGGAGGGAGGAAGAAGAAG
Source organism: Myotis lucifugus (assembly GCF_000147115.1). NCBI lineage: Eukaryota > Metazoa > Chordata > Mammalia > Chiroptera > Vespertilionidae > Myotis > Myotis lucifugus. The sequence continues at coordinate 1,078,425 of NW_005871142.1, read as the reverse complement.
CAGATAAGCGATGGGAAGCCATGGAGAAAGTTTTATCAGTGTAGTTTCCCATTATTTGGGGATATGCTTGCTATGTTTAAACCTTATGTATTTGCAAACCACCTGGTATCATCCTGGTTTGTGGTTCTAGCAGATCAAGACCCATGTTAGGAAAACACTCTGTCCTCTGTCCTCACGGCCTGGAGATGCCCCCTGACCATCACCAGCCCCCACCCCCTCCCAGGCCAGAGAGGCGGAGAAAGACGAGATTCTGATAGCGGCGACATGTTTCTCATGTGATAGCCAATCAGCCGTGACTCTGAAACTACTTTTAACGCGTTTTCTCTGATTTTAAAACCCGTTTGAAGCTTTTGGAAGTTGATTTCTAGGTTTAGAAAGAAAAAATAATTTATTTTGAGTTTGGAACCATAATTAACTATTTCCTAGAAAAGAGTTTTAAAACCTGTTTCCATTCCCCAACTCCACATCTCCTTGAGGCTATTTGTTTTTAAAAATCAGATTTCACATCACATGCAGGGAGCGAGGAGCTTTTCCGAGTTCAGCTGCCGAGGTTGCACTTTGACGTGCTCTTCGAGATCTGAATATTTTTATAAACCGTGATTATGCTGCTGTTTAATGAGAACAAAAGTGGAAATGGCATCTGCCTGTCTGCGCGAGCGTCTCCCGGCCGCGTGGCTGTCTGGGCAAGCCGCGGCCCCGTCTGGGGAGCTGATGAGCGGCTGATGAGCTGAAATTGCTTCCTGCGGGAGTTTGGGGGCGGCAGGGCCGTGATGAACTGGGTCATCTCAGGGATCCAGGACGCAGGGGCTGCTCTGAGACCCGCGGCCGCTCGAGGTGCTCACAGTCCAGACGCGGGACAGAAATCTCAGCTCTTCCCGGCCGGACGCGTGGCCCAGCCTCCCTCCTGGCCCTGGCTGGGGTCTGGGGGTCCATTCCTTGCTGGACTGTGAGCTTCTCCGGGGTGGGAGTAGGGGCTGATACCAGCTGCACTGAACCTACGAGAAGCGCTGTCGTGACTGCGGGTTGTGGGGAAGGAGGTGGCACGGGCACGGCAGTGTCACTGAGGGCGAGGACGGAGGCAGCTCTGCGCCCGCAGGGGAAGTGGCTCTGCAGTGTGGGCACAGAGGGTAACTTCAGGTCAAAACGCTCAGTTCCGCCATCCTTCAGCCCAGGCCTCCGCTCTCAGGGTGAAGAGGCTGCGTCAGCAAAGCAGTCTTTCTTACAAGCGGGACCTTCTTTGTTTTCCGAGTTTTAGAATGTTGCAGCATGTTCGTTTTCTTTCAAAACAGTGGAACTAAAAGTGTTTCTGATGTGTACATGGTTACCATTTTTACCTGCAAATCTCATGGCTCAGAATTCCTTACCATCCTCAAGCTCCTGTCCACATACGGCTTAACGTCCCTTCTATCCAACGAAATGCCTCGATCTTAGGTGTCCCGCACTCAGTGGGTGATGCACCGGCTACAAAGGCAACCCTCCATGTAACCCACATCCCTGTGAAGAAAATGAACATTTCGTCAGAAAGTTCCAGAAAGTTCCTTACGCACCTTCCCGGTCAACTGCCCTACTCCAGAAGCAGCCACCGAATGGTTCGTTTCTAAGATGCATTTTAATTTGATGTTTTCATTTCAAACATCCCCTGCAGCTCAAAAGCATCACCTCTGAGAAAGGTCTCCTGCTGGCTCCTGGGGACATTGGGTGCCCCTGGGGACCAGGTCCAGGGAGATGTTCTTCAGGGGTCGCCAAGCCCTGGGGCTCAGAGGTGGAGGCTGTTGATTCCACACCTGGAACCCCAGACCTCGGCAATGCCCCAAGAACAATGGATGGCAAGACAGTTCCTTCTGGGCTTATGTCACCATCCCCCGCCCGAGTTGTGCCTGCCGAGCAGGAGGGCTCCAGATCAGAGGGAGGGAGAAGGCCTACTCACAGCCTGCGTAATCAGCATCGAACATACGTCCGCCCCAACAGAGAGAACAGTGCGTTCCTGAGACGCCGCCCCACGGCGCCCAAGCCCTGGTGGGCGGTTCTCCGAGAGGGGATGGGATATCTTCAGCCGCTGCCCCCACACTCACCACACCCGCCTTCATTTGCCCCAGATTTTCTGGCTCCTGAGGAGGAGGCACTCACGTGGGGACAGGCAGAGGGCAGGGAGGTGGTGGCCCTCTGACCCTCACAAAAAAATAATTCTCGCAAAACCGCCTGTCTACCTGGTTGGTTCCCCCTCTGAGTTCATCTCTTCTGGCCTGAGTCACCGGCCTCAGCGGTCAGCGGGCATCCAGACCAAGATTTGGGCCACTTTGCTTGTCTCTTTCGATGCAGTGGGCGTCTTCTTCCCATGATGCTCATGGCCACTCACATTCTAAGGGGACTGTGCTGGATTCCCCACCGCGCCCCCCAACCCGTCACTCTCCGTGAGTCATGGGCAGCGCTGTGTTAGGCACGGTGGACGTTCCAGGGAGAAGCAGCCAGGCTGCTGGCTTGCAAGCAAACGTGAACAAATAGCCGGGCTGAGGTGGGCCCGAGCCCCGCCAGGCCAGGCCTCTCCTGTGTGGCTGTCTGGTCATCAGGACTCAGGTGTATTTGGGTTGGAAAAAATGTTTCTTTTTCTTTCTTTTTTTCTCTTGTCAGTAATTGTATTTCCCTCTTTAATCACAGGGGTTTAAACCAGGAAAAATAACCTGCGAGTGTATGTGCTTTCTTTAAATGTCACAATCGTGCCCTTTATAAAATTAGCCCAAGGCATGAGGAGTAGAGCTGTAAATAACTAAGACGCAGAGGACTGCAGCGGGCGGCAGCTCAGGTCTGGCGTGCTCCTGTGGTGCACCCCTGAGGGGACCTCAGGACACAGCCCTGGACTGGGATGCGGGGACCTCCCTCCCTCTGTTCCCCTCTGACCGCTGACAGATCATTGCCTGGCCCGGGCCTCAGTGGCCCCGTCCGAGGGAGGGTTGGACTACAAGGTCAGTAGGGTCACTTCCAGCGTGACGCTCTGTGGTTCCATAACATCTTTGACATTGATCATGTGTATGTTTGCCAAGATCACTGCCAATCAGACTGAAAGTGAAAATTTAGTAGGTTTTAGAGACTCGATTGGGAAAATACAGAAAAGGCCATATGAGTTAGCGCTGTCCCATCGATGGCTTATGGTCCGTGCAGACTCTGCGTATGTCACCACCACTGCCCAGCAAAGGAGGCTGGGAGGCCCATGGCCATGGGCCCCTTCACACTCTCCTCCCCCAACCCCCAGCCATGCTCTGGGTCCCACCCAGGCCCCCGAGAATAAAATTAGGCCACAAGTGAGAGGTGAGGGCGCCAACCTGAGAGGCAGCAGCTGCCAGCCGAGGAGGAAGGGGGAGCAGACAGGATCCCTGAGCACAGCACCCCAGCCCTCGGTCCTGCACACAGGCCTCCACATAGCGCACTCTTTGCTTAAGGGAAGAAGGGGTCATACGAATGGAACCCCGCATCCTTCCCCCGCCTCTGCCCCCGGGAGTCCGCTGGGCTGGGATTGTCTCAGATATGCACTGTCTGCACCAGCCAGTGAGGTCCCCAAAGCAGGGCCAAACCCTAGTCTTCTGAACGCTCCCTTAGGGCCAGGGGGGCCTCCAGAGACCCCGAGAGCTCAGCCAGGCGACAGCTCAGGCCAGCACGAGGCCTCTGGGACGATTCCAGGTCATGGAGAGAAGAGAATGTCATGTCCCATAGATGCTGTGTATGCCCAGACAGGTTTATAGTATAGCTCAGAAGTGTTTTCCATCCAAATGCAAATCTTTTTTATGAAATTAGTAGTTGGTGCTGAAAGTGACAAGTGTCAGTTCCCTGGAAAATCTGCTTCTTTGGAAAACACTCTAGCAGAGAGTGGGTGCTGCCACGGCCCACCCGCCGAGCTTCTGGGAGCTGGGGCCGCTCCGGCCCTGACCTGACGGAGCTGCTGGTGAATGAAACATGGCCGTGGGCACGTCTGACGGGGGCTTCGCTGCTCCCTGGGGCTCCTGCTCCCTCCCCGGTGCCAGCCCCAGCCTGGCCAGCCATGCCCTCTGGAGCCCCAGGGGCAAGTCCGAGGGTTTGCATCGAGGGCGGTGGGGCAGAGCCTGGCTCAGGGTCTTCTCTGAAGGGGGTCTTGGCTTCTGTCACAGCTGGAATTAGAGGGGACGGGCACTCATTGGGCAGAAGAAGGGGCTGGGCTGTGGATTTCATCGGGTTCCAGTGCATGTGGGCACAGAGTCAAGCGGTAGCTCTGGGATCCCCAGGGGAGGCCTGCGCTCGGGCCAGCACATCCTGGCAGAAGGCTGGAAGCCCTGGGCAGCTGTGTCCCCGAGGCTCCCGGCTTGTGCTCCCAGCCCTTCCTCCCAGGCCCCTCAGCCTCCATCGATGGTCTCCGTGACCTCGTCTCCTACCAGGGAGCCAACTCGACCCCCTGCGGGGGCCTGGGCACTGTGATCGGCCCACCTGCCGCCAGGAGACAGCTGTTTTCAGAAGGTCTTTCTGCTTTTCATCTTCCCACAGAGAACAGACACCCTTGATTTCTCCCTTCCCCGCCCCACCCCCTTCTGCTAGGATGCGTAGTCTTCTGTCGTGTTGGCCTTTTACACGCTGTACCTGGAAATGCTCACCCTTCTAGGCGTAAGCTCTTCACCACTGTCCCTCACTTTCTGCTGCCAGATGCCTTCGCAACTGGGGAAACTGAGGCCCAGGCATTGAGGGAGGGCTGAGGTTGAGAGTCCTGTTCAGGATTTCGGAAGATGCTAGTCTGCATGTCCCCTGCCCCAGTGGCTGCTTCCGTCACCAGGGGCTGTCTCCTCCCAGGTGTGTGCTGTGTGCTGACGAGGCCCCCACGGGGGACGCTGAGGCTGGGAGTTAAGCTGCTTTCCCCTTCATTCAGAACCCCCTCTCCTGGCCATCCCCTCCTGCCCCTGACGGTGAGCACTGCAGGTGGACTGTCAGGTGTCCCTGGCTTCGGTGCTGCCGTGCTTGTGGGTCAGTCCTGCCTCCTCCCCGCGCCCTGAACAGGCTCTCAAACCCCAGCCTGAGTCTGTCCCCCAGGTCCCATCGTCCAGAGGGGAATGCCCCCCATTCCCCCAGAACCACCCTCCGACAGGCCCAGAGAACCGGTGAAGCGCCCACTGGACCAGCATGGGTGGCCGGAAGGAGCGTTTGCAGGTGGTGGACCATCATGCAGACGTGTGAGCACACACCCCTGTGTTGCTTGGAAGCGAACCATGGGGCATGCGGACGAGGTGCATGGCCGCCTTTGCATCAGAGGCTCCTTCCCAGCCCCTCCCAGAGGGCGGGCTTCCGAGGACCCTGGCCCAGGTTAGGGGCAGCCTCCCGGCCCTGGAGGTGTCTGAAGAGGACACTCATCGGTCGCCGCCTACGCCAGGCCACTGGCCGCCAAGCTAATTAGGTCATTTCCCCGCCCCACGCGCCGGGTGCTGACCACGGGCTGCTCTCGGCGTGAGCACGGCTCCTCGCAGCCTCTGCAGTGATGGAGCGCCATGTGCGGGCGAACCCTGGAACCCCTTCTTCTTCTCCTTAAGAATCGGATGAGAAAACAGGCCGCTTCCCCGGGGCGGCGGTCACCGTCCACACGCATTCCACGTGGAGTCCCCTTCCTGCCGCTGTGGCTCCTCTTCCAGCAGCCCCGCCGCTGGCCTGTGAGCAGGGCATCCGTTAAAGACGGAGCTGCTTCCTCCGTGCAGGTGCAGAAACGGGAAGGCCATGTCCTGACCCTTCAGCCACGCGTGTGACGTGCATCCCGCCCTGCGTGCCTTCGTCCTGCAGCTCTGCCTGCATTAGTCGAGGGAGCGCCAGGCTCCCCTACTGGGCCCTGGAGAACTTGGACCCTTAATGTCAGGCTCAGGAAGGGAGCGGAGACCTGCAGAACGCTTAAGGTGAGAGCAGAAGTAACCAGCAGGGAGGCGTGCCACAGCAGGAGCCTGTGTGGATGCTCGGACCTGCGGGATAACAGGATTACACATCTCTCGTCGCCTCCACCAGGGGCTCCGGGCCAGCCCCGGTCTGAGCAGTGTGACAGCGGGACGTCCCTCCTTCCTCTCCGGTTCCACTCCTCACCACGTCACTGCGCCTCGCTGGCTGGGATGCGATGTCCCTAGGGACTCAGTTCCCAGGTGTTGTGGAGCCTCTGGGAAGAGGTTACACATTGTCAGCCTAAGTTTTTAGTGTTTGCTCTCGAGGGCGACTTTACCCATCTCCTGATCCAAGAAGCCCAGGCCGGAGACCAGGATGTGGGCAGCTTGGAGGGGCCACCTCATGAGGCATGGCCTTCAAAAACACACCCAAAGCCGTACCTTCCCTCCTGTGGTGCTGTCTGTCCGTCTGTCTACTGGTCTGTCAGGCCCTACTCTCAGCTCCCAGCCACGATCTGGGCTGAGCCCCTTTGGCCAGAGCAGGGCCTGGAGTGGGGAATGGCAGCCACCGGGCGACTGGGAGCCAGCATCTGTTCCAGCCATTGCCGCTGTATAATTAGCCACCCCCGAACCAGAGGTGTGACAACCGTCTCGTTAGGCTCAGCCTGTGGGTCAGGACTTCCGACAGGGCACGGCGGGGAGGGCTTGTCACTGCGCCATCCGGGGCCCCGGCTGGGTGATCCCGCCGCAGGCCCCGGATCTCAGAGGCCTCTCCTCTCACGTGTCTGGTGGGGACGCGGCTGCCGACATGGGCCTCTGCTGGGCTGTGGCTAGAAGGCTGCATGTGTCCTCTCTCGGCCTGGGCTCCTCACAGTATGGTGGCCTCAGGGGGTGGGTTTCCTACCTGGAAGCTCAGGGCTAGGGAAGCTCAGGGCTAGGGAAGGGCATATGCCAACTCACGGTGAAGCCACGTTGCCTTGGATGACTTAGCCCCGAAGACACGCCTGGTCACTGCTGCTCCGTTCTGCCCGTCGAGAGAATCACAAGCTGCCTGGATTCAAGAGGAGGGACTCAGGCCCGCCTTCGGGGTCTAGTGGGGGAGGGGCGGGGTTGTAGAAAAGCACGCGGTTCTGGCCTGCCCCCCCCATCCCTGCTGCCGGGCCCTGTCTTGCAGATAGAAACCCAAAGCCTTGACGTGGTGCCCCGTGAGCCTCTTCTGAGCATGGTCCTGGGGCCTGACCACACTTGGGATTCCCACCCTCGGTTCCCGGGGCCCAGGAACTTCACACGAGCTGTTCCGGAAACCAGCTCCCCGTGACTTTTTGTGGGAACATTTAACAGAAAGCACAGCCCACCACAGCCTAGCTCAGCCAAAGGCAGCTTCCACAGAGCAGTAGCAGCAGAGGCTCAGCTAGACCTGCTGGTTCCAGGGCTGGCGCTGCCACTTCCTGTGTGACCTGGGCAAGTTCCTTCCGTTCTCTGCGTGCGCCTCTGCTCCCTCGTCTATAAAACAGGTACCTCCTGCACTAGTCCGCCCCGACTGTCCTAGCAGATACCGCAGCCTGGGTGTCGGAAACAAGAGACAGTTGTTTCCTCACGGCTCTTGGAGGCTGAAGTCCAAGATCAAGGTGCCGGCCCGGTCATTGTCTGGTGAGAGCGCTCTTCCTGGCTTGCAGGCCGGTGGCCACCTGCTCACTGTGTCTTCACATGGCAGCCTCATGTCGCTGTCTAATGTCTCTTCTTATAGGGCAGCGGTTCTCAACCTGTGGGTCGCGACTCCTTTGGGGGTCGAACGACTCTTTTTACAGGGGTCGCCTAAGACCATTGGGACACACATATATAAATTACATATTGTTTTTGTGATTAATCACTATGCTTTAATTATGTTCAATTTGTAACAATGAAAATACATCCTGCATATCAGATATTTACATTATGATTCATAACAGTCGCAAAATGACAGTTATGCAGTAGCAACGAAAATAATTTTATGGTTGGGGGTCACCACAACATGAGGAACTATATTAAAGGGTCGTGGCATTAGGAAGGTTGAGAACCACTTATAGGGAGACTAATCCCACCATCCATTCCCTTAGACCCCACCCTTATGACCTCCTCAAAACCTAATGACCTGTCACAGGTCCTGCCGCCAAATACCCTCAAGTTTGGGGGGGAGAGGGGAGGGTTTACACATGCGAATGGTGGGGGGGGGGTGCAGGCGGCCCAATAGCATCACTGAGAGCACCTCCTTGCGAAACTCCCTTGCAGATCGTATGACTTACTGTTGGGAGGTGCCTAGAATGGGGCTGGGCCTGGGAGTAGAACTCTCCAGAGAAGAGCCCAGGACGGGAAGCAGCCGCTGGGTGTCCGTCCAGGAGGACCGTGGCTTGTGGGGTCCTAGGGACCCAGGTCATTTCTGCCTGCGCGGTGGGAAGACTCACATCTTTGATGAGAATGAGGAATGGCACCCACGTGGGCTGGGAGGTGCTGATGGGGCGGTTGGGCTGGCCACCAAGTCCAGGGTCTCACATTAGATTTTCATGTAGAGGTTTTACCTCCCCTCATCTTTGCACGTACATGAGTTTCTTTTAAGTCCATCACTTTTTCTCATCCGTGGATTTGGGAGAGTGGGGGGTGGAGCTAAAAGTGTCTTTCATTAAATATTGCCACTCCCTCCTCCTTAAGGTCACTGACAGCCAATAAGGGGGAGGAGAAGTATCTCTTTAGAAGGCCTTGCACATGAAAAAAAATACACACTGCTGCATGCAAAAAAGCTCTCATGTAGCCCAAATCCTTCCTTCGGTTGCAATTTTAATATGTGCACAGTACGGTGTGGAAATACAGAGCAGCTTGGGAAAACGTCTCGGCCCTAAGGATCTTACAGTATTAAAATCCCAATGATCCCACACAGAGAAGAATACCGCAGCCCTGAGCTTGGCCCCTGCCGACCGGCGCGCTCCACCCCCTCTGACCCTGGGGGACGTCCCCGGAGCGGCGGAGCGTGGGCTGCTTTTGACGGGCGAATTTTATTAACTGTTTTCTCATTACTCCGATGGGCCTGGCAATGAGCTCTTATCAGGGTATGGTGGCGAGTACAAGTCAATTAATTTCCTTTAAGTCACTCCACTGAAATCCTATTTGATGTATATTCCAAAAATGATTTCCATTCCATTCCTTCCTGAGACAATGGTCCCGGCGGAGTTCATCACAGGGGCGGCGGTCACCCACAGCCCGGGGGGAAAGCAGGAGCAGGGAGAGAAGGAATGAGCAGGAGATGATCCGTGAGCGTCCGAGAAACCCTTTCCTCCAGCGTGAGGCCGTGTCATGTGCTGGTGGCAGGAGAACTCGTTCAGATCCGCCCGCCCAAAGCCACCTTTCTCCTCGTGGTGGCGAGCGGCGAACAGAAACACACAAGACGCAGGAAGGAGGGGAGGCCTTACCAAGAAGCACGACCGGTGGCCGCGGTGGGAGCTGAGGTCTGGCGCACACAGCTCCCTGTAGTTTCTGGGCCTGCTCTCCCGGGAGCCTCTCCTGTAGCTTTCTATGCTGATGTGCGGTGCCACCCGAGGCATGGCGGGGGTGACAGTGGCTGTCCCCGTGAGCAGAGCTCCCACAGGCTTTGCTGCCAGTCTGCCCATCTCTCCGACAGAGGCAGGCACGGCAGAGGCGACGCCTTCCTGAGGGTCTGTCTGTCCACAGGGCCCCCGTCTGTCCCCGGCGAGGCCTCCCCGGGGATCGTGCCCGGCTTGTCTGGCAGGCAGGGAGGCCAGCCACGCGCCCCAGAGGAGGTGGCTGAGCTGGGTGGCATCTGGCTCCGAGAGCGCGGCTGAGTGAGTGACTGAGACAGTGATGAGAGGTTGGAGCCCGGGGGGAGGGCGCTGTGGCTGGGTCCCAAGGCTGGGCAGGTGTGGGGCTGGTGAGAGATGGCGATCGCGTGCCCCACACCAGGCTGCCGAGTCGGACCTGGCAGGCGGCTGGTGACAGCAGGCGGTGGCCCTGGGGTAGGAATATCCGGGGAAGAATTCAGGGCAGTTGAAAAGTTTGGACAAAAAAAAAAAAAAGTATTTGAAAATATCTGCTATGGATGCTGTATTAGTGAGCGAGGGCTACTGTAACAAAGTAGCCAATTTGGGGACTCAGACAACTGGCACTTCATTGTCTCATGGAGACTGTGAGTCCAAAATCAAGGTGTCGGCAGGGTTGGGTCCTCCCCAGGGCGTGAGAATCGTGCCCTCTGCGTGCGCCTGGGCCCAGGTTTCATCTCCTTTTAAGGACACCAGTCATATTGGGTTAGGGTCCCCCCTAATGACCTTATTTTAATTCCATCACCAGCGTAAAGGCCCCACCTCCAAATAGGGTTACATTCCGAGTCAGTGGGGGTTAGAACTTCAGTGTGTGAATTTGGGGGTGGACACAGCTCAGACCCTATCAATGCTGCCCTGGAGAGCCAGCTGGCAGTGTTTCCCCAGACCCGAGCCCCAGGCTGCCCACACCAGAAGCATTTAGGACACTTGATTTAAAAAAAAAATGTGAATTTCTGAGCCACGCACCAAATCCACTGAGTCAAAATGCCTAGGAGTGTGGCTCAGGATTTGGCATCTAAATAAACTAAATCAGCTCCCCTGGTGATCCTGGTGCCTCTAAACCGCTGGGGCGGGGGGGAGGGGTAGCCAGGGGGATGACACAGCTCCACCTTCCAGGAGCCCCTTGGTCTAAGAAAAGTTCCATAGGAGGCAATCAGGGAAAATGCAATGCAGCGTATCAGTGTATCTGCACCTGCACAGCACAGACCAAGGCACTGTGGTCACTGGGCAGGAAGGAGGGTCCCTGAAGTGGGGAGTGTTAAGGAAGCGGTCCCAGGGGGCGGGCGGTGTTTCTCACATCTTCCTTTGCACAAAGATGATTGCAGGCCAGGCATTAGAAATCTGGCAGGACAGGCTGCCGGAAGATATGAGGATCTGTCTCAAAACTTATCTACGCGTTAAGAATATCTTGGTGCAGTGTATCGCTTGTGTCTCTATCAGAAGGCAAGGTTTTTGAGTGTGTGTTTTTCTGGAATCCCTGCCTGCTGCCTGGACGTGTGATACCTAGCGGTGCCTGACACGTCAGCACTCAGCAACGATCTGCTGACGGCAGGTTTCGGACGCTCTGTGTGGTTTGTGGCCGTGGTGACTTTATCTCTCAGGGGGGTAGCGTGTGGCTGGCGGGGACGGTCAGCGGTGAACAACCGACAGGGCGGGTGTGGGCGCTGATGGCAGCTTCTGACTCCAGCAGGTGAGTCGAGATGTTACTGTTTTCGGCGACATTCGTCCCGCCTGTCTTCCTATACACACATTGGTCCCGGCCGAGGAAGGTGACGGGAACACACAGAAAGAACTATCCCAGGGCGCCCACACAGTGGGAAAGAGTGTGCGTGGAACTGGCCGGAGCCACCGTGAGTCCTGCGGACATGGGGACTGTGTTCACCCTTCCTGGCTGAGGGACCGTGGGGAGTCCGCCTCCTTCTTTGTGCCTCGGTTGCCTCACCGGTCAGATAGGGAGGTTAACGATGCCCAGGGCATGATGTTGCGGTGAGCATTGGCTAAGTTAACTATGAAGGGAGTTTGGGATGGCGCCTGGAATAGAAATAAGTACGCAATACGTGTTCGCGATCGACATGTGTTTTCCCTCCTGGGTGGTGCTCTGAGGATTTACTGCAAACAAGGTACCACGGCTGTTCCCTTGGGACGGGCCAGTCACTAAGGGACCCGTTCTCCTTACTGTGATTGTGTGGCTCAGGGATGTCTCTGCTCTCCGCTCCGAGCTCGAACAAAAGAGCTTCGCCCCCCAGGCTGGAAGGCAGCATCAGCCTGCACAGGGTCTCGGCCATCCTGCAGGAGGCAGGGCCGCGAGTGTGTGTGTGTGTGTGTGCGCGAGTGTGTGTGTGTGTGTGTGTGTGTGTGTGTGTGTGTACACACATGTGAGCTCACCCTCCCTCGATCCCGAGGGCACTGCCTGGTGGTTACAGGGTGTTCTTCCAGCTCCCGGAGATTCCGGGAGTGAACCACCTGCCCAGGTGCCTTTTCTGCCTGTGCCGTGAGGGCTCTGCTTCCTGGGAGGCTGGGCCCTGGTGCACACTGTTCACTCTGCCTCAGTTTCCCTTAGAGCCAAGTCCCTGTGCACAGGCCCTGGGTACAGCCAAGATGGCTTGGTGCCGTCCCTGTCACTTACCCTTGGTGGGGGCTCCTCGTGTGACGGTTGGTCCCATGAGAGGAGAGGGCGAGGCCCCTGCCCACCTGGGAGCACCCCTCTTCCCAAAGACCCTCATGGTCACACTGTCTTGGAATGAGTTTCTCTCCAAGCCTGTCCTTTAACATCACGGTGAAACGTTGAATTCAAGGAGAGGGGGGAAAGGCCAGAGAAGCAGAACTCGCTGGCTCCTATTTGGGGATTACTTCTCTAATCCAATTTTTTTTGGCAAGCAATCTTAGAGAAACCCACTGGAGATGATTAATAAAAACAGAGCTCCCTGAAATGCCCACACGGAGTCCTCGGATGTGGAAAGACTCCACTCCAATCCGGGCATTCTCCCTGCCTTCTAAGCCCATACCCTGCCCCCAGCGTTCCCGACCGTGCCCGCCGCACCTCCCTGCAGAGGGACCGGACTCGGGCCAGGAGAGGAGGGGCCCCTCCTGCCAGAACTGGGCCCGCTTCCGTTTGGATCATCACTGCAGACCTTTGGCGAAGCTCGCTGTTGGAACTGGACTCTTCTCCACTCTCCCGGTATCTGACCACCAGCACCCACTGAGGCCTGGGCAGAGCAGCTGAACGGCTTTGTGTGTTAATCTAGACCGTCCCGTGGCCCACTCTGGCTACTGGCGCCCTCCTCCCTCCCACGTTACCTGGGGACAGGAGGCCGGTGGGGGAGGGGGCACAGAAGTGCTGAACCCAGGAAGTGAGGGTGAGCCATGGGCAGGACCCACTGAGGATGCGTGGGCTTTGTCGGGTCGGGGGGTGGAGGGCCTACGAACCCCGAGTGGCTCTGTCTTTAGACGTTCACATCAGCCTACAGCCACCCCAATTTTCCTATTATTATTATTATTTTTAACACCACATTGGCCCTATTTTTAAAATCTGCTGCGCTTGAGCAATTTCGTCTGACGTCAGCTGGCTGCCTCCACCTCTGCTTGAAAACAAGAATAACCAAAGCTGCTAAGGAGTCAGGCCCAACCTGCTTCAAACGCAATAAATCACGAAAACCATTGTTTACGATAAGTGGTATCTGATTGCTGCTAGAACCTGTGTTTATTGCTTTTGTGCATTACGGTCTCTTGTAATTTGGACAGCCAGAAATTGTATTCCTTTCCGCCGCGCGTGGGAAGGGTTCGTAAGGAGGGGGGCGTCTGTAATTACGCTGCCAGGGCAAGGGGCTGGGGAGCCTGGGAGGAGCGTGAAATGCACTCACCTGAGTCTCATCCGAGGGCCTGGCATGGGTTCCCACTTTCCCAGGTCCTTCGGAGGCCTGGGCGGAGGCCTGGGCAGAGGCCCACACGCAGCAGGGGCCGGGGCGCCCCCGTGACCCTGAGCAGAGAGCCCCGAAGGGGCCTCGGGGAGTGTAGCATGGGCTGGGTAGGCAGCCCCAGCGGAAGGCGGGCAGATGGGTTTCCCTGGAGATCGCTGTAGACACCCCTGCAGGTTGCTTCCCTCAGTCTCACCGCCGTCCTGACAAGTGCCCACTCAGCGTGCTGATGAGGGCTGGCGGCGGGTCCGAGGGCAGCCGAAGGCAGTATTCCCGGTGCCTCTGCAAAGTGAGCCAAGCTTCCTGGCCACAGAGCCTACATCTTGGCACGTCAGGTGCACAGTCACCCTCTGTCACGAGTCACTGGTGTGGCTGGGGGGGCGGTGGGTGAGCTCAAACATCGGGACTCAGGTAGAGGGTCGGGGTTCTCTTCCATTTAAATAGACACACTCTTCCGTCCTCACTGCGTTTGCTTCTGCGGGCTCCACCACCTGGAGACGCCTCCCTGCCCACTTCACCAGGTGGTGCTCCCAGCCTTCACCTCCTCTGCTTCCATCAAAGGCGTCCTCGGTCTGTTTCTCCTCAATCTCAATAGAATCCCACTGCCATGCCCAGTCTCTCAAGCCTAAACACTGACATTCATCCTCGACACCTCCCTCCTCCACCCAGTGCTAGCTCAGCACACGGAAGGCACTCGTTAATGAACTCAATAGCCAGCCGGCTGCCAAGTCTTATCAGGATCGCCTCTGACTCTTTTCTCCACCTTGTCCCTCTTCCCCGTCACTGCCCTGGGGCGGGCCCTTCGCCGTTCTCAACTGGACACCCCGCCAGACCCCACACTCTGGGACCTGGGCGGGGTCCGGGCCACGGCTTGGTCTCTGCCCGCCTCCCTCCACACCTTATATTCCTTCTCGCCTGTTTTGCTCCATTTGCCCCTCTCAGTTCCTGAATACACCCCACGGCTTCCTGCCTCTGTTTTCATGACTAAAGTGATTTTCTCTGCCTAAAATGTCCTTCCCCCCTTCTTCACCTGGCTTCCCCCTTGGAGATGGCTCAGGCACCACCTCCTCGCAAAAGCCTTTCTCAGCCTTGCCTATGGGCCGGGGGACCCCCATCTCTGCTCACACAGCTCCTACCTACTGGGCTGGCTGGGAGCAGATGATCAGGTGGTCCCAGCAATGGCAGTGTCAAGGCCAAGTGTCACAGTTTCAAGATTAGTTGATTTCAACAAGCCTCCCTTTAATTCACACACACACGCACAAGAATGCTAAAGAAACAAAGCAGACCATTCCTTCTTCCTCCTCCCACCCACCCTGCAGACCCTCCTGGGCGATGCCCCAATCAATGCCCGTCGCGTGGGTCTTGTGCCACGGCTCAGAGCTAGATGATGACGTCGGCCTCTGTGCCTTGCCAGGCAGCCCCATGACCATGGATGGCGTCTCTACAGGGAAGTACAATCTGACTTACAAACAGCTGGTTTCCTGGCAGACGTTTTGGAATTTGAGCTGCTCACAAGTGAGGGCCTGGGAAGGGGACCCTTGGGCCAGTTGGCCAATCAGCAAATCCGCGGGGACCCTGGTCTGGTCTGGACCCTGGGGAGGCCCAGGAGGAATTAGTACGGAGAACCCCTACTTCCAAAGCCCTCGGGGTTGGGTCTGGGTGGGTCCTGGGTGCAGAGCCAAGGCTCCCACCCGTGTGCGTCCACGCGGGCAGCGCTGAGGTGGGCAGTGGGGCTTTAGGGAAGGAGAGGCAGTGTGGGCTGGGCAGGCTGGTGACTGGCGTGCCCCTGCCTGTCAGCCAGAGTGCAGGGCTGGCCCCTCTGTCAGCTGCCTCTCGGAGCTGCGGCCCCGGGGAGGATGGGAGCAGAGAGCAGAGTGCTGGTGCTTCCATGCGCCATGTCCAAGGTCAGGGGTCTGCCATCTGCGGGCTTCTTTTCCTCTTTAAACTTAGAAATGCCAGCAATTTGTTAGGAAAAAAAATGTTTAATATAGAATTTGAAATGATCAGCCTTCCCAAGTTCTTCTCCCGTCTTTTCAACGTGCAGACAGAGTAGATACCAGATTCTCTCCTCATGGGATTCCACTCCCGGGTGGAGAGTCCATGCCACGTGGCTGGACAGGGGCTGGAGGGGCCTGTTGCCAAGACTGAGTTTGCTCACCAGTTCCCACCCTTAGAAGGTGCTTTTCTCGGAGATGTGCCTGGCTTTCCTCGCT
This sequence comes from Myotis lucifugus, assembly GCF_000147115.1. Lineage (NCBI taxonomy): Eukaryota > Metazoa > Chordata > Mammalia > Chiroptera > Vespertilionidae > Myotis > Myotis lucifugus. The sequence goes on along the minus strand of NW_005871142.1, from coordinate 1,062,847 downwards.
TTGGGCTTTGTGAGGTTAATGACGAGGAAGAGGGAAGCGGGTATTCCCTGAGACCTTTAGGTCCAAATCCTGACTCCATCAGCTACTACATGGACAAGTCATTTTTTACCCTTGTGCCTCAGTTGTTTTATCTATAAAATGGGCGTGATGCAGATAAGGATGAGGAATCTGATCTCTTGTCTCCAGGGGATGCTCTGTGCATGCCCACGCCTGCTTCTGTCTGATGAACCCCACTTTCCTGGCCTGGAAAGTCCACCCCAGAAGTCCCACCAAGGCCCACCAAGCATCCTCTTCTCCAGGAAGCAAGCCCCTGTGCGTGTCCTCCATCCCAGTGTGGGCGCTCGCCTCCTGGGGTGCTGTGTCCCACACTTAGCACCCTCTGGCCTGGACCAGTGCCTGGGACCCCTTGTAGCGCCTCACTAGGTACTGTCTGTGCTCAGCTCTCCCTCCCCACTGGGCCCAGCCCCGAGCTACCCACCCAGACACCTGCCCTCCAGTCACCCGAAGCTCTGACCCACCCCATAGCTGTTCCCCTTTCCTCTCCTACCCCTATATCATGTGACTGCCCCGCAGGAGAGGCTCTGGATGGTGTGGGAGCTGTAACTCCTCAAAGAGTCCCCTCCCCTTTGAGGACTCAGAGCCATGTGTTTTTATTAGTGACTCCTGGGCACAGGGGAAGGGCCTGGTCCGTGAGCCCAGCGAGGGCACCGGTGCCAGGCAGCCCGTGGGGAAGGAGCGCGTGTCCACACAGTGCCCTGAGATGCACTCCCTGGGCCCAGGGCGGTTCCGAGGCTCCATGCAGCCTGCGCTCAGAGGCTCCAACAGAAGCTGCCTGCGCCAGGCGGGGATGGGCCTCCCGGGGTGAATGACCCTGTGCTGTGCCCCTCCCCTACAGCTAGGCCTGGCCCGTCCACTCCCAGCCCTGCTTCCAGGACACGTTTTCCAGCCAGCTGCAGTCCCCACCTCCTGGGTCTTTGAGACCCAGGGCCCGGCCCCACCCCCACTCCTCCTCCTGGGCATCCTCACCTGCTAGCTCAGCCCCAGAATATGCCTTCTGTGCTATCTGTGGACTCCCTGCGGGCCAACCGTGCCAGGGCCTCTGGGCAGCTGCAGCGGCCCCCAGCCAGCCCAGGCCAGCCCCACGGCAGGACCGGGCTTGGGCCCAGGACTGGGGTTTCACCCTGGCTGATGGCTGTCAGCAGAGGGGGTGTCAGCATAAACCACTTTTGAGTATCGCCCGCCTGCCCAGGAGAGAAGCCAGGTAAGGGAGACACAGGGAGAGCAGGAAGGGGCTGAAAGCCTGCCATCTCCTGGAAGGGACCCGGGGCCTCGCCTGGGGAGGTTGAAAGCCTCAGTCAGACAGACTCGAGCCCAGGCAGGGCTGGTCCCCCTGAAATGAGGGACAGGGTGGGGGTGTGTGTGCACTGGGTTGATGTTCTCAGGCTTGGCCTCTGCAGTTTCATGGGATCCAGGGCGAGTGTCTGCACCTCCCAGGACCTCAGTCTCCCAATCTCTGCAATGGGAGGGCTGGAGGGAGAGGAGCCTGCAGAAGCCTTTCAGTCTGACCTTCTGTGACTCACTGGCTATTTAAAACTAAAACAAGGCCTTGGAGCTGGGCAGGGAGAGGGAGAACAAAGCCTGCCTTGTCCGCTGTGTTGGAAACAAGGAATGGGCTCCCTGGGATTTCCCATTCCTCCCTGGAGGTCAAGGCCAGGGCACCGCCCCAACTCTGGGCCCTGGGTCCTCAGGCCATGAGAACAGCAGGACGCACTGGGGAAGGGAGGTGCCGGGGATTAGTTACACAAGCCTTTTCTTTCATGGACTATTTACGTACCGAAACTCCTTAGCCGAAAGGAAAGGGACGTCTCTGCTCAGCGTAGGGAGGTTTCCCAAGCTGTTAGGTCACTTTTTCATTCACTTTTTTCCTTAGGACAATACAAATCCTCATTACAGATCTTTCTGCATTTTAGCAAAAGGAACAGACTGAGTAATGGGATCCCCGAATAACGTGCAGTTCATCTTCCTCTATTTACCTCCACAAATATTATGGCTGGAAACGTTACGTTATCCTAAACCAGAGTCCAGGCGGCCTGGAGGGTTGTAACAATCGTCATTTTTCTCTGGATACAAACTCTGATCGCCGCCCACGTCTGACAGAGACCCCGCTCTCTCACTCCAGTGTTTTCTTTGTAGCTGTTTCTCTTTGCTGGACACACCCTCCAAGTGATGAGAATGAGGAGGGTCCTGTGGGTAAGAACAAGATGGGCACAGCTCCCTCGTCACCTACAGGTGCCAGGCACTGGCTCAGGTGCTTGACGTATTTTATCTAATTCCGTCGGCCCAGCTTGGTCACAGTTATTACAAACTCCAGGTCGCCGATGAAGGATCTGACACAGGAGTGAGGACACTTTCCCAGGTTACCCAGCTCGTAACTGGGATTCAAGTACAGATTGACCTGAGTCCAGAGCCGGTTTCTTAACCCGACACCACGCAGGAGGGAGGGAGGGGTGTGGCAGGAAGCCCACTTGATGATGGAGTGTTCTGTGTTCCCCGTGGCCATCTGGGACAAGGAGCCTGAGGAAGGGGTGTGCAGGGGCTCCCCCAGAGGATGCTCCTTTTGGCAGTTCTTTCCCCGCCCCTGGAGAAGGCTCTGGGCCCAAGGCCGCCTAGCTGGGCCCTACCTGCCTTGCTGGTTGGTGGGGTTCATGTTTTGGAAGTTTCCGGGTGACTTCCTTCCCCCTCAAGCATGTCACAGACTGCCCACAGAAGCAATGTGCAGACTTTGCAAAGGGGGCTTCAAGGTCACTGGGTCACTGAAGCTGCAGGTGCCCTTTAGGGCCATTCGCTGGCATCAGAGCCGGGAGGTAGTGATGAGAGGGAGCTCCCTCCAGTCCCTCCAGTCCCTCCAGTCCCCCAGTTTTTGAATCCCAGTTATGAGCTGGATAACCTTAGGAAAGTGTCCTCACTCCTGTGTCAGATCCTTCATCTTCGACCTGGAGTTTTGTAATAACTGCGGCCAAGTTGGGCCGATGGAATTAGATAACATATGTCAGCACCTGAGCCAGTGCCTGGCACCCATAGGTGTTCCATAGGTGAAGGGGGAGCTGCGTCCGGCTTCATCCTCACCCACACTTCCTCTGGCGTCTCCTCTGGGTCTTCTTCTCTCAGTCGCCATTACCCCCCGTAAAGCCCTCACTTTTTTAATGTGAGCCACGCGGGGAAACTCGCCCCCCTCCTCTTCCACGGGACGTCGTGTGTAAGGGAGCATCCCCCGCACGAGCCAGGCGTGGTCCACCAAGCACTTCGCAGGCAGCTTCCTCCCACAGTTGAAAGTGGCAACTCCTTATCTCCCCACTTCCCCGGAGGAAACAGAAGTCAGAGGTCGAGCCAGTGGCTCAGGGACACAGACGCTAAGTGTCAGAGCCCCGCACGAGGCGCTGTGGCATTCCAGAGCCTGCACTCTTAACCGGCTTGCAGCCTTACGAGTCGCATGCATTGTGCAGTGATGCCTGGTGCCCGGGGGTCCCACGGAGGAGGTTAGGATGTCTGACCCTGAACGAAACGCCCGAAGGTCGCTGTGCTGGCTGAGGCCATGCTCCTGCTCTTCACAGCCATTCTCATCCATTGAACTCGCTGCTGTGGTCGTTGTCTTGCCTGGAGCCACAGCACCCCCTCCCCTGCTTGTTAGAAACACGTGCAAAGGAAGTGTCTTAGGCCATAAACCAGGATGCCGGGCCTTCCCGTGAGCAAGGAACTTGTGTGCTGTGATGTCATCTGGTTTGCTTGCTCTAAGGCTCGGTTTGATTGATTCTTGACTTGTGTCTACGTTTGAGATGAAGGAAGGGTGGCTGTTTCTCTTTTCTGGACAGATTGGAGACCTTTCACCTTTTTTTGAAATCTGATCAGAAAAAAAAATGCATTTTTGCCAGGTCGGATAGTCACCCAAGGGGGTCGGGAGGTGAGGCAGGCCTTCCCCAGGGTGGGCTGGTTGCGCCACAAGAACCCAAGGTGCTGGATTCAGGAGGAGAAACCTGGGGCCCAGGCCCTGGGGAGAGAGTTCGGTCTCCCCCAAGCCCAGCCCTCAGTCCGGACCCCAGCTTTTACTCCTGCCTCCAGCGTCAGCTCCCTCAGATGATGCCACGCCATCTGCCATCTCCAGGGGCCCGCTGCACGTCTGTAACAGGGGTGCGTGGCAGTCCCCCCACCACCCCTCCCAGTTTACACAGAGAGCAAACCCCGCCCCACAGAGGCAGCCAGTGCCATGCAGGTGTCCGGACTCGCTGTATGAACTTGACCTTATAGTTGCCCTGATCACAGTTCCCAAAGAGCTGCCCCCCAGGGGCAGGTGTCAGAGCTGCTCTGTGGAGTGGAATGTTAGAACCCTTGCAACTGCCCCTCGAGGTGGTGATGGTGGGGGTGGGGTGCTTTCCCGAGCCTGGGGCCGGAGGGGGAGGACAGAGCCATTGTGAACTGCCTGGCACTCCACTCCTACTGGTTCTTTTCCCTGCCTCAGTTTCTGTTTTGTTCAGCAGGCTTGGAGCTGGGAAACCGGGCCAGCCGGGTGCCTGTGGGTAAGAGCGCAGTGCGTGTGGGGCGAGCGGGGGGGGGGTGGGGGGCTGAGGGCCCGCCTTTCACGGGAGAGCAGAGCGGGTGCCTAGGTATTCTGCAGAGAGAGCGCTTGAGTCCCTCTTACGATCCCCCCTCCATTCTAAAGCCAAGGACACACATGCTAAACTATGGTTCTTGCCAGTGCTGATAAGGAAAACTAGTGAATGCAGGAGTCTCATTTAGAAAATCCTAAAATTTTAGTCTTATCACCGCTGCAACATAATACAGTAGGTATGTTAATTCTAGCCTCCCAGGGCTCCCCCGCCCCTGAAATCCCTTTCAGCGGAGGCTGGCAGACCGACTGCCACTCCCACCACGGCCCGAGGTCCTGACTCGGATTTGTCCCCTGGCCTTGGCGTTATGGAGTGAATCTCCGGCTTCAGTGGACAGGGCTTCGCCCCCTCACACCTCCAGCTGCCTCTGCAATTATTCAAGCCAACACACACTGTCTAAATCCCTACTGTGTGCAGGGTCCGGAGCAGGAGCTGGGGAATGTCCGAGTCGAGCCGAGTTCATGCCTTTGCAAGAGCCAATGAGCTGGGGCGGGAGCGCTGATTTATAGGCCAAGCCTGCCAGCCGACCTTGTCCCGGCAAAGACTCATTTCCACAGGCCTCTCGTCCAAGTGATTATCGCTGTTTGTCCCGCTTGGACTTGGCGAGGAGTCTGCCATTCCTGTTAGCGGGAGGAAACAGGAACCTTGAAGTAAGTTCTTATCTCGTGGAGGGAGGCTCTGCCTTCAGCCCTGCTCTGCGACCATAATGAACTTTTTTACTAGCGTGCTTTCCCCTTCCAGGTCCCCCACCCCCACCCCTGGGTGTTTTCTCTCCCCATGACACCCCATGAGGGAGGTAGAGTTGAATCAAGTGTTCCCCTTTCTCAGTGAGGGAGCTGGTGCCAGGGAGGGCTGATGACTGCTCCGAGCTGAGCTGGGGAGTGGCAGCGCCCGCCCCAGCCGAGTGTCCGGCTCCTCATCTGCATCACACGGAACCCTGAGCCGGTGGCCGGGAGGGCAGAAGGCCTGCACTGGCCCAGGTGCCAGGGCCCTGCCCGGGCTCCGTGTGGAGACTGGTGCTCAGACGGCCGAGGAACCTGGAGATGCTGTGCCACCCGGGACGGGACGGGACGCGCAGAGGTGCCGGGGAGACGTGGCCGCAGCTGCCGAGTCACGGTGATAAATGTGCGCGGCTAACGGGTGGGTGGCTCATGCGTGCGCCCGTGCCAGGGTGGCTGCGCCGCTGGCAGGCCCGCAGCCGGCATCACATGTCAGCAACATGATCTCGCGAATTGGTGGGGAACGTGCCCGCCGAGTGTCTGTGGTCTTCAGCGCGGAGAGGGGCCGGGGCCAGGGCAGGGCTGGGCAGCCTCGGGAGCCCCTCCCAGTCTCTCTGCGCCCTTCCTTTGCTGGCCTTGCTGGCTTTTTTCTCGAATAAGCAATACTGTGTGTCCTTCCCAAGACCCCATAGGAAAACCACGTTTAAAAGTCAGAGTTTCTGAAGGACTTCGAGGTGAGAGGAGCACATTGGGTGTGAAAACGTTCCCTGGAAACTAAAGCCTCCCCTCCCCTTGCCTTCAGGGAAAGAACTGGAGAGCGTGGGAGGAGCCAGGCAATCTGGATTTCCTAGGGATCTTATTTGAAAGTAATTTCGCTCCCTGTAATTTTTGTCTTCAAACCCTCTCAGACTTTGGTTCTCAGCTGGGTGACTTACTGATCTCCAAAACCTGCTGGAATCCTGCTCTGTAAGAATAGAGACTGTTGCTTTCAATGACTGGAATGTGTTTTTAAACGATTTCCCTGAGCCCGGGGAGGGCCCAGGTGCAGCTACAGTGCTGGCCCCGGGGAGGGGGTGCTCGAGCGAAGTACCCCGTCTAGACACGGAGGAGGCAGCAGAATCCAGAGGAGCTGGCCTCTGGGAACTGGAGCGGCCAGCCTGCGCCTGAAAGAGAACCCTCTTTGTTCTACCGCCCGCTGCTTGTCCCTGAGCCCGGCCCCCGGGAGGGCAAGGAGACGTCTGGGGCTTGGCCTGCAGAATTCCTTTCTTCTTTTCTTGCTTCCTCCTGCCACGTGGCTCCAGATCATGACATTTCTGTGCCATGCTGTCAGTGCCTTGGCTTGAGGGGAATGTCTGTGTACCCAGGTCCCTTGGCCAAGAAGAAGTGGTGCCCAGAGCCTGCTGGCACCTGCCCCTGCTTCACATGACCGGGCAGTGAGCAGAGCAAAACCACAGGTAGTGGGCCAGGCCCCCAGTCCCGAGCGCGTGTCAGCGTCCGCCCTGCCCGGGGAGGGTAAGGTACAGGCTGGTGTGACCTGCCTCGCTCCTCCGGAACTTAGTGATCAGATAGCCCAGAGCCCAGGCCCTGCCCCAGCCCAGCAGGGAGCCTGCAGAGCTGTGGCCCACTGGCTATTTTTAGAAAGCTATCAGGTGCACAGGGCACCCAGCTGCCTTTTTCCACCTGTTTGGGGTCATTATAGGGATCCTGTGTCTGCCACAGGCACTGCCTGCTCTGCCATGAGTTCCCCTGCGGCTGGAGCAGCCACTGCGCCCCCTCTCGGTCTAACCAGCCATCTCTCTGGCCTTGCCCGGCCACAGCAAGTGGCTCACTGGCCCCTGGCAGTGCCGTGCTGCACGAATGCCTGCCCTCCTCAGCTTCTATGAGTGCGAGGTTTCAAAGGTCAGAAGTAAAGTCGGTTCAGGGAGAATCCTGACTTGGGAGCCCTCGGTGAAGGAGCATTGATCCATTCAGCAGAAGGCCCCCAAGTCTCTGTTCTGCCAGGAAGGGGCACGGGTGTGCAGTCTGGCGGGGGCGTGCCCGTGGGCACCGTGGCATTCACTGCCAACAGATGCAGGGAGCCGTGGGCGACAGAGGAAGCTGCGTAGAGGAGAGGTGCGTGGGCTCAGCCTTGGGGGACAGGCGGGTTTGGGCCGGGGTTTGGGCAGGGGATGCGAGAGAGGAAGTGTCCCCAGGCAGAGGGAACCTCGTAAGCTGCACTCTTGGCCTAGAAGTGGCCCGAGAAGTGACGGAGCCTCCAGGAGACAGTGGGGCCGCCACACAGGACTCTAAGGGGCAGCAGGGAAAGAGCCTGGAGAGAGTGTGAAGTGCCTGGGCAGGATCTGATGGGCCAAAGCCACTGAGGGTCAGAGCAGGGAGAGAGAGAGAGGAGGGTGGCACATGGCGGCCAGCTCTGCTCCCTGCTGCGAGGGTGACGCGGGGTCTTCCTGTCACAGAGCAGCGGCACGTGCCATCCCTCCCTCGGAATCGGCCTCAGCTCACCCCTCAGGAGGTCTGATAGCCCCTGCCGCTTGGGAACGGAAACCCCGGCTGGGCTGGCGTTGGGGTGCGGCAGTGAACGCAGTCTGTCCACAGGCAGCAGAGCACAAGAGCCAGACAGGGAGGCACTGCCTTTCCCGGGCGGGCGAGGAGCTGGCTGGTAGAGAAAGCATCTGAGCAGGGCTTTCCTTCTCAACAGTGAGTCTGCTTGGTCTTCACTGCTCGGGGAAAGCACCGAGATTTTGTTCAGTGTTTTAGAATCACAAAGCATTAGTCCATAGAATCCACTCAACAGCCTTTTAGGACTAGCAGCACTCCCATTTTAGAGATGAGGAAACTGGGGGCCAACTGGTAGACCCCAGGCCTCGACCCTGGCTCCTGGGAGCCTCCTTCGCAAGCTGGCTCCCTGAACGGAGGGCTTCAGATCCTTCACCCCAAGGGAGCTCAGACATCAGGGGCAGCCCGGCCTCTGCCAGGAGATCAGGGAGCAAGGCCTGACTCCAGAGACGGGTCTGCAAACCCTGGGACCGTCGTCCCTCCAGGACTTGCTTTCTTATAAGTGGGCATTAGTGGCAGTGATGAAGCCACGGTTCCATTTGCTGCTCTTTTGGGAAAAGAAAAACCTGGCTTCTTAGAGCTGTTGTATTTTATTTTTCTGTAAAAGAGGAAATTAATTTTAGTCTTTCTTTTTGGTTTAAAATGTTGTCCTTTGCTTTTTCCGCCCTCCAGTTTAAAAGGAAACATTTGTCTGTTGAGAAAAGAAATGGTAATTATAGACTAAAAATTGTTTCTATTCTGATTTGAACAAGTGAAAAAAAAAATTTCCTCGCACAGATGGAGCCCTGCTGACGGAGGGTGTGAGCAGGGGGGCCCGGCCGGTTGGGGCTCAGAATGGCATTTGAGGTGGATTTGGGCTCCAGTGCCGTCGGGCTAGGGGCTTTTTCCGAGGCTGGTCTTCATTTCTGATGCCCGTTTGTGGTCCCTGTGGGGTCTGGATGCTGCACCTTCCACGTGGTTCTCCGGTGAGAGGAAGGAGAGGTGACTGGTCAGCCTGCCTGTAGATTGCATGGCCCCCGTTAGGTGAGCTGTGTGGGCGAGGCCAGGTGCTCAGGAGCCACGGAGCTTTATTCCCTAAGCCAAGAGTTTTACTTTTTAGCCTCACAAAATTACAATTGCTCTGAGTCCTTCAATCAATAAAGCAGGAAACTGATTAGACGGTGAAATTAAACTAATAATGTCACCCTATTAACCCTGATCAATGGGGAAAGAGCTCAAACTGAAGGCTGCTTCCTAAATCCTATTACCCTTTGGATACATGTATTTACCTTTTGGAAGAAATCCTAGGAGCAAAGGCATCCCCCAGGCCCCTTTCTTTCCTGCAGTGCTACCTGCATGTGTCCTGAGAGGTCAAGAGAGGTCAGGGGAGCCGAGTCTGCAAGGTGACTGGGGTAGGGCAGCCCCTTGGTCCCTGGGGTACTCCAGGGGGTGGCCTCGGTGCTTCTGCTGCATGTGTGATCCCCACCCTCAGCTTCCCCTTGTGACCAGGAACTCCTCTTTGGGGTTAACACCAGGCCACCCCCTAACCAGATCTGGGGCCCAAATACATAGCACTGACTGGGAAGCTCCTTTTTAAAACCTCACGTGACTCCTGGGTTCACACCAGCACCGAGCACACAGCCCCATGGGGTTTGCTGGGCCCTTGGGCGTTTAACCCGTGAGACAGAGCAGTGGCCATGGTCCTTCTCCGTCTCCTCCTCCCCACCCGGCTCTCCCTCCTCTCGCGCACAGACCGGTTGGAGGCAGTGAGCATGCTTGAGAGTGAGGGGAAGATGCTGGGGCTGTTTCCTGGCATATCCTGATCACTTTCAAGGGCCAGTTTGGGGATGGAGTCTAGTTCTCATCGAGAAATGCAGTCCAGCTAGGACCAGCCCCCACCTGGGAGCCGGGCACCGGGGGCTCAGGGCGACTCCCTGTCCCTGGGATGACCTGGGAAGCCAGCTGCAGGCTGGGCTCACTTGTCACAGGGTCCTGAGAGGCCCACCTCTCCTTCACCCAGCAGCTGAACGTGGACCAAGCTGGGCTTCAAGCATAAGCATCATGACCAGTTCCACTGCATCCTTTTAAACCTTCCAGCTCTTTCCGTGTGCTCTGCGCTGCATAACCCAGCCCTGCAGAGCGGGGAAGGCAGGTGTCACTACCCCCTTTCAGGGATGAGCACACTGAGGCTGAGTGATAGAGGCATGTGTGTGGTCGAGCCTGGCTCTAGCATCCTGGTCCAGAGCCCTGAGGCTGCTGACTTCTCTCCAGGAGGCTGTTCTGGGATTATCGCGGTCTTTGCCCTTCCCGGGCTTTGCCCCTGAAGAGAAGTGAGCACGCCTTTTCCTGGGCTCACCCTCCTCCAAGACCTGTCAGTTCCATCCCCGTGGAATGTTGCCAGGGATCAGACCCCCTCTCCAAACGTGGTGATGGTATTTAATAACTAATTACTCTAATGATCCTGCAGAAATTCTGGAGACCTGTTTTAGGAGAGATGTCAATGAGAGCCATCTGCCCGGTGAATGAAGGAGCCTACCCCAGCTGTACTGTTGAAGCATGTTAGCGTTTTCCTACCAGCGGCCATATGGTCCTTAACGAAAGTGAATTGTTCGCACTGCACAGCCCGCGCCTCCTGATGAATACAGCGTTTTGTTTTGGAAAATAGTTCTTCCATCGTGCGGAATATTTTTCAATGCGATAAGTAGCAATTTGGAAGCCGGCAAGCCCTCGAATGCAAAAAGACTCCCATCACCTCAAGATGCTCTTCCCTCCATCCCAGCCCCGCCCCGTGGCCCGCATCCCACCTGCGCCCGGTTCTCGGCATCTGTTTCAGAATCTGCTCAGGAGCGCGAGGCCGCACGGGGGGGGGGGGGGGGGGGGGGGGGGGGGCCTGCCCCACCCGCCTTAGCGTTTCCACTTGTGCGGAATGGGAGGCGAAGCTCTGCAGAAGGAGCGCTCCAAGCTCCCTCTGGAAGGGCACAGACGTTGGGCAGGGTCCCCCAGGAGATGAAAAGTAGTGCAGGGTGTTCAGTCGGGCGTGTGGTTTTAAGGAAGGGTTAGCTCTCTATTTTCGATCTGTTCCTCTTCGGTGGTACACATTCAGGTTGGCACCTGCGTGCTGAGTGAGGTGGAGGAGGACTTCCTGGGCTCAGCAGAACTGCCTGTCGCCTCCCTCCTCGGCACCAGCACCCACAAGGCAGCCCATCCGTAGTGACTGAAAGTCATTGCCACCTGGTGGCCAATCCCCAACCTGTGCCCAGACAGCTGAGGCCAGGTACCGCCACCCTACGGGTTCCGTTAACTGCAAACAGGCATGTTTCAGAAGCAGGCCAGTGCCGAGATCGGGCCTGTCTTGTGCCAGGGACAGAGCTGGTGACTGTGCTCTGAGAGTTTGCTCCCACCACCCACCCACTGCCGGGCCAGGCGGGCTGGGCAAGGGGACCCTCCGCCCTCTCCCTGGGCGCTCCCTGTGGCCTCGGGGAGCTGACGGCCCTGCTGTCAGAGCCACCAGGAGGAGGCTGTTTTATTGCAATCTGCTCTGGGACCAACAGGATTTCACTCGCCGGCACTGTCTATTCCGGAACTTTCCCTAGAACCGAAGTCACTTATTAAAGCTTAATAAAAGGCAAGATTGACTGCAGTTAGGGATACAGCAAATCTGCTGCAAGCCCTGATACCCGAGATGAGCTTCGCAACACCGTGGTCCCATAAATCTCACTTATTTCCAATTCAGCAGCCACTGATCCCAAGTTCCAATAATGATCCTAAGTTCAGCCAAACACGTCCTTAAAGGAAATCCTTCTGGGTGGAAAAGAGCAGAAATGTGCTCACGTGGGTCCCTGATTGCCAGGCTGCGCCGCTCGCCTCGCACATCTGTGCCGGGGGTGTTTTCTCATCCTGACACCTGGCACCTTCACAGACGTGGGCCTGAAAGAACCAAGTCACGGTCACTCCCAGTGGCCATCTCGACAAGGCGGCCGAGTCCCCAAGCAGCCTCGGAGCACCCTGCGGTGGAAGGTGCTCAGAGCATCTCAAATAAGTCACCAGCCTTTCCCTGAGGCTGATTCTAGAACAATCCTGAGACCAGCACCCCTCCCCCCCCCCACCCCCCTGCTGCCCTTCCTCCCACCCCCTTTGGAGCCAGGCTTGGCACTTACACTAAAGAGTTAACCTTCCCTCCTTTGGGGGCGAGGGTGGGGAAGGCTGGGGCCAGTTTGGCATATGCTGCCTGGTCTGAACATGCATGCTGTACTCAGACACTGAATTTGATGAATTGCATTATAAAATTTAAAAACAAATTTAAAACTCTATTAACTCCCTCTAATGGCCTCCTCCTGGAGTCCACAGACAGCAACGGCTCACTGGCAAGGAGGAAAATAGCTCGTTTGCCGTGTGCTCCGCAAGCAGCAGAAGGGAGACGGGTGGGAGCTGGTGGAGGGGGGGGGGTGGCCCACACACCTCCGCACGGCCTGCTTCCTGCTCCCCGCCCAGAGCAGGCCCCTGCAGCGGGCCATCGCCGGGTGCGCGTCTCCGAGGTTAGACTTGGGCTCCTGTGTTAACATCTGAGTCCCGCTTTCTTTCGAGGCTAAAAGACTTCTTTCCAGACCACGGGAGTGCTGCGCTTACAGGGCGGGGCTGAGGCCTGGGGGTGGGGAGCTCACTCACCCCCGAGCCTGTGGTTTGTGGGTCAGGCAGAAAGAGATGTGTCCCCAGAGTCGCCCGCCCACCCTCTGCATGGGGCGGGGGTCAGGGCAGCGGAGTCATTCGCTGACCGCTGCTGGCCTCTGCAAGTCGAAAAGCATTCGGGGGGTAGGGGTGGGGGAGAAGGGCCTTGGCCTGGCTCCAGACTTGCCAACGGGAGAGAGAGGAACTTTTGTTGAGAAAGGAGGCAGCTCTACAGCTGTGTGTGCACGTGGGCAGAGGGGCTGAGCTCGGCCGGCAGTGAGAAAAGTCCTAGGGGGCCAGGGCAGAGCCTCCCCATGTCTCTGCAACCCGGAGACCCAAGCTGAGGAGCGCAAGGGGTTATGGGACCTAGTCATTAGGAGCTCAGGTTTTCTGCCAACCAGGGGCTTCTCGGTGTGAGCGGCAGCTCAGTCCTTCCATGAGCATAAAGGATTTGAAGATGTTTGGGGAGTGGTTTGCACACACAGCAGGCCTGGCTGTTCAAAGGCAGCACAGAAACTGTGTACGTGGGTGTGTATGGGATGTGTGTGTGTGTGTGTGTGTGCATGCACATGTGTGCGCACAGATCTGTACGTGTAAAAGGAACCTGTGCCTTGTGAGATAGCTGCCCGTTGGCCATTCCTGGGGCTGCGGGTTTAATGGGCCCCTGATCCGGGGTGTCTGTCTTCTGAGAACACCCTTCTAGGCTGGTGATTCCCCCCCTTTGGGCAGGAGGCTGGGCTGGGCTGGGTGCTGAGGAGACTCGAAGCCCTGGCCCTCCGTTTTTAGAGTCCCCATGCGATGCAGCGATAGGCCCTCTCCGCCTCCCCTCTGTGCGGTGGGCGGCGCTTCAGAGCTCATGTATTCCTTCCCTCACATTTCTTTACCCGGCACAGTCAACAGCAGAGCAACACCGGCTTCGGAAGCATCAGGCCCGGGTGAATCCGGTGCACGGCCTGGGAAGCCCGGCAAGTCCCTTAGCCACCCTGCACCCAGCACGCCTCCCTTAGGGCACTTGTCATCATTATGATTTTATTTTTGTTCAACAAAATCCTGAACGTGACAACCTGGCCCCATGCCTGTTGCACACCGTGATAGGCATTCAATGAATGATCGTTCTTATAATGCCTCTGCCTTTGTTGACACCCAGTGTCCTCCCAGCCCAGAATTGTCTTCTCTTTCTTGCCTTCTGTTGAAACCCTGGGCACCCGTTAAAGGACTAGCCGGAATGCCACTGCCTCCGGGAAGCCTTCCTTGGTGGCCTCGGCCGGAAGGACGTATGCTTCGCAGCGTCACAAGATGCAAGCTTGTGTTCCAGCCCAGATGTCGTTGTTCTCTCTCTTCCGTTCAGTGTCTCCCCAGCTGCACGGAGTTCCGTGCCTGTAGGGACATTCTCCACCCTTTCCCTGTCAAGGCAGCACCCAGCCCCATGCCTGGCACAGAGCGGGTGCTCGACAGGCTTGTAGAGGGAGTGGGTTTTGAATTGTTGCATGAAGCTGGGTTCCACGGTGTGTTCTGGCTCCAGTGGTTCCGAACTTCCCTTGCCAGACTACTGCAAAACTAGAAAGAAAAAAGTGCCTCTTGTGGTGACTCGGAGCTGAGGGTTCCGGGTTCCACAGCTCGCACCCCAGCAGGCGTCCTATGAGCCCCTAACCCTGTGGATGCCACAGCCGTGTGGACCGGCCTAGGAGGAGCTGCTAAGATGCAGTCGGGCACGGAGGAACTTTCTGGGCTGATGGAAATGGTCTGAGTGTTCGGTGATGCATATGAGGATGCACACATTTGTCAGAACTTGTCAAACTATACACTTGAGATCCGCGTGGTTACTCTATGGGAATTATACCTCCATGGGATTAGTTCATTAACAAAGTGCAGAAGGGCCAGGCGGAGGGGCCCGCTCGGGTCTCTGTCTTCCCCCTCCACTGTGGGCATTGAGACGTGTGACCAGAGCCAGCATGTCACAGGATTGCCCTGGGAGGAGAGGGACAGCGGCCTGTGTGGGGGGATGGGAATCCCATCAACATGGCTCCACCTCAGTGCACAGGTGCCCCCCACCCCCTTCCTCTCCCGGAGACCTCACCCTCGCCTGCCTCTGAGGAACTGCAGGCGCTGGCTCTCAGCATATATATATATGTTTCAGAGAGGACGGGAGAGGGAGAGAGAGAGAGAAACATCAGTGATGAGAGAGAATCCTTGATCGGCTGCCTCTCGCATGCCTCACACTGGGGATCAAGCCCACAACCCAGGCATGTGCCCTGACCTGGAATTGAACCTCGACCTCCTGGTTCATAGGCCGACGCTCAGCCACTGAGCCACGCCAGCTGGGTACTAGCTCTCAGCTTTGCAGCCTTGCTCAGCCTCAAGCTAGAGTCGCCTCTCCCAGAGGGGAGAGGGTTAACATTAATGTAAGCCCCCAGGCCTCCCCAGATATCCCCTCCGTGGATACTCGCACACCCATGTTTATAACAGCAGGATTCACAGCAGCCTAAAGGTAGAAGCAACCCAAGTGCCCACCATGAGTGAACGGTGGTGTAGACATAGAATGGGATACGGTTCAGCCTTAGAAGGAAGAAACTGCTGCACTCATGGGATGCACTATAGCATAGGCGAGCCCTGAAGACGTTGTGCTGAGCAAAGTAAGCTGGACACGAAAGGGAAATCCTTAGGAGGTGCCTGGTCAGATTCAGGGACAGACAGTAGCAGGGTGGTGGGCAGAGGCTGGCAGGGAGGGAGGAATAGCTATTGTTTCGTGATATAGTTGCATTTGGAGAAGGTGAGGAAGGGCTAGCGATGGGTGGTGGTGACGGTCACACAGCACTGTGAATGTGCCTAACCACTGAGGCATGCGCTTACCATGGGAAAAATGGTAAACTGTGTCCTGTACATTCTACCACAATAAAAAAAAGTTAAGGGGAAAAGAACAAAAAAAAAATCCAGAGCCTAACAAACCTGCTTTGTGTCCCCCTTAAATTTTGACATCTGTTTCCGAGGTGACGCTTGACTGGGGACCTCATTTCCGGGACTGAAATGGGTAGAAAGCGCAGGCCGGCTCCCACGCCTGCTCCCCACTCGAAGTCAGAGTGCAGGCCCTTCAGAGGGACAAGTGTCTGTCCTGAGAGCCCGGGCCCTCGTGTCGAGACAGGCACAGCTACACCACTGATTTAACTTGATTTTCCATGTTGACTCGCTCAGGCAGCATGCGGCCGCAACCTGACAGCCGAGGGGTTCAGCTCCCTTGGTTGCTCCAGAAACTCCCAGCATCATAATTGGGGTGACCCGTCCTCGTGACCTCTGGGTCCCCACGCTGCAGAAACTAGAGCACAGCCTGTGGAGGGGCCGGCTGTCAGGATGGGTTGGGTCCCGGCCGGTAATTCGGAGTGACACCTAGCACTTGTCACAGCAAGGAGCCGAGCCCAGGGCAGGCAATGCGAGGCGTGAAGGAGGCCATCTCTCCCATCTCGGCCTCGGCGACCAGATTGGATTTGTCTCCTGAATGTCACGTTGCCGCCCCCATCAGCACCTCAAGCTCCCGGCTAACACTGCGCACCCGGAGGAGGAGCGCCCGGCCGGGCAGCATTCTGCAAGGGCCTCGGACCTGCTTGCAGACACACCAGGAACCGGGCGTTCTGCTCTCTCCGTAAGGGTTTGTGGCATTTGGGCTTGAGGGGCTATGAACAGGCCTGAGCCGTGCGCTGCAAAGAAGCTGCCCTGTTCACCCTGGGGTCACTGTACATGAACATGTACCTCACGTTGTGAGCAAGGGCAGCGGCGCTCTAAGGCAGACTTCTGGCTTCTCCCCCACCTAAGGAAGAGTGAAAAACAAAACACCCCCGCGTGCATGCACACATGTACACACGCACATGTGCGTACATACACGCACACGCACATAAACTCACACACATGCACACATACATGCATACACATAAACTCATGCACTCACACACACACTCACCCATGTACACACATGCACACATATACACGTGCTCGCACACATGCATGCACTCACACACACACACACACACACACACGTACTCACCCTACCCAGGAATGGCGGAAAGGACTGTATGTGTTATGAAGCCCAGATGAGTGTGTGTTGCTCTCGCCCCGCACAGCCCACCCCGTGTTATCACTGTCCTACAGGCTGGCTTTCCGACTCTGCTCCTGCCTTTGTTCTGGGTCCCCCGTTGGCCGTCTGTAGCTGTGAGCCCCGTTGGCCCGCCTGCCTCCCGTGGGCAGCCTGCGCCTCGGCGTGGGGGGTCTGCTCCTCCCATGGCCGCCTCCCTCATGCTCCTGTGAAGGGAAGGCATTTAATGTCCTTGGGATGGAAGCATAACTTCTCAGGTGGGTGTGAGCTGTGGGTTCCTGCAGCGGGCAGGATCATGGACTCCGTGGCACTCTCTAGGTAACACAGTTACACACACACACACACACACACACACACACACACCTCCCGCAGATCAACAGGCATCCTGGTTAGCCACTCGTGACCAATATCATGTCAGCTGCATTAGTGCTTGGAAGGCAGAGTCATTTGAGCAATCAAATATACCAGGATTCATCTGTTGGCAGAATGAATCTAACAGATTCATTGGGGAGGAATGGGCCAGTGGCTCTTTGCTGAGACTCTGGCATGTGGGGCTTGGCCGCCTCCAAGAAACCACATGCTGAGGGGGATGGAGAGGCAGGTCTTGGTTCAGCCCAGCACTCCGCACACCATTAGGATCAAAGGGCTGGACTGCGGTGATGCTCCTGCATCCCTGGTGTGATGTTTTGGGGCTGCCGGGGGGCTTTAGGGTGTGTCCAGAGGATGTCAGGATTCGTGCTGTAGCCCTCAGGCTGGTACTTCCCACTCTGGACTCCTGTGGTGACTTCTCTGTGAGGGGCGGGGGCGGGGGGGGCTCTGGTCTGCGAGGGAGTAGCTCTGTCGGCCTCACATGCACCTGTGGACTCACTTTGAGGTTAGATCTGGGTGCACCGTTGATCCGTTGGGCTGGACCCCAGTTAGCATTTGGGAAAACAGAGGCCAGGAGGGAGAAAGGACTTAGCCAGATTCCCACCACATACAAGTGGCCGGGCCAGGACCGGAGCCCAGGGTTCTCTGGACTCCAGGACTGGGGTCCGCTGACCGGCTTCAGGAAGTGGGTGGTGAAGGGACCAACAGCTGGCTAAGGCGGTGTTCTCAAGGTGAGCCCAGGTCGCCCGCGGACCTGGTCGGATGCAGATTCGGACTCAGTAGCCTGGGGGGGCCTGGGATCCGGAGTTTCTAACTCGCTCTCACGCGCCGCCTGTGCTGCCCGTCCGGGGACCACACTTAGAGAAACACAGCTGCCTGAAGACAGCCTTGCTGGCCGGGAGCGGATGGTTTGAGTCAAAGCTGGAACTCCTAATTCCATATCCGCTGGCTCCATTCTCGCTCGGTTTTATTGCTACCAAGATGTCCCAACGCTGTTGGCCTGGACCCTACAGGGAGGTGATCTGTCACTCTGGGTGGGTCTTCGCTACCCAGATCCCTGCCGTGTCTGGAAGCGGGAACCAGGCCTGGGGAGTGCGTCCCGGACACTGGGAGGAGGGTGCCTGTGGCTTTATGGGGTGACGTGAGAAGTGACCCCTGGCTGTGGGGAGGGACGCTGTGTGGAATATGTCACTCTATTGGCTGTCTGGCTTGCAGCTCGACTATCTCTAGTGGATAGTCTCTGTCTTCAACATGAGTGAGGGTGCGACAGCGTGTGCCGCTGATGTCTTTCAGAATAAGAGATCCTCTCGGCAGGCCTGTCAGGGCCTCTGCGTTTTCCACCAATTCTCTCTTATCTGGAAACCTCTCCAACCCAGAGCCTAGACCGAGAAAAGACCGGAAAGCAGCTCTGAGAGGCTGACAGGGCAAACAGGGACCACCCATGGTGTGCGCCCCAAACCTTATTCTTTCGCGGTCATCAACCTTCAGGCTTTCATTCCTAATTGTTCATTTCAAATATACAAATTAGCTATAAGATTACCTGGATTCTAGATTCAAAGCCATTGTTGCAAACTCCCAATCTGACAAAAGTAAGGAAAGGGGTCAACAAGATCACAGAAGCAGGAAACGCTGGCTAGAAGCTAATTGGCGAAGCAACTGCAAAACCCTGGAATTGGATGCACACACCTTCGGGGCCGCCACAGCCCGAGGCCGGTCGGTGCGGACACGGTTCCCACGGGGCTCCTCCGGGCCTGAGCGCGAGGTCGTGTCACAGCCCGGAGTCTCTGTGATGTTAAGTTCTGTTCAGCACGTGGGGAAGTATGCAGTATAATTCAGAATATTCTGTCTTGAAAACGGCCAAGACGTTTTGTTCTTGTTTAAGATTGGAATCCATTTCTGTTATCTCAATAATATGTCTGCATAGAAGAAAAGTGAGACTCCTGCTGACGAGCCAGTGGACGATGCTATGCTGCCCGTATCTGCCTCCCTCTGGTTCCTCATGCCTCTCTTGTCCTTGGCCTCTCTTCTGACCTCTGCATGGGAGTGTTCGCCACAGCTGGAGCCTTGTGATACTTTTCTCTTTCTACAGCTTCATCAACCTGACCCCCTAAATCCTGATGACTCCAAAACGTGTGCCTCCGGCCTCCCACTTCCTATTAAGTGACCTTCATCCTGGTGTCCTCCCACCTCTGGTTCCATGTTTCCCATATCAACATCCCGCCCGGAAGTTCTCACCTTCTTCCTGGGAGGGTCACCTTCCTGGTGTCGGGCAGTGTCTGCACAGGTGCTCACCCAACTGTGGATGCGCTGATGGAGGGAGAACTGAATCGATGTGGGGTGGGGCGGGGGGGGAGGTGGAGGATGAGTTCAGGGATGAATGAATGGACGGAAGGATGGGCACGTACATGCCCAGGTAATACTGTGGGGTTCTGTGGGGAAGACAAGGAGGGGGGGCCAGGCCCCAGAACTCGAAGGGCTCCCACTCGCGCCCAGCAGAAGTAGCACGTCTTGTCTGATGATCCGAGATGCCCTTGAGGACGGTCTACCCCGCCAGACAGGGCCTCCCCTCACAACCCTGGCACAGTGCTGAGTGCTGGCCAAGGCTGGCCGGCGGGCTGTTCTTCCGGCAGCAGCTCTGTGCACCTTCCCCACGTGCACGCATGCACATAATCACACACACACACGTACACACACACATGCACACACAGAAGGATTAGTCCACATGTCAGAGGCAGCAGCTCTCCCCAGATTCCTGGTCCCAGACACACTACGCCCACCGTTCTGACTTAAGCCTCTCACAATTAAAAACATGTTTTTTAAAAAAAGTCCAAGCCCCCAAAAATCCACAGAATTGGTGCTCCCGGCGACAGCAGCAAAGCTGGTGCCTCCTTCTCGTGCGAGCGGATGTGTGGGTTTGGCCCCAAGTCCAGCTCTGGGGAAGCAGGAGGCGTGTCTTCCACGCATGCTTGTTCCTGGCCGTGGCCGCAGGCTGCGGCGGCTGGAACTGTCTGGTGAGCTGAAGAATTAATCCCGGGAGTGACTGGCTTTCCCGGGAGTGGTCGGTGTGGGCATGTGTGGTCCATGACGGCGCACTGGTGGCCTTGGAGCAGCGTTAACAAGCCTAGAGGGTGGTGTTTTGTTCTGTTTTTAATATCCACCCCTGTGGTTTCTTATTTAAAAAGCCTCTCAGAATTTGGCAATCGTATTTCTTCCCTGGTAAGTTAGTGCTTTTCCTCTCCTTTCTCTCCTCGCATCTTAGTCTGTGCACGTGTTCATCGAGGAGCAAAAATTCCCGGGGCGTCTAGAGGACTTCTTTCAGCCTCAGTAGGACCGCCTGTCTGGAAACTCAGGATGCTCCGCAGGCGAGAGGGCCCACTGAGCAGGGACCAGCCCGCTGGCTGCCACCCGGTCTGCCGGGGAGGCGCTCCCATCCCTGCCCACCTCCTGTTCTGTGTCCATGTGGGGTGGGTGGCCACTCTCAGGACTTGGCTGGCGATTTGCTGAGTCTCCTAATTTCTGGAGTCGACCTTTTCTACAAAGCACACAGGCCTAGTCGGGCATTTGGAAGAAGACAGTCCCTGGGGAGCCGGCATCCATTCTCTGTCCTTCCTTCGTTCTCTCCCCAGGGTGGAGGCAGGGGAGGGACCGCTTCCTGCCTGGATCCCCAGGGGCTCAGCTGCGGTGTTGCTTAACCCCAGGGGAGCTGAACCTGGAGGATGGGCTCAGGACAGCTGCCTAAGCCTGTCACCTGGGACACCTGAGCAGGGAACACTCCCACGGCACTTGCTTGGCCTCATCCAAGCTCCAGGGGACTTGGGGCAAGTCCCTTTCAACCACCCGAGCCTCTGTTTCCCCAGCTGTAAAATTAAGATTACGTTAGTCAGGGCCGGCTAGCTGCTGAAACAAACAGCCCCAGAACATAGTGGCTAATCCAATAGAAGCTTCTGTCCTTCTCCGGTCACAACTCAGGGTGGGTTAGCAAGAAGGAGCTCTGCTCTGTGACCCCGACAGGAACCAAGGCTGTTTCCGTGGTGTATCTCTGATGTCTACAGTGGACAGGGAGCGAAAAAAGGGCAAAAAAGGCAGCCCTGGTTTTCACCATGTGGGCCTGTGGGCACCCAAAGCCCCTGCCGGCATCTTGCCCACACAGGTGAGAACCGATCACATGGCCCCAGCTGGAATCAAGGGGACTGGGGAGTGTTGTCCCACTGTAACCACCCAGACAGAGGGGGACCGCGACATGGGGAGCACCAGTGGCCTTTGCCAGAGATGACACTAGCACGCCCCTGCCCCGGCTGCTGTGAGGGTTGCATGTAGAATGCCGGCGTTTCTCCAGCACACTGCCTGGCCCCCAGACGCGAAGAAATTGTTCTTTTTCTTTCCTTTCTCCTACCCGTTATTCCCCCCGAGGCATATGCAAATGGCAGACCAAGGCAAGAAATTAAATATATCCATCCCTCACCTCTGAGCCGCTTATTTCCTTGTTTCCTCTCAGTGTAACATTTCATTAGACCTTCCAGATGGGGAACGAGCAGGCAGATTAAAAGTCAGATAGCGCCGAGCAGCCCGCTTCATCGGTTTCGGGCACGGCTGGGCTTCGGAGCTATTTGGTATTTCCACTGCCGAAAGGCCTCCTCGGGAGCAGTTGTGTTTTAATAAATGGCTGGCTGAGTAATTTTCCTCGAAGGAATTGCATCGTGGCTGTGTCTGCCCCTGGGGGAGCGCGGGCTGCTCCCTCCCAGAGCTGGAGCTGCTAGTGCATCGTGAATAGGATGCTTGGGGCTGCAGGAGCCCATCAAGTCGGCCCACGCCCCCAGGCCCGCCCAGAAGACTCTCCAGGGCTCAGTGGGGAGCATTGGACAGGGGGGACGGGGGCAGCCTGGCTGGGCCATGTGGGGGTCTTCACCACCGTTATGAGGAGATGATTTGTTGGAGCCTGAACTGTCCCTTCCCACGAGCAGAAGGAACCACCTTAAGACTCAGGGCAGGTGCCTTCCCTTCACTGACCTTGACTGACATTGCCCCCATCAGGGATGAGTGGCCTGGTGGGTGGGGCAGCATCGGAGGGGACACCAGCAGCACAGGCTCAGGGTGTGGAGAGCAATGCAGGCACCGCCTCAGGCCCATGTCTCTGACCACGTAGGCCCTCCCCACAGGCAAGAGGCCTCGAGGCATGGGGGTGAGCACGCCCCACCTGCTGCTTGGGGGCTGGGTCGTTTCCTGGGTGGCCGGGGAATGGGTCCCAGGCCAGTGCTCTCCTCTGGCATGCACAATGCTGAGCTGCTTTTATTCTGACCCCAGAAGTCCATCCTGATGGTGCCAGGCTGGTGTCTGACACCCGAGCCCCCCAGACCCGGGCGGGGACTCCCTTTCTCCCGCCCCTCCCAGGCCCAGACCTCTCCGTATCCTTTGTGGAGCCCAGACAGTGGGTGTCCGCCCTGCTCTGGGCCCCTGCTCCAGGCCGGTCTCTGTAAATGGGCTGCTTGTGTGTGCAGACTGGGCTGGGCTGAGCCGCAAACAGATGGCCATCTCACCCCGCTCCCAGGGGCTGCTGCAGCTGAGATCTGGCCTACAGACAGCTCCCAGTCAGCGGCCCTGACCCTGCTGTCCCCAATTGTCCTCGGGGCGCTCACTCCCTTGCCATCAGTAGATCCTGGGACTGAGCTCTGTGCAGCTGGGACCTGCACAGATGTGACTGTGGACAAAGGACATGACTGATGGGTGTAAGTAGGATTTCCACCCAGGCAGCCAGTGGGGAGTGGCCGAAGCTGTGTGATTCCAGAGCATAGTCTGTGACCAGGCATGTGGGACCCTGCAGAGCAAGGGCTAGACAGCAGTGGGGCAAAGGGTTAAGTGACAGAGTAACCTGGTGTAATCAGGAAGGCTTCCTGGAGGAGGTAAGAGCTGAGCTGGAGGATGACTAACTCGTCTCTAGCAGGATGTTAAATTAGACTGTTCCTATGTCTTGGCGTCTCAGACGAGTCCCAAGGCTGAGCATGAAAGATGCCTAATCTCCCCACATTAAAAAGGGGGACTAGGCCCGGCCATAGCGGCTCGGTTGGTTGAGCATCATCCTGTGCAGCGAAAGGTTGCTGATTGGAGTCCCAGCACATACCTGGGTTGCACATTCCATCCCCGGTCAGGGCATGTATGGAGGCAGCCGATCGATGTTCCATAGATGCCTCTCTCTCTCTCTCTCTCTCTCTCTCTCTCTCTCTCTCTCTCTCTCTCTCTCCCCTTGGGTAAGGATTTAGAAAAGAAGCAGGAGGTCTAGGTAGCCCCAGGACCACCCTCCTGCCTTCCCCAGCCCCTATGTTAGGAAAGCCTGGCGATGGCTCCAGGAAATATTCCTGAGAAGGGGGGTCTCCTAGGAGGGAGACTGGGGCTTTGCCTCCCATCCTGGGGAGGGGCCCCCAGCTGCCACCCACTCAAGCCAGTCCTCGGTGGAACCTGGTGCTGGCCTGAGTCTGGAGCACTTGGGAGGGGGTAACCTGTGTTCCCTGGAGCTGGGGCACCAAGACTGCGCCTGACTGTGCACGTAGAGGCGTGAGGGGTGGGTCGTTTCCTGGGTGGCCGGGGAATGGGTGCCAGGCCAGTCCTCCGCTCTGGCATCGCAATCCGAGCTTCTTTTATTCCAGTCCCAGAAGTCATCCTGGTGGTGCCAGGCTGGTGTCTGACACCCGAGCCCTCCAGACTCGGGCAGGGACAAGGTGATGTCACGGTCATGCTTCCAAAGTGGACACTGCACCAGGGAGCCAGACCCGGGCCATCTTGGAAGAGCCGACAGCCCTGCAGCGAGCACCCTCAGCACAGCCAGACCAGGGCAGCCGCTCCGACAGAGCCCACAGCAGTGCCCACGGGCCGCAGAGCCAGCGCAGGTGGCGCTCCAGTCACCTGGCCGTCCCCCCGGCCTCCCTCCTGGCCACCCTGGGGAAGCCAGAAGCAGCAGCTCGTGAGCGAGAAGGCAGCAGGGCCTGGAGAGAGCCGCACCCTGCCCCGTGACAGGATGCTGGGCCTGGTCAGCGGGAGCTGGGCCGAGGGGAGGAGCTCTGAATATGATCCAAGCTCCAATAAAAGATCGGACTTGGCCTTGGGAAGCCAAGGATGAGATTGTTTTTAGAGTTGACCTTGCCCGTGACTGGCCTTGTGGCCACGCAAGTCACTTAAATCTATACGTTACTTCAGCCTCTCTGTGCTTTGGTTTAATGGAAGTCCCCCCTTCGTAGGTGTGTTCTGAGGACGGAAAGAGCTGATGCTCAAAGAGCCCGTAGCACAGAGTGAGGCACACACAGTCCGTGCTCAGCAAGCATTGCTGCTGGTAGTGAAGTAGCAGCACTGATGATGATGATGATGACAATAATAATAATAGTAATAGTAATAGAAGTAGTACCCAAAAGTACTCCCCCAAAAGAGCTGTTTGGGTGCAACAGAATAGTTTGAAGGGAAGTAGTGGGAGAAAACCATCTGTTTGCTCTGCTATTCCACTGAGTTCAGCCCACTTAATAGCCCTGTCACGTGACTGTCCTTTCCTAGGATCTGTAAGGACAGAGAGCAGTGCTGGGGCTGGGGAAGGCCTGGAGTGGCAGCCCTATGACCTGGGGGGTCCAGGAGGGCTTCCAGGAAGTGGCACGGGGGAAAGGCTCAGGGCCGCAGAGGTGGAGCTACCCCCATGGGAGAGGAAGGTGGTCTGGGGACCTTCCGCACCTCACGTCCTTCTCGCCCACGCCCCGCCGTTGGGGCAGGTCGGCTCAGTAGACATCAGTGGGGCCCCTGCACTATGTCCAGCCTGGCATGGGCCCTGGACAGCGAGATGGCACCCTGTACACACACAAACACACACACACACACACGCACACATACACACATATACACACACATATAAACATACACACATATACATATAAACACATACACACATGCATAAACACACACACATACACACATATACACACACATAAACATACACACATATACATATAAACACACACACACACACACACACACACCCTGCTCTTGCTGTCTTTTTTCCTGAATTGTTTCTCCTTTTAAGCATGTGACAGGGTCACAGGGTCACACTTCCCCATCCACTCCAAGCTAGACATGGCCACGGGGCGGGCTTTGGCCGATGATGGGAGAACAGAAAGGATGCATGTCCCTTCCGAGGGGAAGTGTTAAGAGCCAGTGTGTGGCTCCCGCGCCCTCTGTCCCTTCGCCACAGTGGCCAGCAGAGCCCAAGGGAGGATCCCTCACCCCGCGTGGGTCCAGGAGGATGACCTGAGCAGGCCCCGCTGACCGGCAGGGAGCAGGTAGCACGGGTGAAAGGCACAGTCCGTAGCTTAAGCCACTGACTCTGGGGCTGTCTAATCCTCGAAGCATACCTCACCCACCCAGGCTGATGCGGCCATAATTTTTTAAGTGGCACAAACAGGAAACAGAATCTTCCCTGAGCAACGAGGCCCTTCCTTCGCCAGCCCCCTGGCCTTGGCATGGCAGGTCCATGGTCTACCTAGTTCCACATCTGCCTCATGCTCTGTGCATCAGTTACCAGTGTGGTCAGAGGGGGTGGCTGACCCAGAGCTGCCCGAGAGCCCGGTGCGGTGTGGAGGGAGCGGTCTTCGGGGACCTGGGAGT
Organism: Myotis lucifugus; assembly: GCF_000147115.1. Taxonomy (NCBI): domain Eukaryota; kingdom Metazoa; phylum Chordata; class Mammalia; order Chiroptera; family Vespertilionidae; genus Myotis; species Myotis lucifugus. The sequence continues at coordinate 1,037,189 of NW_005871142.1, read as the reverse complement.
TGGGAAACATCTGGCGGGCATCCTGCTTTCATCAGCTTCCCTGCCTCGGGCCCTGGGGGCCGCAGCGAAGACCAAACGCAGGGTCAGGTGCAGGACGAACCTGGGACAGGGGACCCCCGAGGGTACACGGTGATCCTTGCTGCGGTGGGCACAGGGCCAGTGGTCCCCAGCTGCCCGACAGGGGTGGAGGTGGCAGCCTGGAAGCCAAGCCTCTCTGCTTGGTTAATCTAAAAATAAACAGATAGGCAACAAAAATCTATGTTTCAATTACTGCGCACAAGCTGTTCAAACAGCCAGCTCTGCACTGGAGATGCGAGCTTGTCAAAGAGGCGGCCTCGTTTGCATGCTTGGGTGGTGATGAAACACACAACCTCGCAACAGGCTGCCCTCTGGCCTGGGTGGGTTGTGGTTGTTTTTTAATTAAATTAAATTAAAAACACGGATATAGAATAAAGACAGTGAAAATCCGAAGCAAGTACATCACGATAAGGCAGCAGCTCCCACAACAAAGGCCGAGGAGCCCTGGGGAATGAGACGAGCCTGGCCCTTGGTAAAGGGGTCGACAGGAGAGTGGCCAGAACAAGGGGTTAGTGGCCAGAATTAGGGGACAGAAATCTCTCCCAAGTGGCCCCATATATTCCTCCCCGCCCCTGCTGAGCCCAGAGGAAGCCCCAGTGAGCAGGTGTCGAAGCGAAGACGCCCCTCTATGGGGAAGAAAGGGGTGTTACAGTGCGCGCGCGCACACACACACACACACACACACACACACTGTGGCAGCTCATCAGGCCCCGTGCACAGTGGCCACGCTGCCTTCACTCCGACGCCCACATTCCTGCCCTCACTGCCCCACCTTGGAGCAGCCTGTTCTCTGAAATGAATGAGCCCCAGGAAGCTGGGCCACCCTGCCTCCAGGGCCACCTGATAGCCCCCTCGGGCTCCAGGCCGGACTGGCCGCTCCTCCCCTGAGCCCTGGTTCGCTCTGCTGTGTCCTGGCTGTGCCTTGTCCTCCTGAGCAGCCCCCACCCCACAGGCAGGAGCCATCCTTGCCTGCGTCAGGGCCTCGCTCAGGGCCTCACTCAGAGCCCGCATAAGGGACAAGGGGTGTGCAGTGAACTTGGTGTGATTTAAAGGGGAAAGGGCAGGACGTGTATTAAGGAGGAAAGGGCAGGCCTAGCGGTTTGCTTGGAGGGAAAGGCGGGCACTGAGTCCTGCTCCCTGGAAGTGGAGCCGGAAGAGGAAGTCGGCTACTTTCTGGTTTCCCGGGGATGGGTTCCGACAAGCAGGAGCCCCCAGAGCCCACCGAGAGGGAGACGAAGGCAGCCTGCTCCCACTGACACTGGTGACATTTCCACAAACCCCAGACCTCGGAGCAATTCTGCAGCCATCAGGTCACGTTCCGCGGTTCTCAACCTGTGGGTCGCGACCCCTTTTGGGGGTCGAACGACCCTTTCACAGGGGTCTCCTAAATACATCCTGCATATCAGATATTTACATTACGATTCATAACAGTAGCAACATTACAGTTATGAAGTAGCAACGAAAATAATTTTATGGTTGGGGGTCACCACAACATGAGGAGCTGTATTAAAGGGTCCTGGCATTAGGAAGGTTGAGAACCAATGCTCTAAATAAAAGCGTCTCTCCCAAGGAAGCTAATACCCTGTCCTGGGCAGTGTGGTCCACCAGCCATGTGACGGCCCTTCCCTAATGTTTCCAACTGGATTTCGAATAGACTCTTGTCTAGTAGAAAGTAAATTGCGAGAGCATTTTGGGGGGCAGCTAAGTAGAGAGCGAGCATCAGTCTTTCTTCTTTGCAGCTCTGGCCCTGGGTCTGGATCCAGGCACCCAGGAGGGTGCATCCAGCAGCTGGGCCACTGATGAACACCCTTTGCTGTGCTGGGAGATCTCGTGGAGTTAGTGGATTCTGCAAGACTCGGAATCATCGGGTGCGGGCCGCGAGCGGCAGGAGGCCCACCTGGAGAGGGGGGAGTAGCAGCTCCCCATCCTGCCAGCGTGTGTCTGTAGGACCGTGAGAAGGCAGGCTCCAAATTGTCATGTTTCCATTCTCCGTGGAGCCACCCAGAGCAAGGAGTCTGAAGGAGCAAAAGTGGTGACTCATAATGATAACGCTGGTTAGTCCTCCTCCGAGCCCGCCTTCCGTAGCGGCCTCGTCGATCCTGGTGTCCCCGAGCCCGTCCCCGAGCCCCTAATTGATACCCGCCTCCCTTCTCCCCTCGGTGTATGCTGATGCTAGGTTGCCATCTCTTTTTTATTTTTCGGTATCGCCATTACAATGATGTACACCAGTAGCAAGAGCACAAGTGCCTCATCAATTAGTCCCACGAGGAAAGTCTCTGAGTCACGTGTGCCTTAAAAAAAAAATCACTCCGTCCAAACCCACAGCCCGCACGTCTCAAAGCAGAGGTGTGCCCGGGAAGGGAGGGAGATGGGAGGCTCGTCCTTCCACTCTTGTTCATCTGAAACGGGTGCTGGGTCCCACCTTCCTGAGGCAGGGAGATTGCTTTTCGCACAAGGAAATTGTGCCCAGAAAAGGAATCGGTAGCTTTTCCCCTGAAACCTGTTATCAGAAAAGCGTTTTTGAAACACTTGTCTTGTAGGTCACCTGTTAAGCCCTGTAATTATGGAATATGGCTTTCCCCCCAAATGCCTCTCCCCTCCCCCCATCCTCCACCCTCCACCCCTCCACCCCCGCCCCCCGCCCCAGGGCCCTCTGCGGACCACAGAGCAGCAGGGAGCACTGACAGGGTGCATGGCTGCCTGGGACTCAGGTTCTGTGAAAGCCCAGCCTCAGACTAACCTGCAAGGGAACCCCATCCCCACCAAGGCCCCCCCACCCGCCCCCAAAATGCAAACTGTGGCTCAGTCGTGCTGGGGCGGGGCTAACAAGCACCCAGTGGCGTGAATGCGGCAAACCCCAGATCCCACTCTGGGTGGGGGGCTGGGGCCGCTCTCCCAGCCTCGGATTCCTCCTCTTCTGTTCGTGTTGTTCACTTGCACAATGTGTCAGCGCATCCCGCCTACACCGCTGGGATGCTGTGAACAGCCATGATGTGGGGCTCTCCTACTCATCTTACTCCTGAGGAGTAGGAACCTGTGGCCCTAGAAGGCCACACTGCTGTTACCGTGACCACTGCTGTCGCTTGACGGCAAGGCGCCCTCCCCGCCGTGCCCTGCTGAGCGGGGTCTCGGACTTGCTGGGCTGTGTCTCCCCCAAAGCTTTGGACAGACCGAGACTGGGAAATAAATAAATGCAGGTTCGGCTGGCGGTGAAAAGGCAGGTTCCCCGCCTTCTTCTTTTCTTTACTTTTTGCACAGCACCGTGAATTGTAATGCCCCCACCTTGGGGGAGGGAAGGTCAAACCGCCCACTTTTGGAGACATCCCAAAGGTTGCCTGGCATTTTGGTTCAGAAAGCATCTGGTCCGGTCTCTCCCTGGCTTAAGATACTGGAAGGCACATAAAGTTGGCTCAGCTGCCATGGGCTGGGATGAGGCCGAAGGGGGTCAGGGAGGTAGGTGGCCTGGGACGGATGGGCGGAGCACGGGGGTGGGCTCACTTCCTGTGGCTACGGCCCCAGAGCAGTGAGCTGGTGAACGGGCAGATGAAGCCCACCCGCAACATTGGCCCAGCCTGAGGCTCAGAAGCCACCCAGGACCACCGGCCTCTGTCCAAAGAGCTCGAGCCCAACCCTGAGCACGCCTCCCTTTAAAGATAACCCTGACACCCTAAAGCCCTCTGCCACAGAGGTCAGAGGTCACTGAGTTGTCGCATCCCCTCTCCTCCCATCCTGATGGGCATGCTTGGCTGGTGGGCCTGGTGGGCCTGGTGGGCGTGCTTGCTGGAGTAGACCCTAGAGCTGCAGCGTCTTGGTGGAACCTGCTGCAGCTAAGCAACAGGCCTGGGAGGACCTGCTCCAGCCTGGGCCTGGGCTGGGCCGTGTCCACTCTGACCCTGTGAGTGGGGACTGATAGGCAGGTGGCCAGTGATGGCGGGCGGGGGAAGCGGGGAGAATGTCACGGGAAGACGGTGGTCACTCTGGGCTGGGCAAGGTGAGGTGGAACAGAAGGGCCCTTTCAGAGCAGAGGTGAAATGTGACAACAGAGACTGTTCACTGGGGCCTTGGTGTTTTAAGCAAAGAAACTAACACTAAAACTGCATCTTAAGTCGCCCATCCTGCAGGGGGCACGGGGAGAGGCTGGCATAGCCCGTGACGGTTCCAGAGCTCCCCTGGCCCCTGAGCTGGTCCACAGGATTTGCAATGAGGTCTTGGGCCCAGACTGGCATGTGTGCTGCATCCTGCTGCCTGCACATTTACACCCACCTGGGGGTGCCACACACCTGCACCCCCTCCTGAGGAACACCTCACCCTGAGGGGCGGTTATGCGGGGCCAGGATAGGGCAAGGTGGGCGAGGCAAAGTGAAGGAGCAGTTAGTGCAGAGTGGACCCTGCCGGGGAGGCTCGCTGGCCCTGTTTCACCCCAGGCACCTCTCTCACCTCGGCCCAGTCCCCACCCTGCCACGTGCTCCCAGCTGTAAAGGGCCTATCGCTTTCATCGGGGAGCGTTTCCTGCGCCCGACCCCGGGTGCCCAGCCTGTGCTCAGTCAGTTACATGGAGGAAGCAGAGGGGGTCCTGTCTTTAGGGAGCCCATGGCGGGTGGAACAGGCCAGTCCACCGCTGAGTCCTAGGCCGGCCTGTGTGAGCTCCGACCAAGAGGGCTGGTCAGAGAGGGCTTCCCGCAGGAGGAGGCTGGCGCCCTCTGCAGCCTCAGCCAGAGCAAGTCTCCTGAGTTAGCGAGGGCTCAGTGGGGCTGGGGGTCAGTGAGAGCTGGAGGGACCCCAGGAAGCTGAGAGGCACTTCCGAGGGGCACCCCCGGCTCCTGGCCAGGGTCTCCAGAACCACTAGAGAATCCCTTTGTGTTGCATCTGCCAAGATGGGGTTCTGGCTGGTGTTTTATTATTTTGCTCCAGAAGAAAGGCTAAAGGATGCAGAGAGGGAAATGAAAATAAGAAAGATGGGCACGGGCTGTTCCAACCGACTTGGCAGCCCGTCGCCCCCAAATGAGGCAATCATACATTTTCCATTCGGGGCTGGACGGGCCGCACAGCTCCCCGTCTGCAGGCAGCGCGGGCTCCCCACCTTCCCGTGGATTAATCATGCCTCCGGGCCCTCACAGCCCGCACCCACTCCTCCGCACGCCTTAATGACGAGGACGGGGGAAGGGTCATTAGCCACCTGTGATCCTGGGTACGGCGTGTGCACAGGGGACGCGTCCGTAGCTGCGGGCCATGGCCAGCCTCAGCACACCCAGCGGGTCCCCGGCACAGAGCTCCTCGACAGCAGCGCCGTGCCCCAGCCCCACATGGACAATACAAATGACACTGACACATGAAACTCTTAATTATTTACTCATGAATTATTCATGTGGAGGCAAATCTGTGCGGCGAGGCCGCCGAGCTGGTATCCAGCAAGTGTCCAGGAGACGGAATCACAGAGACACAGCGCGGGCACCGGGGCTGAGCCTGGTGGCGGCTGAGTCCCCTCCTCCAGGCCATCCTCAGGCCCCGGCGACCCAAGCCTCCCGTCAGCGTGGGCCAGAGTCCGCAAGGGCACCCTGAGCTGCAGGAGGAAGCCCATCCTTCAAAGCAGGCCCTGCGGTGCCTGATCGGAGAGCCCCAAGTCATGGGTGTTCAGCTGAGGGTGACCTTCCTCCCACCCTAGTCTATTTCCCAGGGGCCCTGGGTGACAGAGCCCCCCACAAGGTCCCACCCCCCTACCACAGGGGGCCTCAGGGAGTCCCTGGGGGAGGGGTGCTGTGAGCACAGAGAAGGGAGCTGGGAACCAGAGGCCGTCTGGCTTCCTTAGCGGGCCCTGGCCGGGCTGCAGCTGCTCCCATCCCCGGGCAGCAGAAACCTGGCTGACTGCACAGGGGCCCCCATGCGAGATCCTGGAGGGACATGCATTTTATGACCTGGGGGGTGAGGGGGGGGTTCTGTGCAAGCTTGAGACTTCAGCCAAGAAATTGGGGGTCTGCCTACCCCGGGAGGGCCCAGCCCCCCTCCCTTCTCTGCCAACCCAGCATTCCTGGGTCGTGCAAATGACAGCGGACCCCAGAGGCCGAGCCAAGATTCACACATAAAACGCCCACATCTGGGAGGCCCTTCAGCTCTAACCCCGGACCTGCCCCTCGACGCCTCTGCCCGGGCCCTGGGCAGGCCTGCCCCCACCCCTGGTTACCAGATTTCCAGACCCCGGAGCTTTCTTCACACATGTGCATGCAATTTAAACACATGCCACCCAGGGTTCTGGTTCTTTATAAACAGCCTCCCCCGCACGCACTCAGGAATGGCTGCCATCCAGACCCCCCTCCCTCTCTCGGCGAAGGGCGCTGGGGCCAGGCTCTGCCAGTCCACAGGCAGCCTGCCAGGGAAAGGTGCCCACCTGGACAAGGAGGCATTTGTACACGTTTTGTCTGTAATTGCTTGCCAGTCTCGTCTGAGACACCTCCTCCCGCCCCGTCGAGCACTTCCTGCTGCCTCCCCCACCGCCCGCGGGTGCGAGTGTGGGCACAGGGACCTTTTTGACACCGTGGCTCCGTGCCCAGCAGGGAAACCTAAGTTGCCACCTCACCCAGGGTAAACGGCGACACATTTCTTTCACACTGTCTGAAAGGGGTAATTAAGTTGAGAAACGCGGTCCAACCCAAACCTGGCATGCAAAGAGCTGACCTTTGTTTTGAATACATTTCATGAGCCTGAAACCAGACGGTGGCCTCCCGCTGCCTGAGGCTCCATCTTCTCCCCAGCGTTTCAGTGGAGACTTGAAGGGATGCGCGGAGTGGGGTGGCGGAGGTGCAGGCTGCTGGGGCTGTGAGTACAATGGAGCCACCATGTGGTCCAGCAGGTGGTCCCCAAGGCAGTGAGCTGTCAGGTTTAATCGGCGGCAAAGGTTTCACCAGGGCTAAGGAGGCCCCTTCATCAGGGCTAAGGAGGCCCCTCTGACCTGATCCCAGGCATCCTCTGCCACCTGGGGCACATCGAGGACCTGTCCTGCTCGCCTCCACCCCCACCTGCAGGAAGGAGATGGGTTCCCGTTCTCAAGGAAGCAAATAGACAACAGCCCTTTGTGGTGAGATGGAGGTGGGTGCCAGGTGTTCAGGGGATGGAGGTCTCTGGCTGCATCCGGAGGGGGCAGGGGCGTGCAGCCTCCCAGGAGAGTGGGGACCTGAGCGGAGACATAACAGACACGCGGAATGCAGCCAGGGGAGGCTGTTTCCGCAAAGGAGCGTGTGGGCTTGGACGCAGAGCTGACAGGGGTGCCTGATGGCCGGGCATCGCCTCTGGGGTAACCAGAGTGCATGGGGTGCTAGAAAAGGGAGCCAGCCAGGTCCTCGTGGCCTCTGAGCCACCCTGAGACGCCCGGACCTTATTCTGATGGATAGGATGGAAAGCAGGAGCCTAAAGTATCGTGATCAGCCCTGGCTGGTTGCTCAGTGGTTAGAGCGTCGGCCTGCAGACTGAAGGGTTGTGGGTTTGATTCTAGTCAAGGGCACGTACCTCGATCTCCTGCCTGGGTTGGGACACGTACAGGAGGCAACCAATTGATGTCTCTCTCTCTCTCTCTCTCTCTCTCTCTCTCTCTCTCTCACTTTGTCTCTCCCCCTCCCTTCCACTCTCTCTAAAAGTGATCTGGGGGTTTCTGTGCAAGCTTGAGACCAGACAGCCAGGGCTGGATGTGCGGAGACCGAAGCAGGACCATGCTTGCGGCCTGGCGGTCCAGTAGCCAGCAATCCCAGAGCCCCCACTGGGGCCGGGCTGGACTGGGGGATGGGAAAGTGAGCCAGGAGCCTGTGCTGCCTCCAGGAGCTCCCCCGGCAGGATGTGGCCGGAGAATGGAAAAAGTCGAGGAAAAGCAAGTCAGGCCCAAGCCGTGACCAGGGCTGGGCACATGATGTGCAGGGCAGCTGCCAACCTAACCCTCCGGTCTGTGCCCTGGCACCACCATGACCTCTGCCCTCTGCCTCGCTGTGGCCTCTTGGGCTGAGACAGCCCCTCCTGTGTCTTTGCATCCTTCCTGACTGAGGGGGACTCGGGCCCGGCTGGGCAGGAAGCCAGGCCAGTCACTGTACTGCTGAGCAAAACGCGGTCCTCCTGATGCTGCACGCCCTCGGAGGATCCTGGTGTGTCTAGGTCTCCATGACAACACGGAGGGCCTTATGTTCGGATATTCAGGAGAGTCACATGCAAGCTGGTCTGGTTATCAGAGCCGGGGAGCACGGGGTCTCGGGTGGCGACGGTTGAGTCATAGGGTTGAGAAGGAGAACTCTTAACTCCTGGAGGCTTAGCACCTTTTCAGACCTGAGTCCTGTGTTGAGCTACAGCAGGAAGGCCAGGTCCTGGCCGCATTCTCACCTGCCCATTCTCTGACCCCCATGGATCCACTTCTTCGTAATGAGCTCCCTGGCCCATAAATTGGGTGTGACCCATCTCTCGCCACCTCACAAGCTACTGAGAGGATCAGTGAGATTCACAGAAGGGCCTTGTCCGCTGTAAAGTGAGAGGGTAGACGTGGCTGCTATCACCCCACACGTGGCCTGAGGCGTCCAGGGATCTTGCTTTCCTGGTGAGGACGTCAGGATAAAATCCCAACCGTAGTGAAAATGCGCACACGGAGCCGGTCAGGGCAGGGTGACGGGCAGAACACAGCCTGACTTTAAGCTGTGCCTGGGTTCAAATCCTGACTGCCTCGCTTGTGTCACGGCGTCCTGGACAAATCACTGATCCCTCATCAGTGACGGGGGCTAATGATCCACGCATAGTGGGCTTGCTGGGAATGTGCAATGCGCTAGCACGTGAGAGCCGTGATCGCACACAGAGAAGGTGCCTACTAGGTGCTGAAGGCGCTGCTGTTTGTCTAAACCGCCCTCCTCTCCTCTCTGCCCGCAGGTCCGGCCTCTGTTTCCCCGTGAGGAGCCCCCGCGGCCCACCGAGATGTCCCGGCACCACAGCCGCTTCGAAAGAGACTACCGGGTGGGCTGGGACCGCCGCGAGTGGAGTGCCAACGGGACGCATGGGACCACCAGCATCTGCAGCGCCACCACCGGGGCTGGCGGCACAGCCAGCAGCCTCAGCGCCCGGCCCGGCCTCCTGCCCCTGCCAGTGGTGCCCTCCCGGCTGCCCACGCCCGCCACAGCCCCCGCGCCCTGCACCACCGGCAGTGGCGAGGCCATCACCAGCCTCGTGGCCAGCTCTGCCTCCGCCACCACCACCAAGGTAAGACCTGTGTCCTCTCTGAGGCCCGGGCCAGCTCCACGGGCTTACAGCCTGTGCACTGGGCGCTGGGCGCTGGGCACTGGGCACTGGGCGCTGCGTTCTCTGGAGCATTGGTCTCCACAGAGCTGGGCTGGACAGCTGTTTCCCTTCACGTGGTTTTATTTTTATTTTTATAAGGTGTCTCTCTATGACTAGCTTGTAGGAAAACAAGGAGGTACTGAGGACACTCATTGTCTTGTGCCACGTTTGTTAAATGCTATTTAATGAGTGTAATGACGGGGAAACTCAGTTGGCAATACAGGATCCCTAAGGAGGTGAATGTAGACAGCCAGCCCCCTGGAGTCACCAGGAACTTGGGTTTGCAAGAAGAGGCAGACCAGCAATAAGTCACAAATGAACATAAAGCTCCCACTTGCTCACCATGGTGCTGAGAATTCTCACATTCACTGTCCGCTCCGAGCCCCAGACACCCCAGGAAGTCAGTGCCTTTGCCACCCCCCTCTTGCAGTTGAGGATACCGAGGCACACCGCGTCCATGAAAGCCGGTCAAGGTCAGGGACCCAGGCCCTGGCCCCAGCCGTCGGGCTCGGAGGCGTGAGCTCCTCGGGGGGCGGGGGGGCTCCAGCCTCGATAAGGACAGCAGGTCCCAGGCTGTGCTGCTACCCACGACGTCGAAATGAAAATGTCACCAAGGCTCTTGCCTGGCATGGGTTCTAGCTGGTCCCCGTCATGCTGCTCAGAGCCCAGGCCCATGGCTGGTGGCAGGAAGCCCACGCGTCGTCATCCTGTGTCCTCGGCCGGCCAGGCAGGGGCTCCGAGGCCGCCTGTGCCTCTGCCCGCCATTCAGAGCCGCCCCCGGGAGCCCGAGCCCGAGCGTGCGTGTGCGTGTGTGTTTGTGTGCGCAGGCATGTCTGGTCTTTTCTCTCCTGCTTTCATGAAAGTTGCCAGAGAAGTTAAAGGCGGGGGGGCCGGGCCCCAGCCATTGTGCGGTGCTCACGCCATCGGGAAGCCGCGCTCCAGGTGTGCTCGCCTTTGTGTCTGTGATTTTCAAAACCCCCCTTCAGCCCTGCTTCCCATTAATAACTGAGCGCTGCCGGCGCGCAGCCCGAGGCCGAGACAATGGAGCTATCGGAGGCCAGCTCGCGGCGCGCTGACGTCTTGCTGCAGCGCCTTATTGATTTTACTTTCCTGTTATGAGAACGCCACCCCACTGCGGTGGAGAGGCAAGGAATGCGGGCTGGGGAGAGGAGATGGGGGGGTATGGGGGCCGCGCTGCCCCCAGACTAGCCAAACACATTCCTTCCCTGGGCGCCAGCCCCCGGGACTGCTCCGATGCGGTGACCTCTGCCCAGCGGAGCCAGCGGCTGCCCCGCCGGCCACATCTGGCAGCCACTCGGCCAGGCCAGCTGTTGGCCATCTGGAAAGTGGCAGAGTCTGGGGCTGACTGCCGAGGGCTCCAGGTGGGGAGAGAGGAGCTGGACCCAGGAGCCCACTCCATGGTTTCTTTCCTCTCCAGGTGCGGGGGGGGTGGGGGGGGGCGCTTTTTAGGGCTAGCGTGGAGCTGTGCCCCAGGTAGGGGTTCGGGCTCTGCCAGGCCAGGGAAGGGGCGGAGACTCAGCAGTGGGGCCTCCCACAGGGCTGCCCGGCCCACACAGCTTCTACTCTTGCTCCCGGGCAGCTCAACCTTCGAGATCCCTGTCTGGCCGGGCCCCAACCCACAGCACATGGGAGGGAAGGAACCCAGCCTCAGGCGGAAAACAACAGCTGGGCAAGGGCTGAGCTGAGTGGCGGCAGGGGAGAGGGCCGAAAGTTCACGCCCGTGAGGACTGCCAGCCCCTTGGCACGCTCGTCCTCTGTAACCAGCCCAGTTTCATTCCTGCAGGGGCTTGTCTCTCCACCAAGGTGCCCGGGTCGCCTGGCATCTTCGGGTGCAGGGGAGAGGGAGGGCAGCGGCCAGCCGTGGCTTCTGTCCCGGGTGCTGTTCGTGGATTTGAGCTGCAGGGCCTTCTGCCCGTCCGGCCTGGCCGCTGCCCCCCACATGCCAGTCCCCCAGCGTATTTGTCTAACCCCGTGCGAGTTCCACATCAACTGACCGGCGGCCGCACTGAGGCATCTGTGGTTTCCCTGGTCAACAAGCGAGAGGAGTCTTTGCTGAGCAGCCAAGGGCAGGCTCTTGCCCTCAGGGAGTTCCTGGGCCGGGACATAAGGAATGTGTGGCCTGGACCGTGTGGCCAGATGACCTGAGAATGTCTCTCCCCTTGAGGTTGTTGGCAGAGGCCGCTTAGTGAGTGGATAAACACAGACCGGAGCCAGCCTGCCTGGATTTGAGTTCTGCTCCATCACTTTCCAGCTGAGCGACCCTGGACCAGCCACCTAACCTCTCTGGGCCGCTGAGGAGGGGAGGGCCTGGCCAGATGCAACACACACACACCACTCTCTCTTGCACACACACTCATTGCTCAGACCAACCAGCTGCCTCCCTGGGGCCTGGATCAGCTAAACCTCTGGGACACGGGTCCCCAGAGCCCAGCAGGAGCAGGTGGCCAAGCCCTCCAGCCCTTGTATTTTGAGGTCAGAAGAGTGTGACCCAAAGAAAAGACTTGCTAAGGTCCCTCAGGATGGGGTTCCTCAGGGGGTGGGAAGCAGGACGGGGTCCCTCGTGGGGTGGGAAGCAGGACGGGGTCCCTCAGGGGGTGGGAAGCAGGACGGGGTCCCTCAGGGGGTGGGAAGCAGGACGGGGTCCCTCAGGGGGTGGGAAGCAGGACCGGCAGATCTGGCTCCTTTCCCGCCCCGGCTGCCGGGCTTACTGTTGCGTTCACCCTGGAAGCCACATGGCACGGTTAGGATAACTCCTCCCCTCCTCTCACCCACCTGGCTGCCAGCAAACGCTGACTTTCAGCAAGAAAATGGGCTCATAGCAGGTCATCGATTAGCTTGCTCAGCCTCGTTCCATTATAACAGGTCATCGATTAGCTTGCTCAGCCTCCTTCCAGTATAACATCGACACGGAAGAAGGCGGTTCCCGGCCGGGCCACTTTCCCTGGGGACTCGGGTTTCCTCCCACATCCCGAAGACGTTCGCAGGAGGTGAATAGGCACCTTAACAATCCCTGTCTGCGTTGGGGGCCGGGGGGGGGGTCTGTGATGGAAGGGTGTCGGTCCAGGGGGGCCCCACCTTCGCCCTGAGCTGCCAGGAGAGGCTCCAGCCACTGCCACCCGGAGCTAGAATAAGCCCTTTGGGGAAGAATTCTTACTTGTTTTCATCCTTTCTCAAATGTGTGCATACTCACATTTATTTCAGTGTTTGGCATTAGAAGTGTTTGGGGTCTTTATTTAGAAGTTTGGTGATGTTTTTGTGACCAGAAAATGCCTTAGGAACTTAACTCTTGTTTATAGCAATTAGCCAGTGGTAACCCTGGTTTCCTTACACATCGCTTTCCTTAAAGTCGCAGTTTCCATGAACACACCAACAGCATGATGTGGGGACTCTGCATTTCCCTCTTGTGTTCTAGGTGGGGAATTTAGGCCAAGGGCTATGTCGATCCTGAACGCACAGCTGTGAGGGCTCCGAGCTCCGAGTCAGAGCTGGGTTAGAATCCTGCCTTTGCCACTTAGGAGCCTCGGGTCTCTCTGAGTCTCAGTTTGTCTACAAAGTGGGAAGGATGACACCATGGGTAGCATCTTCCGCGGAGACGTTGTGAGGACTGGTTAAAGTCATGTGTCGAAAAGCTTAGAACAGCACAAGCCTCTTGTTAAGCACTCGGTAAATGTTAAGCTTAAAAAGTTAAATCAGAGAAAAGAATTTTAAAAAAAAATCAAATCAGAGATTTGGTCGGACTGAGCATCCAGGCATTTGGGGAGCAGCGAGTCCCCCTGCAGTTGGTGCTGGAGAGCTGTGGGAGGCTCACTGGACTGTCCCTCCCCTGGCTGAGGTGGCCCCAGGCGAGGCTGGGAGCTGGGGCAGCCCCAGTCCCCAGCACCCCCCCCCACCAGCCCCCACCCCACCCAACTCAGCTCTGGGCGGTCAAGGCCCCAGGGGGAGGGGGGTTGGAGCTGAGAAGCAGAACCAAGACTCTGCGCCAGAGCCAGACCTGCTTGTGGGATGGAAAGCGAGCCGCGCTGCCCCGCAGTGGCAGCTGCATGAAATTTAAATTATTCTCAGCAAACCTGCCTGACAGAGGAAACAGAAAAGGGACGGCTTCATAAAATGCAATTTTGTTCCTGAAAGAATGGACTTTGCAGAATCCCAGGGGATGCCTGTGAAATGCACTGGGGGCTGTTTCCTTGTGGTCCGGAGCACTCGGCCTGAAACATTCCCATCGTTCCCGGGAGCGAAGCCCTGGAGAATACATCTGGGCTGGGCAGGGAGAGACGTCGCCGGCACCGAGGCCCGAGGAACCCGGGGAATCGGCAGGCTCCGTCCTCAGCACGAGGCACCCAGAGTTTGGACATTTCTGAGCACGTGGGGCTCCTCCGGGTGGGTATGTGTCACCACAGAGATGACCCTGGAGACAGTGTCCTCCTCAAGCACCCTCCATTCTCGGGAGACGTGTTCCTCTTGGTGGAGATGGTCTGGGATTTCGATGGGGAGTCGAGGGAGTGAGCAGGAGGCCCCTCCTCACGTGTGGCTCTGGGAGTCTCTGAGTTGGTGAAGGATTTCACACAGAGGGAGGATCAGAGCACCAAAGGCTGCTGAGAATCCCGGGAGCCCCTCTGGTGGTGAGTTTCCAGACTGTGCGTGAGTTTCTGCCGAAGCCTGCTTCCTGCTCCGCACGAGAATCTGTGATCCCTTGTGATAGAGCATCAGGCACTGGCGATGCGTGTGAGACAGCCTGTGCATGCCTGTCTGGGCTCGTGGCTTCTGCCTGCACTTTACCTGGTAGCCACGGCGTGGATTGGATCTTCGTTGACTTAAAACCCATCTGTCCGTCACGAAGTGTGTACAAAACTGAACAATGTCATGACTTCTAAAGCACCTGTGTCAACGCCTGCAGTTTAGGGGGGTGGATCTGAGCGATTCCAGCTTAAATTTCTGACTCAGGAGGCAAAAGGAGGAGAGAAGATTGTGTATTTTCCTACATTTATTTGTAAAGGATGAGCCATCGTCTCGATTCCCAAGGAAAGTTATCAGAAGAGGTTACGGACTGGAGTCAGATGTGTTTGTTAGCCTTTGCTGCATCACACGCATCCCGAAATGTCAGCTCTGTGGACGGCTGCCAGCTCTGGCCTGGGCTGGCTCGGCTGATCTCGGCTGGGCTCTCTCTCTGGACTGTCATCAGCTGCCAGTTGACATGTGGCTCGAGGCTCGTGGCTGATCTAGGATGGCCTCACTCACTATCTGTGCTTGGCAGGCTGTCGGCCAAGGCATCTCAGTTCTCCTCCGTGTGGCCTGTCGTCCTCCATCCGGGCAGCTCAGGCTCAATCACATGTGGTCTCAGGCTTCCAAGGGCAGCAAGAGGGCAAGGCTCGGCACATCGTGCTTTGGGGGCCTCTGCTTGAGGCATTTCTGCTAAAACCCCCATTGCTAAGGGGCAGGCCCGGAAGGATGGGAGCATAATTGGTGATCCTTTTGGCAACACATCCCCAGTATTTCCAGCACTTGCTTCAATGGTTATTTACCCTCCAGCTTCCATGGCTCAGGCGGGAAGGAAAGACTCAGTCTATCACTCTCCTCCGCGCGGCCCCGGGTAGGGAATCTGGGACACGTGTGACCTGTACACACCTGGGCCTCCACACGTCCCATTCACATCAGGAGCGTGGGAAAATGAATTCTGACCAGAAGACTTTCCGAAGAGCCTGCAGTCAGGAAAGGGAGCCAGTTGTGGGCTGCACACGCTCAGTGACCTGGTGGCTCTTTCTCCCTCATAGTCTAAATCTCATGCCGTCCCCCAGAAGCCCCTTGGAGAGGCCTATTCTTAAATCGAATTAGGGTTTCTGCAAAAAGCATCATTCCAGATGCACGTAAATCTACTTCTTATTCCCTTTTAATGGTTTTCCTTGTTTCATTTAATTACTCATGTTGCAATTAAACAATTTTTTTTTCAGTGCAAAGGACAGCATTTTAGCTACATGATAGGGTTTAATAGGCTTTGGAGGACTAGCCTACAAATCTCATCACCATTTATAACATTGGGTTGGTGTTTTTTTTTTTATGGGGAAAGTATGTTCCAAAATCTAAACAGCCAAATTACAAATGAACTTGCAGAACCCAACCCATTTGTTAACAGGGAACTGTCTGCAATGCTAAAAATAAACACAAAAAGGAGAGCGTACTGCCCCTCAGTGTCATACGTTCACCATCAGCTTCTATAGATTTAGTTTAATTTCAAGGAGGAGAATTTCCTCCAAACCCAAGTTCAGGGAGAGTCGACACACCAAGTAATTTCCTTCATTAAGAGACATGGAAGTGAGCCCTAACCGGCTTGGCTCAGTGGATAGAACGTTGGCCTGCAGAGTCAAGGGTCCCAGGTTCGATTCTGGTCAAGGGCATGTACCTTGGTTGCGGGCACATCCCCAGTAGGGAGTGTGCAGGAGGCAGCTGATCGATGTTTCTACTCTCATCGATGTTTCTAACTCTCTATCCCTCTCCCTTCCTCTCTGTAAAAAAATCAATAAAATATATATTTTTTTAAAAAAGAGAGACATGGAAGTGCCAATCACAGTAGCCACCATGGAGGCCAATCAAACGATGGACTTAGTGCAGACCAGCCTGGGCTTGATTGGCATGCGGGGAGAACTCCTGAGGCATGGGGCGGGGGGGGCGGGGGCGGCCCAGCACCCAGGAGGGCCGCCTGGGTAATGGCGGGGTCCATGTCACTGAGGATTCCCTCTCCAAGGGGCTTCTGGGGGACGGCATGGGATTTAGACGCAGCTCAGGGCCGCCGCCAGCCAGCCGGGGCGCTACACGTGTCTCTGGGATGGCCGCCACCCCCCTCATCATCATCACCATCACTAATGTGTATTGAGTGCTTGCTGTGAGCCGGCCAGGGCTCTATAGTAAGTGTCTTTGCCCAGGTTAACCCCCTGCATCCCACAAGGATTGTACGAGGCAGGTGCCATGATCTCCCTCATTCTGTAACCACAGTGAAGCCACACAATGCCCAGGCCCGCAGCTCACTGTTCCTCGGTATGGTGCTGAGTTGTGGGGATACAGGTCCGAGAGGGGTGAGGACACCTGTGCTCTGAGGTGGCGTGATGCTGAGGAAGCCGTGGAGGAAGAGATTCATGCTGCCACCGCTCACCCCGACTGCGCTCGAGGGCCTTGCCCACTATCTGCCCAGCACGGGCGCCTCCCCCCCCTCCCGAGGCAGGAGCAGACAGACCCCACAATGCCATCGCCCCGGGCGTCGGGGATATGCTGAGGGTCTGATTTTTATTCCCCCACAATATCAGGCTGAGGGGAGGATATTGGACAGAATATACTGTACCCAGAATTCCTGTTAATGGGAATTCAATTGTAACAACTTGTCATCTGCCGAGATTAGAAGGGAATGGCGTGAACGTTGCGTTCGAAAGGCATTAAAAAGGCATTATGAATTAGATTCTACGGCACCACATCGTATTCCTTGTAAATAATTGAAGAAGAAACTGGCGCTTGAAATTTGGGATCATCCATTTCTGAGATCCCAGCAGTGCCCTCGCCGGGCTGATGGGGCCCCACTGATCCGGCTGCGGGGAGAGCCTGCACCTGGCAGGTCTGAAGGCGCCGAGCAGTGAGCATCACGCATCCAGAAAGACGCTTCCTCCAGCAGAAATGAGTAACTGCCGCCTCCGGCGTGAGGTCTGGGTTTTCTTGCACCATCTTCTGAGTCCCCGTATTTAGGTCCCTCGCCTCCAGCCTCCGGAAGGCTGGTTGGTGGCCGGGGCCCAGGTGGGCATCTCCGAGTCAGCAGCTGCCTGCCCACCACCACTCACGCCCGCCTCGGGCCAGGATCTGAGCGCCAGTGCAGCCATGGGCAGGCGCCGCTCAAGCATCAGCAGCTTCCGTCGCGGAACGAGCTCTGGCCAGACAACACCCACCCCAGTGGCTTCTCAGCCCTGCTCTGCCGTCCTGGCTGAGCCACCTCTCGGCTCCGACCCTAGTGTCTCCCCCCAGCCCTGTGAAAGACACGGGGGGCCTCCTGGCTGGGGCCAGGTTCTAGCTTTTATTATCAAAGCCAACGACTTAGCTCAGAGCAGAGGAGTGGCTGCGCCTGGGAAACCCTGGAAGGAGAGGAGGGGGAGAAGCTCTGAGTCTTGCCCCACGTGCAGAACTGGACAGAACAGGTGGACGCCCATCTTGCGTCCTGGCTTTGACTGTTCAGAAGTCCCTCTGTAGCTGAGCCCGCCCCATCCAGGGGGGACTGGAGGGCCTGGAGAAGTTCTATGACCGTTGCCAACTGTGCGGGCAGTTCGGACCAGCTGGTGGTTGGTGAGTCGGTGACTCCCCTTGTCATTAGAGGGGTGGTTCCAGGTTTCCAAGTGTGACGGCTGTTGGCTGCCATGCCTGGGGCGACCAGGGAGAGGAGAGGGGGCTGCCCATGAAGGGGCAGTCAGGGCTGAATGATCAGTTGGGCGATCAGCCAATCACGTTAGTCAATCCTGGTTGCCATGCCTGCTGCACACCAGATCTGTAAGTACTTAACACACCTCTTTGCCTGCACAGTGATGGGATCGGAAACCCGCACTCCAGATTCGGACCGCCCAAGTTCAAGTCCTGACCCTTCTACTTTCTGAAGCTGTGTGACCTTTAGCAAGTTACTTACCCTCTCAGAGCCTGGCTTCCTCTTCTGTAAATAATACCATCTATTTCACTGGGCTGTGGGGGGGGCTGGGGGAGGGGGGATTGAGTGAATTAACAATGCAAATGTCTACAGCAGTGTTCTGGTGACCTCCAGCCTCCCCACCTGACCGAGTCCAGCCCTCGGGCTGCTGCCCTGGCCTCGCGCCCCTCAGATGCCATGCAAGTTAGGGAACCAGGCCTCGCCCAGAGGCAGCACCCCTGCTTCTAGGCTCCCACCTCCAGCGCCCCCAACTCCTGTACTTTGCTCATCAGGGGAAGCCATGAAACACGGCAGAAATGATCTTTTTAGACTGGAAAAATAGGGCTGCTGCTGTTCTATGGTGGTGTGGTTTATGGTTTTCAAACATTTTAATTAGTGTCATTTTTTAATATAAATGCACCCCGATGCTTTGTGCAGGAAGGGCACGGTTCTTAAAAACCTCAGAAATAAAGTAGGAAAATGACAGAGTGGCTATTAAAGTGTCACACTCAGATGTGTTATTATTATTGTTGTTATTTAACATTTCTAGGCACCAACCCTGAGCCAGGAGCAGTGATGGAGGGTGGGGAGGCCCAAAGGTGCCTACGAGTCAAGTGTGGTGTTGGGCCCTGTCTGGTGTGGCTCCGTTGGTTGGAGCGTCATCCCAGGCACCAAAAGGTTGCTGCTTCGATTCCTGGTCAGGGCACATGCCCAGATTGTGGGTCCAATCCCTGTGCAGGAGGCAACCAATCGATGTTTCTCTCTCACATCGATATATTAAAAAAAAAAAGTGTTGGTGTTGGGGGCTCCCCGAGGACCGGCGTGCTCCCTCACGTGCCTGAGATGGCCCTGCCCACGAGGAATGTCGCAGGAAGCAGGCAACCATTGGCCTTGTGGGCTGAGAACACAATGGGGTCTAGGCTTGGGCCCCAACCCTGTCCTGTGGCCACTTGTGATGTTGCTAAGACCTCCCAGCTTCCCCAGGCCACTCGGGTAGGGCTTTGAGCTATGCTGTAGGATGGGCCTCCTCCGGAGCAACCCTCTCTCCCTTGCATTTCTGAATCGATCAGAAAGCAGGGTTAGATGGACAGGACTTCACTTTCAGAGAGAGCACTCTGTATAGTGGTTCGAATAGTGGCCCCCAAATTACATGTCTGCACAGAACCTCTGAACGTGGCCTCGTTTGGAAATAGGCTCTTCGCAGGTGAAATTAAGATAAGGTCCTCCAGATGGGATCATCTGGGCCCTGAATCTAGCGACAAGGATCCTTTTAGGAGAAAGGAGAGAGAATTTGACACACAGGCAACGAGAAGACGGCCACATGAAGACGGAGCGGAGGTTGGAGTGACGCTGTCATAAACCAAGGGACGCCCAGAGCCACCAGAAGCCGGAAGAGACAAAGGGGTTCTCTCTCCCCTCGAGCCTCCAGAGGGAGCGTGACCTGCAGACACCTTGATGTTGAACTTCCGGCCTCCGGAACCGAGAGAATAACTTCCTGTCGTTGAAGCCACCCCACCCCGTTTGTGGTCATCGGTAGGGGCCGCTCCAGGAAGCTGCTGCCGCCATGCAGGCTCTCCCCCTGGCATCCCCTTACAGGAGGCCCCCCTGGGGGGCGGGGCTGGATGCGGGGAGTTTCATCCAGGAGCAGGAGGGCCTGCTGCCTCCTCTCCGCTGCGTGGAAATGAAACACCATCACACCTTCTTCCTCGAGGTCAGAAAATGTTTCTACGAGCTTTCCAATGACCCCCCGCCCGCTTCCTGCGGCGTCTGGCCTCGGATTTGGAAAACATTCAAAGGGAAATTAAAGCGAGAAGCTCCAAGGGCTCCCACGTCCCTCTCACAACCCACAGCGGCATCCCCTCTGAAGGCGAAGGCGCCGGGTGGGCGGCGTTTACAGGTGCTGGTGTCCGCAGAGAGAGGCGGGCCTGTGCGTGCGGGCCCTGTGTGTGCGGGCGAGGCTTTGCTGTGGCCTCCATTTAAAGGGAGCCTCCGCCGGGCCTCTGAGGCAGCCGGAGTGAGAAAATGGGAATGGACAGGCTCTGCTGGTTCCTCCTCCGGCAAAAGGCTCTTGATCAAACTCAGAGAGCCACCGAGGAAATTCTTTAAATCAAAAAACCGCACAAGCCAAATAAAAGCTCCCAGCACTCACTGCTCCCTCTTCTCACAGACTCTAATGCAGAAGACAATTCTCTTTGCTGCCATCGCTACTCCTCTTTATCTCCCGGTAATTGAAAGGAGAAACATTTGCCAGGGCCGTGGTCTCGGACATTCCGCGTCTTCAAAGGTCGCACCTCGACTGTGCGACTTCTAGCGGGTGTCGGTCCCAGTGACGCAAGGCGGGCCTCCCCGGGCAGAAGGCCTCTCTAAAGCCACACGCGCACCTGGATGGCACTGTACCCAGATGAAGCCGAGGTTTATGGGCCGATTCGAGAAATCGAGAGCTCCCCAGGCAGGCTCCAGGCAGGCTCGTGGGTCTGGCCTCTGTCTTTTCCCAGCTGTCCCCTTGAGCCTGGGTATGAAATTAGGTTGCAGCCCAATTGTTTACCCAGCTGTTGTTGGCGGCCCAAAGCCCATACCGAGGCAGGCAGCAGTGCTGGCCAAAGGGTATTTATTCTTTAACCAGCAGGGATTGGACACGGCGCTGTGTAACAGGCTCCTGCAAAAAGACCCCTCCTCCCGGATTAACCCTCAGGGGATCAGAAGGGCAGAAACTCTGGGGAAGTATTGGTACCGCCCGTGGCATTCACATTGCTGATTTAGGTCTTGGTCGTGACTTAACGACTTGGGTTTAATTTCTTCTTTTTTAAAATATATTTTTTTATTAATTTCAGAAAGGAAGGGAGAAGAAGAGTGAGATAGAAACATCAGTGATGAGAGAGATCATTGATCGGCTGCCTCCTTCATGCCCCCTACTGGGGATCGAGCCCGAAACCGGGCACGTGCCCTTGACCGGGAATTGAACCTGGGACCCTTCAGTCGACAGGCCAATGCTCTATCCACTGAGCCAAACCAGCAAGAGTGATTTGGGTTTGATTTCTTTAGCAGTGGTTCTCAACCTTCTGGCCCTTTAAATACAATTCCTCCTGTTGTGATCCAACCATAAAATTATTTTCGTTGCTACTTCATAACTGTAATGTTGCTACTGTTATGAATCGTAATGTAAATATCTGATATGCAGGATGGTCTTAGGCGACCCCTGTGAAAGGGTCGTTCGACCGCCAAAGGGGTCGCGACCCACAGGTTGAGAACTGCTGCTTTAGAGGGACATATGAACCGTCTGAGCGAATCCCGTCCCTCCAAGCCTTTGGTGACATTACAACCCCAGGGTGGCAGTGCAGGGGTCCTCAGGCACAGAGGCTGGGCGGTGACGTGGGGACCAAGAAACAAGTCCAGCAGCCCTTGGTGCAGGAAACTGCACTCAAACGAGGTGAAGTGGAAGACAGACCTTTGTACCCACAGACCCCAGGGCAGACACTGCCATCAGCGGGTACGGGTGTGCAGAGGGACGCCAGGGTCCCTCGGGAAGCCCAGAGGACTAAAGGGACTGGCCCCGTTTTCCCAGCGTGCAAGCGACTGCTCCGAAAACCGGTGCCTCCAAAGGTCAGGGCGGTTCTCGCCAGCGCGCGGCAACATGGCAGCTGAAATCGGTATAAGAAAGGAGATAGATTACAGGAGGCGGAATCCGCCACTGAAAGATTCTTGGAGCCGAGCAGCGATCGCTGCAGCTCCCTGCTCCCCGCTAACCAGGAGATTTATGTGACAAGATTATCGATGGTGTTAAGCACATTGAGAAGAGAGGATTATACCTGCTTCTGGGTCAGTTCCGTGCCATCAGGCCCCGGTCTGGCCAGCGTGTTAACAGATGGACTGCCGGCTGGACGAAGGTGAAGCTAAATATTTGCACAGTCACGGGAAGCGGGGAGGTTCAGGCGAGGAGTCCAGTGCTGGGTGGCTAAGTTCAAGTCCAAGGGAAGGATGTGGCTCAGGGCCGCGGCCAGTCTGATGGGAGCTCCACGTCCACCTCCTCCCTTCCTGCTCCCCCGCACCCCCAGTCCTGGCGCCTCCCCAGAGGCTCTGGCTCCGTGGTGTCGGGAGGCATTGCAGAGTGAGGGGAAGGAGACTGCTGAGCCCAGCCACCCTCCCAGAAGTGAGCTCCTCACCATGGCAGGCTCCTCTCGCCGGAGGGGAGCATTGGCATGGGAGCGGGCGGAGCTGCTGGGAGGGTTCGTGGTGGCCGTGCAGGCCGCTGGCATGTGGTCTGGGGGCCTCGCTCCCTCTCCGCGCCTGGAGCCCAGCGGGGCCCGGACTGTGCAGAAGGGCGAGTGGCCGGCCTCTGAGAGGCCTCACTCGGAAGGATGCCTCCTTTCTCAGGGGCGGCCGGCTAACCCTTGAAGCGGCACCCAGAGCTTAAGTGAAGTGAGACCTTGGAAAACATCACTTTTTTAAAAAAAATTGGGGTAAAATATGCAGACGCATAAAATTCACTATCTTCAGTTGCACAACTCGGTTGCATTTAGTACGTTCACAAGGTCTGACAACCATCATCCCTCTCCAGTTCCAGAACATTCCTTTCACCCCGAAAGGACACCCCATCCCCTGCTCCCGGAAATAGTCCTGGCTGGTGCTGCTAAGTGGTTAGAGCGCCAGCCCGTGCACTGAAGGGTTTTGGGTTCAATTTCTGGTCAAGGGCGGGTACCTGGGTTGCAGGTTCAATCCCTGGCTCTGGTCGGGGTGCATGTGGAAGAAACCCAATCGATGTGTCCCTCTTACCTGGATGTTTCTCTCTCTCTCTCTCTCTCTCCCCACTCCCCTCCTTCCCTTCCACTCTCTCTAAAATACCATGGGAAAAATATCCTCAGGTGAAGAGTAACAAAATATAAACTAAGGGTAATAGATGGACTCATGGAACATCCACTTGGCCAACATGGTAGGAGGGAGAGGGCCTTGTGCTTGGTGACCTGCTGTCCTCGGGGGGTGGCAAGCTCTGTTGCTACGCACACGCCATACACGCTGTGGTTCAGTGGTCTGAACTCCCCCTGCCCCCGCCCCCGGGCCCTGCCAGCGTCTTCCTCCACTCCTCAGCCCCCGTTCCTAGCCTAGCAGCCGCACATGGCAAGCCCCGGCGACCCTGATGGGACGGAGGGACAGAAAAGCAGTAATTCAGCAGCCGAGATGCTGCTTGTTTGCGGACATCGCCCTTTGTCCTTGAGTTGTCGTGCTTGTGAACTCCGCACCGAAAGAAGCAAACCCGGCGTAGGAAGAAAAGGGCCTTCGCGGTGCTCCTTTTAATTAGGCGCCCTGTGAAATTGCAGCAATTTTGCGCCGTGGTTTCCTCTCAGCGTGTCTGGAAGCTCCGAGGAAGCTCTTAACCAAGGAAGCCCGGAGTTCGTTTTATTCTTTTCCTCCTTATTTTCTTTCGAAGACCAATTTACTGTTTCTTTAACAGTTTGCTTTTTGCCTGCGCCGTTCGCGGAGATCTGTGCTGTAACAATGCTCCCTCACAAAGAGGCTGGTGCGCTGCCGGGATCCCCAGGGCCCCCCACTAATCACTTTTGATGGAGTAAGACTTGGAGAATCAATTATTTTGCCTTATCGTCTGAAGAAATGCACTGTTTTCTCGCCTTCTTACATGGAAATCTAAGCCACCCGGAGCGCTGCTCCGGCCCCTCCCTGCAGCCACCCTGGGCCGCCCGGTCCCCCCTGCCAGTCCCCTCCGCTCTCTGGCGGGACCTGGAAAGATCAAAGGGACAGATGACAGTGCTTGGCGCCCATTTGTCACTCCATTGGAGCGAACCAGTCGCCGCGTTAACAGTCAGGCCTTGTCCCGTGTTTCATGAATATTTTAGAATGTTTGCTGGCAGGATTCTCACTGTGCTGTGTCCTCCTCGGGGTACGTGTCACCCATATTCCAGTGGGTAATCGGAGCTTCAGGGGACGGAAGGACCGCTCCCCATTATTCTCCTTCGTTACACTGAGGACATGCCGGCCCCCGCCGCTCCGTGCCCGGGGTCTGAAGCGCCGAGCGGGCTTTCTCGCTGTTGCCACCTGAGTCCAGGGCAGGTGGTTTTGTTTTGATTGACAGAAAACTTAGGGGCTGCAGAAGGAACGGCCGAGTGCCAGCCCCCCTGGGGCCCGTTCTTCTTTTTTTAAAAAAAAAATATATTTCTTTATTGATTTCAGAGAGGAAGGGGGAGAGAGAGAGAGAGAGAGAGAGAGAGAGAGAGAGAGAGAGAGAGAAACATCAATGATGAGAATCATTGATCGGCTTCCTCCAGCACGTCCCCTACTGGGGATCGATCCCGCAACCCAGGCCTGTGCCCTTGACCGGAATCGAACCTGGGACCCTTCAGTCCGCAGGCCAACCCTCTATCCACTGAGCCAAACCAGCCAGGGCCCTGGCCCTATCTTCTTGCCGGCCCGTTTCTGGACCGTCTCGCTCCTCCTTCCGCGCCCCTGACCCGCCTGTCTTCAGGTTCCACCTGCGTCCTGCCCCACCCGGCAGTCTTCACAGACACCGAGGACAGTTCTGGAGTCCCCGCCCCCACTGGGCACTTGGGCTTGACCCGTCTCCTCATGGGGACCCCATGGCAAGGCCTGCTCTTCCTCCCGCCTCCCCACCGCACAGCTGGATACCACTCGGGCCTCGGGAGGGAGGCTGAATTGTGAAGGGGCTGTATGGTGCCCGGCCTTGCCCTTTGCCCAGTGGGAGAACCACCCAGGGAGCAGGCCCAGGAGGCAGAGCAATGGACTCTCTCCTTGGCTAAGCAGTCACATGGGCTCCCAGTTTGTGGACAAAAATGAGACTGTGTGCCGAGCGTCTCCAAGCCCTGAAATGGAAAAACCACTCTGAATCCCAAATTCCTGACGGCTCCCTTTGAAAGAGGCTCCCCATTGCCCCCACCTGGTGCCAGGTGGCTCACTGTTTGTGAGGCCAGGCACTTGGCACAGGGTGGGCTCTGGAGGCCAGGTGGGGGCTGCCTGCGGCCCGGTGACAACTCAGCCACGTTCACTGAGGGCCGTCCTGGTGCCTGGCCTGGGCGCAGCCCTTGTGGCAGGCTCTGCACTGGGCACGTCAGGGGTGAGGTCGACGTGGACCCTGCCCATAGTGGAGCCTGGTGGGGGGCGGGGGTCAGAATGGCCAGCAAGTCAAGCAGCATATAGACATGAGCGAGCCTTCCTGGGAGGACATGGCTGATGGTGGGTCTGGAGCCACCGCTCCCATCACCCTCACATCTCATGGCACCTGAGAGACAGGTGAAGGGCTTGGCTGTACTAGAATCTTGGGGAATGTGGAATCTGGATCCTTCTCGGACCCAGGATTCTGATAAACACACACTCTCACACTCGCGCTCCCTGGACTCTAAGGCCTGTGAGTGCAGAGCAGGAGCGATGCTCCGGAGCCAGGCCTGCACACACAGATATGCAGGATGTGGGGTGTGGAGAAATGAGCCCCGAGGTCCGGAGGCCTGGGGTCAGCTTGGCAGCACCTGCCCACACAGTCTCACCCTGAGAGTATCTACAGCATTTCATTCATCAACTGCTGACACCCACGCCATGGGGGCTGCAGGGAGAGGGGGCTGCAGGGGGAGGGGGCTGCAGGGGGAGGGGCCTGAAGGGGCCTTTTCCCAGGGGCCCCAGCCCACACATGCCGCCTCTCCCCCAGCCCCAGTGGATTGATTCGGAATCCCTAGGGCTGCAGCTTAGACCCGCGTCTCCAGCGAGGACGGTTCCTGCACTGGGGGCTGAGGCCCGAGTGCGGTTCCTGCACTGGGGGCTGAGGTGCCTGGAGGATACGGAGCGGACCGGCGCCTGGAGGATACGGAGCGACCTGGAGACCCCCCCGACCCCCCCCCCGGCCAGACGAGCTGCCTCACCCCCAAGCGCTCCTGTTAGGCCCGGGGAAGGGTGCTGCCTCGACAAAGACCGGGGAAGGTGGTCTCCCCGCACCTCAGACGGTGAGCGCTGTGGGGGCGCTGGGTCCGGTTCACCTTGGTATCAGGCTCCGACCGTGCCCCAGGGTGGATGATTTGAGGCACGGGTCCTCCTGGCCCACGGGTGGGCAAACTTTTTGACTCGAGGGCCACAATGGGTTCTTAAACTGGACCGGAGGGCCGGAACAAAAGCATGGATGGAGTGTTTGTGTGAACTAATATAAATTCAAAGTAAACATCATTACATAAAAGGGGACGGTCTTTTTTTTTTTTAGTTTTATTCATTTCAAACGGGCCGGATTCGGCCCGCAGGCCGTAGTTTGCCCACGGCTGTCCTGGCCGCATCCTGTCTGCCCGCTTGCACGTCGCACCATAATTCCTCAGGCTCAGGACCCGCCTCACTCATCCTTCTCTCTCTCGGGCCCAGTGGGGTTTGACATGTTGAATGTGCTCAATAAATGCCTGTTCATCTGATGTAATCAAATCGCTGGACTGAGGCAGCAAAGGGCTTGGCGGCTGTGTGCCCCTCGCCTTGGGCCCAGCCGGCAGGGATGGAGGGAGGCCTGGCCTGTCATCGAAGACCCGACACCTCCCCTGGCGAAGGAGATATTGATTCTGCTGTTTGTTTTGCAAGGAAGCTGCCCCCACGGGGACGGTCAGATCCAGAGCAAGCGAAATGGAAACTGAAGGCGGTGGTGGCACTCTTACAGCTGGGCTATTAATAGGGCGGCCGGGTGTGTCGTGGGGGGGTGGGGGGGAGGGCAATGTGGGGCCGCCCAGGAGCGTGGGCCTTGGGGTTACTCAGGAATCCCACCTCCCTCCCACCTCTGCTCTGCTCCCCTTCGCCTGCTGAAGCCAGAGCTGGAAATGCCACAGTGTCAGCCCAGGTCGCCTTTCAAGTGGGAGCCAAGTCGAGCAGCCTTGGCCAGGACTCCAGTGAAGAGGTCCCAACACTCTGCTGGACGCAGCCCGGGGTCGGCACTGGAGGCACCTGGGAGCCGGCCTTTCCCTCTGCTTCAGGGGGAGCTGGAGTGGAGCAGAGCAGGGCCAGCCCCGCAGCCGTGTGGGTGCCACACGGTCCACACGCTAAATCCCGGACCCCCACACCCCAGGACGGGTCTCCGAGGAGCCTTCCCAGATACTGGGGCTGGGTGGTCTGAGAAAGGGGTGCTGGTGTCCGGTGTGCGGGCGGAGGAAGCTGCCACGCGCGGCACCAGCTGTGCACGGAGCCTCGGTGGACTTCCGTCCCGGGCCCTGCCACCTTGCGATAACTGACAAGGGAAGGCAGCGGGCATCCTGTCTGAAGGAGGCTCCTGTCTGAAGGAGGCTCCTGTCTGAAGGAAGCTACCTAAACACCAGGAAGTGGAGCGGCTAGCAGAGCCGGAGGCACAGTGTTTAAACCCTGCGTGTTCAGGTACAAACAGAGGCCTAGGGAGAGAAGGGACCTGTCCAAGGTCACTCAGCATCGATGGCAGAGCCAACTGGATAGGCTGGCCTCCTGGTTCCCACCCCCCCCCCCATCCACCCCCCCCCACCCCCGCCTCTTGTTGCCTTTTCTGATGGATTCCTCTTGTAGTTTACCTGCTCAGGTACCAGTGAGGGATGCAGCCTTGAAGGAAGCTGACATTCTGGAGTTTTCTGTTTCTCCCCAAGCAGTGGTCTCACCTGGTTTTCCTCAAAGGCCCTGGGCTGGGCCGGCTCTCCGGCCTGCTGTTTGTTCAGGCTTTGGCCCAGATGTTTTGTCCATTTCACACTCCCCGTCCAGCTCTCCGCAGATTATTTCCTGTAGGTTTTTGCATCTGCCCCTGCCAAAGTATGTGGGTTGATGTTCAAGACCTTAAAACTCAAGGAGCCTTCAGAGCAATAAATTCCATCCAAACTCCAGGCGTCCTGCCCAGACGCTGCCTTCCTCTCCAGACCTACACGAGGCCCACGGGTGGCCAAGCCCGTGCTGCTCTTACCACCCACCGGGTGCAGGAGGCTGCCTCTCACTCCCTGGACTGTAGGGGAGCATCGCAAGTCCAGGCCACCTGGAACTGGGGGTCCCAACAGCGCTTCTAGGACCCGAAGCCTTCAGCTCCCAGACCCAGCGCGAGGCTAGGAGGGTCAGCAGTGAACCAGGGCATCCTTTATTCATGGAGGTTGGGGTAGGGCCAGCCAGAGAGCAGTAATGTACTCATTCATCACTCAATTATTGAAGGTTTATTTAGCACCTACTGTGTACCTAATCAAACCGAACATCCCTGTTTTTATGGTGCTCACGTGCTAATGGATGGAGACGCAATAAAATAAGCAAGTGACTGTCATATGGTGAATAGTGCTCTGGAGAAGTGAAGCAGAGAAGGAAGTCAGAGATGCAGGTGGGAGGTGGGGTTCGCTGCGAGTTAAAGGCCTGTGTAGATGACACCTGACCAAAGACCTGGAGAGAGCGGGGGCAGCCACCTGGATTTCTGGGCAGGTGCACTGGAGGCAGAGGGAGGAGAAGGCGGGAAGGCCTGAGGGAGGCATGTGCCTGGCCGGTGCCCCAGGACATTGGAACTGGACCCCTTGGGCTGAGGGGGGCACAGGCAGAGCTGGGGCACAGTCCAGAGGCTCCCATACCCCCTCTGATCACAGGCCAGTCCTCCTCCTGGGCTCCCAGTCCATACAACCAGCTGCTTCCTGGGCAAAGCCCTGGGTGCCCCCGGCACCTCCACTCACCTCACGTAGCCCTTCACCTCAGCCTCCTGCTGGGTTTCCTGACCCAGGTGTGCATCCTTGCCTCCCCGCCCCCTTACCGCCCACAGCTGGTGGCTGGTCACCATCCTCCCCACCTCTCCTTCCCGTGGCCACAGTGCAAGGTCCTCAGCCGACTCCCCTGGGGCATTGCAGGGCAGGGGAGCCACCCAGAGAGGCGCCCAGGTCCACGTGGCCGCAGGCATGAGGCCTCCTGGGGAGCACAGAGCTCCGGGGTCAGCCTGCTTTGAGGTCCCCTAGGACTTTGAGCAGAAGTTAGCAGTCTCCTTTGCAGAGTGGACATGCGCGGTGTGGTTTGCTCTTTGAGTCCATCATGGAGTCACAGAAATTAGCAAGCAGGAGGAAAAGGGGGTCCCGGGTGCCCTCGTTGAATTAGAGTGGCCAGGGTCCCTGTGGGAGAGGGGCTCCCCACACTCTGGGAGCACTTGGCAGAGAGCGTCTGTCACCCACGCGGAGAAAGAACATCTCAGTCGTCAGGGCACCCGTCGGGTGGTCTGTTGACAGGTCCGTGATTTCTAATGTCTGCGGTTCAAAGGAGGCGAAAATCAGTGATCTCCCCAGTGTTTGGTTACCAATCTGGTGGCTGGCGCCGTGCAGACGCTGAAGGTCTGGGCCGGGAGTCTCCCCTGCCTGTCTACCTGGAAAGGGGTGTGTTGTCCCAGAGAGTGAATGGGGGTTTGGGTGGATGAGAGCTGCAGGCCTTTCTCTCTTCCTGGGGGCCCGTCTCCCCGGGGTGCTGATGACCCCAAAGTCTGTGGGTCCCTCTTTCCCATGGGGCGCCCCCTGCCCCCTGCTCCTCTGGGGCAGTGGTGAGGGATGGGAAGGCATTGGACCCCTCAGCGGATGTGGGGTCAGGACGGGGAGTCCAGGGAGCCTGCTCCCATCTGCTGATCCTTCGGCACCTAAAACCCGGACTCTGAAACACCGTGTCTACACCTAGGAAAGGCCTCCCTTGCCGCTCCCCTTTTGATATCTCTGCGTGCAGCAGCTCGGAAGCAATGGATTGAGACCCTAGGAAGCATGGAGTGAGAGAAGTCAGGGGTGCACTTGCGGCCAGGAGTTTCTGCCTGGGGTTTCCTGGGCTGGCCTTCGGGGAGCTGCCGGCTCCACGGAGCAGGCATGATCTCCAGGTACAGCGGGCGCCGGGCTGTGGGGGGGGGCAGGGTGCTCCATCACCATCTGGAACTGATTGGCGTTTTCCTGAAACCAGAGGCCGCCGCAGGCTTCCTGCCCGGCTTCCGCGGGCCCTGGAATGGTTCCACCTGCACCCGGGGCCAGGGACATCTCATTCCCGGGATGATGAGTGTCCCAGACCCTGGAGCGCCCGCCCCCTGCCAGCACCAGCCCCGCTTCTGGTCGGCCTCTTTCCATTCTTTCCATCGTGCTTCTGTAACCGCGTTATAGTAGCCGCCGGAGTTTCAGGCCTCCCTCTCTCCTGCACTCCGGCCTCCCCTGGTTTCAGCCTCCAGGACTGAAATGCTCTCTCCCCGTCTCCATGAGGAATTGGTGAGGACAGAAAAGAGGCAGGAAATTAATGTCCCAGCCTCCAGGCTCCACCGGCATTAGATGGAATTAAAGCAGAATAATGAGTCGATGCACACACAGCTCTGTTGTTCTTTCATTTTCCTTTCAACATGCACGCCGTGAACGCTTCCCCCGTCCCGCACCGTCTTGGGCTGGGAGCGCCCTGAATGAATTTACATACCAAATGGGTTTTAATTTTATATTTTCCCTTAAGGTCAGGACATTTATTTATTATCATTATTTATTACTGAAGCACGAATGGTTTTAATTATTTTGGTGTTCCTCCCACAAAGCAGGATCGCTGCTAGCGCCGGAGCGCTTTCCGTTTCCGCTCACATAAATAATATAGTTTTTAATTTTATGAAGATTTAGTATTCGTCTGCTTTGTAAATTAAAGTCATCGCTTACCGCAACAGAGACGGAGTGCGCGGGACATCCTGGTGGACTGCCTCCGCGTCTCCTCCGGGGATCGCTCTCCCAGCGTGGATCGCCCCGGGCGGGTGCCGTTCCCGCCGGCCGGCCGGGAGGGAGGGAGGAAGGCAGGGGAGAGAACTGAACCCCTTCGGCCACCAGCTCTCCCTTGCTTCTCCACACATTACCCCATGTGTTCCCCACAAAATCCCTTATCGCCAGCGTGTGGGTCTCTCCTCTACCGATAAGAAAGCTGAGGCCCCTGCATGATAATGAACTGGCCGGAGACCTCTCAAATGCAAGGGACAGGTGCAGATCCGAGAAGGTGTGACTCCAGGGCCCACCCCTTCCTCCTCCCTCCGAGCCCTCTCTGTGCCAGACGTCAGTCCCCGGCCCGGGTGGGGGCTGGTGGAGGCCCTGGCCAGCCTGGCTGGGAGCAGAAGCAGCAGGAGGGATGGAGGGCAGCGGCCACCGGCCAGGCCGTGGGTGTGACTGTGTGTTTGCGGGTGGATGGAAAAGCATCCTGATTGTCTGGGGGGCAGAGGCCCTCCGTGTGCCTCAGGGCAGTATCCCCAGTACACAGCCAGGAAATTCATTCCGGCTCCCCTGGAGTATCCCCCTCCATAACCAGGGTTCCTGTCTGTTACTCACCCCCCACCCCACCCCGCCTCTCCGAGGCCCTCCCGCCCTCCCTGGCCTGGCCTCCCCCTCCAGAAGCATCCCCAGAAGGCAGTGTGTTCACATCGGTCCATGGGACCAGGTCCACTTTGCTGCCAGCGTAGCCTCTGGAATGAGCAGTCTGTTGGGGTTGCCATGGAGAAGCTGGGCCCTTTGGTGGTTGGAGCTATGTGGTGGCAATTGAAGGCCCTCGCCCGCCAGCCAGGGCAGCAGCCTCACACCCTGGTGCCCTCCCTGGGCGGCCGATCCCCTTCACTCGGACCTACGGCAGCTGCACCCCCACCCCTGAGGGCTATTAGTCAGTTAAAAACGTGTGAAATGGAAGTGACTTTATGCTGCAGGGCTCAGTCAGCCCCTGGGAGGCTCCCTGTCCACGCAGAGGCCTCCATGCCCTGGCGGCTGCGGGAGCCGGCTTCACCACCACGCTCATGTCAGCGCAGCACAGAGGCTCGGACACGCGCTCGCCGTGGTGAATCAGAGGCCCGGCCACCCTCCCTCTCTGTGCGCACCACGTGGCTTAAATTTAAGCGGAAAATAGAGCTCACTCCGAGTCATCCTTCTCCATAACGGAAGATGGGATTGTGTTCTCGGGAATCGGCGTGTTAGGGGATGTCCCCTGCCAGAGCGGGGATGTACCTCTTTAGCGTCTCTTTAATCCCTCTCCTGCGAGCATCGCCCGCTAAATGGGGGAGCCGGAAGACGCCGAAGCCGGGCAGAGTGTCTCTCCACGGGAATGATGGAGTTCTTTCCTCCATCTCAGACACAGGCTCCCCCGGGGGAGGGGCATAAATAAATAACAGCTTCCTGGGGTGTACTTTGCCCATTTTTCAGATTTTCTTACTCGTGGCACTAACTTAAGTGGTACTACTGGACCGGTACCAGCCAGATAGGGGCCTGGGGACGCAGGGCGTCTCAGGGCTGCGTTCACAATCAAATAGTTAATGGCGAAGTCTCTGCCCACTGAAAAGGGAGAGGAAATAGCGTTCAGAGCCAGATCTCTTGCTGCTTTATCCAGGGGGCTCCCCAACAGCCAGAGCCATGCATTAGAAAGACGTTTTCAGCTTCCTTTCAAAAGGTGGGAGTAGGCACTTGTTGGCCAGGTACCCTGTCTCCCGGAGGAGGTTGAACCTGGCCATGGAGGGGCCGCCTGAGGTCACAGAGGGAAGAGGCGTGCCTCCTGCTCTGGGGTCAGAAAGAGGTTCTGTGTGCTGAGTGTCCACGTGGGCCCAGGCCCCTGGTGGGAATATTGTTTCCTTGGCTCAGCCCCCCGCCTTCCCTCCAGGACCCTCAGTCTGGCCGCAGAGGCAGAACTAGGCAAGGGGAAAGGGAACAAGACAACTTCTGGTGACAACAGGTGTGGCCGCCTCCTGCAGAGGCTGGGCGGGCGCGTGTAGGTGGAGGACAGACTGGGACGGTGAGAAGCCCCAGCTGGGACAGACCCAGCAGAGCTCGGGAGAAGGAGGCTGCGTGAGGGACGGGAGGGAGCAGGGGCCCGGGGACTGGATGAGACTTTGGGCTTAGGAAGCAGCGCCTGGGGAAGCAGTTCCAAAACCGAGACCCAAAGCCCCGGCCCTCTGCCAGACTCTGCCGCAAACTTGCAAACTCGCTGTGTCCCGTCACCGTCTCTAAAACCGGCGTCTGAGGCCGCCTCTGGGGCTGGCGTTCTATCAGTCTGGAAGGGGACTTGGGAGCCCTAGTGGTTCTTCTAAAGCAGTGGTTCTCAACCTTCTGGCCCTTTAAATACAGTTCCTCATGTTGTGACCCAACCATAAAATGATTTTCGTTGCAACTTCATAACTGTCATGTTGCTACTGTTATGAATCGTAATGTAAATATCTGATATGCAGGATGGTCTTAGGCGACCCCTGTGAAAGGGTCGTTCGACCGCCAAAGGGGTCGCGACCCACAGGTTGAGAACCGCTGTTCTAAAGAGAGGGGGCAAGGCGTCCCTGGAGGTGCATCTTCCAGGTCCTCCCCCATCCTGCCTGCAGAGCCCCGGGACCTCTCGCTAAGGTGGCTGCGCCACTGCTGGGCCTGCTGCTGGGAGTAAGGCCCCTTTCCAGCCTGGGGAGCCCTTGGTGGGGCAGGACTTGGAGGGACCAGAAAGTCAGCTGGGTGGCTCTCCAGGGCTGGGGTCAGAAAGAGGTTCTGTGTGCCCATCTCAGGGGCCCAGTGTCCAGGCTGAGCTCACCTGAAGTCAGACTGATGATTGACGTCTGTTGAATCTTTACTGCCTTCCAGGCACGAGTGAGTGCCATGCACACATTTTTGTATCAAATCCTGTAGGACAGGAATTATCCCCATTGTAAGATGAGAACGCTGAGACTTAGGGAAGTTCTTTTGCCAAGACCATCTGTAAAACACGTGACCTTCCCAGGTTTTGACCTCAGGTTCATCTGACTCCACGACTCCGCAAGAGTTTAACATCCTTGTGTTTGCCTCAAGCAAACTGAAAGTTCAGGTGGCATTCCTTGTCCCTGCACACGCACGGGCACACTCACACATCTGTGCACGGGCACACATAGCCCTGTCCCGGTCCCACCGACGCCCCCCTAGGCACAGCTCCCCCGGTGGCCATGGATGGCTGCGTGGGAGCTCTCGCTCCACAGTCACAGGGACAGCCGAGGGCCCCTCTCCGAGGACAGATCACAAGTACACAGCACAGGGGGTCTGCAGCAGAACACTCCCAGGGGGCCCTGGCACCCCTCGAGGCCCAGGGGAAGGCTCCGCAGAGGCCTGGGCCATGGTGCATCTGCTCATGATGGAGAGCGTTCATCGGGCCAGGTCCCTGGGCTGTCCTGCCCACGCTACATGGGGAGCCTGGTAGCTCAGAACGAACAGCATTGAAATTTGGCTCGAGGACACAGAACTACAATGCCTGTGCCCACCAGCCAGATCATGGGGTGGCCTTCTTCACACCCCGAAGGCAAGGGGCGGGCTGGGCGGGGGAAGCCAGGCTTGGCACGGAGCCCCTTAGGAGCTGCCATTGCTCTGGCCAGCTTGCCGGGGGCCGGGTCCCAGGAAACCCCCACATTCCGATCTGATCGACATTCTTCTCTAAGGAATGTTTATTACTGAAGCAGCTGCACTGGGGAGGCAGGGGGAGCCAAGAAGAGAATGTTAGAGGTCAGAGAACAGTGAGGAGGCACCATGCAGGATGGTCTGGCGCTGGTGACAAGGACCCCGGCTGCGTTTCCAGCTCAGGGCTCAAGGCCCAGGTGAGCCTCTGGCCTTGCCGAGTCCCTCAGCAAGTCTTGGTGTGGCCTCCTCGTCTCATAGCCCCGAATGGCTGGCTCACTGGCAGTCGTAGAGAATGTCAGGGAGCTCTCCAACCAAGCAAGCCAGGCTCTTCGCATCAGAAATAACAGGGAAAGGTCTGGAAGGAAATGTCAGTTTCTTTAGCTACCTCTTCAATTGCCATCAACTGCAAAAGGGGTGATGTATCTTTAAATATTATTAAAATATATGTTATAGAATATACCATATACGCTCAGTATAGAAAGCATAAATTTTTGTATATTTACATTCACGTGTGACATGTGCCTGTGTACATGTAAATATACAAAAATATATATACCTATGTATTCTGGAAAAGGGAGAACACGAGGAATTCTAAATGCGTGTACTGTACTCACCCTTAGTTGTACCCATGGCTGTTTCATTTTGTTTTGCCCTCTAGCATTTTCGGTTGTGAGGTCAAGGAATGTGTGTGTTGCTCTCCGTAACTGAAAAACAAAGGGGGAATGAGCCCGGCCTCTTTGCAAGGTGCCCCTGGGAGCCACGCTCCCCTCGTATGCTTCTTCCACGTGTTGGCGACATCCAGCTCCTCTGGGTTCAGCCTGACTGCCCAGGTTTCCTCATTCCACCGCCTTCCTCAAGGTGTCCCCAGAGGCCCGGCCCTCCCTTGCATCCTGCAGGGACCGTTAGCTGTGCCATCTGAGGGGACACCTCACATTAGCCAGATGTGTCCTTCTAGTTTAAATGCGGGGCTAGGTTGGGAGTGAAGAGGGAATTTTCCCGCATGTGAGCTGGAACACGGCCGGAGCTGGAGGTTGGTGACACCAAAATAATTGGAGGTAAGAGCTGTGAGGCCATTAAGATAAATGTTTGACATAAAAAATGTGGGCTGGTTCATAAAAGGTTGCAGTAACACCAGGTCATAGTGACAGCTTTTCAACAACTGCATGGGCCTCCGAGGGAAGGGAATCGGCATAATGAATTATGGGCCGTCTGAGCACACAGCATCTTTTTATGGGCATAGATCTAAGGGGAGGATGGAGTTATTCAGCCTGGCCCACGTTGAATAGCATTATTGTTAAAACAGGAGAGGAGCCAAGTAAACGGACGGGCGGCTTAAACACTCGGCTGCGGAGGCAGAAGGGCCTGGGTCTTCCCGCCTGGGCACAGGGCACCTCCTCCTGCCTAACAAGTGCCTTTGTCCTCGGAGCCGGCGCTAACGTCCACCTTCCCTGTGAAGGCCGCCTCGGCTCCTCCGCAGCTCAGCTGTTTGCGCAGTTCTGCCCTTTGGGTGAAATGGCCTCCATGGACGCGGGGATGAGACGCGTGCAGCCCTTCCGACCTGGGGTGTTCTCTGGGTGGGAGAACCCTGCAGAAAGAAGGGAGCTCAGGAAGGAGTAGGACCCGCGGCTGGGAGATGGGAAAAGGCCTGACTCCCAGCAAACCCTCTGATCAAGTTCTGGTCCCTGAAGCAGGGGCCACCTTTCCTCAGCTAATATGTAATAATAATCTATATATATAAAGGGCTAATATGCGTAGTGTCCCCTTGGGAATTCAACCAGACCAGGAGTTCGATCGCTCGCTATAACATGCGCTGACTACCAGGGGACGGCGCGGAACGAAGGAAGGCCCCAGAGGCCCTGATTGCCAGCCAGGCCTAGGGACCCTACCCGTGCACAAATTTCGTGCACCGGGCCTCTAGTATATATTAACAGCAGCGTCAAGGATAGCCATCAATCCTTGAGTGCCTACAGTGTCTCTGATCCTGCACTGGGCACTTCTCTTCCTCTCATATAACCCGAGGGTATAAGTGTTGTTATTCCCGTTTTACGGATTAGAAAATGAAGGCTGAAGGAAGTTCATCTGCAGCTGGCTAATGTTCACACTGTTTGGAATGCAAATCTGGATCTGTCTGAGCCCCCGTCGGGGCCCCGGCCACTGCACCGTTCTGTAACCACACGTGAGCATCCACACGCCGGAAAAACGGAACCAAGAGCATCGTCAGAATGGGGAAGAGCTTGCCGGGGGCCCTCTGGGGCTCAGCAAGGGGCGGTGCAAGATCGGCTCCGCCGCTGACATTCACACACGTTTTAAACGGGCTCCGCTGGGGAGGAAGGCGTCCTTGGTAGTAAAACGTCTGAGCCCGTGACTTCCTTCTGGGTGTGAGAATGTATATGAATCACTTGCTAATGGCAGTTAAATGAGATGAAGTCATTTATGTGGCTGTAAGGGAGCCAATTTCCACACTGGCGCAGGCATCTGTACTCGTGCCTCCACTGCCCGTGGGCTGCCACACCTGTGCTTGTGAATGAGGCCCTCTGGGGTCTGTGCCCTCAGATAAGGGCAGGCCCTGGAGGGACCCCCTCGGTCCCCAGGGAATTCAGGGCCAGGCCAAGGTCCCTGACAGCTGGGCTGTGTTTCCTTCCAGCTTCTCAGTTCTGGAACGAGAACCAGTTCCCTTAGCCAAGAGCATTGGCGTGTGGGGGGATATACTCTTAGCTCTGAGATGCCCAGTCCAAAAGGTGAGTCCCCCTCTGCCTTAGCTCTGGCTGCTATCGCAAAAATAATACAGACTGGGTGGCTTACAAAATACAGAATTTTATCTCCCACATTTGGGGGGCTGGAAGTCTGAAATCAGGGTGCCCGCGTGGTGGGGTTCCAATGAGGGCCCTCTCCCAGCGTGCAGACGGCTGACTTGTTGTTCTGTCCTCACGTGGCAGAAAGAGGGCTAGAAAGCTTTCCGGAGTCTCTCTTATAAGGGCACTGATCCCATTCATAAGGATTCCACCCACATGACCTAATCACTTCCCAGAGGTCCCGCCTCCTGACAGCATCACATGAGGAGCTAGGATTTGAACCTATGAATTGGAGGGCGGTGCAGACATTCGGTCTACAACAACCTCCCCACCAAATAGCGCATCCTTGGCTGCTGGGTTCCCGGGGAGCCCACCGCCCTGGCTGAGGTGGTCTTGCCTGGTGACTTTTCCGTGTTGTCCCCAGGGCTTCCCCCTTGACCTAGCCTGTCATTGGCTAATGCCCGAACCTCTCACGGTCATGCTGGATGCACACCCGAGCCCTCCCGGTGTTGGGCACGTGCGGGGCTCACTTAACAGATACTGCTTCCATGTCACGCCGAGAAGAAAGCTCTCGGGCCCTGGGTCCAGATGAAGGCAGGTGACCAGGCTGAGGCAGGCGGCGGGAGAGGAGGCCAGTGGCCATGGCAGCCACAGCCCTGGAGAAGCGCATGCACCCAGGGGCAGGGGCAATGGAGAGGGCCCCTGAGGGTGGCCCTGGCCCTCCGGGGCCCCAGAGCCTTCCTAGGCCACGCCTAGTTTCTGCAGAATTTGGAGACACCCGGAGCACAGGGCCTCCTCACCCCAATACACAGGGACAGCCATGCCGGACAGTCAGGCATGACATCGTCCCTGTGTCTCCGGGAACATCCCCTGAGTCATCTGCCCCCCACCCCGCCCCGGGGCCTGTCCGAGGAGGCGTGTTGTGTTACCCTCTCTCCTTGGGCTTTTCTTAGTAACAGCGCTGGCTGGGCGGCCGCACAGAGGCTCCTGGAGACATTCTGTCCTGGGCGGCCACAGGCTGACCCTGAGTCAATGGGTGCACCCCACCCAGGGAACCTGCTTCTCGTCCTGCCGGGGCCGGGTGAGGTCAGAGGCACACGGGGGTCAGGAAGGCCGGGCTGTGGGGTATACGCTGGGGCCTGTCTCCCGGCCCAGGGGCAGCTCTGAGGGAAATGCTTGTTTAAACTCGTCTGCTCTCACCCGACTCCCCCTCTCCCGGCCCGTCTCCCGTTCTTGGACCAGAGGGAATGACCTGGAAGTGTGCGAGGCTGGATCCCAGGTGCTACCCAGGCCTGGCTGCACCCCAATCAGCGCTGCACCCCATTGGCTCAGACAGATCAGGAAGCTGAGAGGGTTTGCCCAGCCCAGGCCAGCTGGGACTGGCCGGAAATACCAGACCCTCTGGTTTCTCAGGAAAAGGTGTCACAGCTGCTGCCGACTGGCAGATGAGACCCTGACTATGGAGAGAGTGGTGCCCTGCCTTGTGATGGCAGTCTAGGGCGAGGTCCAGGTCAGAGCAGTGCTTCTCCTCAGGGAGGTCAAGGTCAGGGCAAGTGAGGGCGTGGGAAAGCAGGTCTGAGGTCAGAGGGAGCTGGGACAGCAGGGTGTGCCTGGCCTGTGAGGGTCCTCGTGCCCACTGCTCTGCTTACACGCCTGGGGGCCATTCGGGCCGGAAAAATAGCCAGAGGTGGACCTCAAACCACAGGTGCCCTCCTACCTCCACCCAACACTCCTGAAGCTTCCTGGGCTGAGCATTGAGGGATGGAGGGGTCGGGACAGGGTGTGTGCGCCGAAGAGGTCAGCTAGGCCCTGGGCTGTTGGAGTCTCAGGTGGCCTGCAGCCGGCCCTGAGCTCTGAGTCTCAGCCTCAAAGTCAGGGTTCCAGAGCTGCAGGAGCCTCGAGGCCTCCCCCACCCCCAGGCCTGAGGGAGAAAGAGTCTCCCCTGCCTGGCTTTTGAGAGAGGAAGGGGGAGGCGGTGCGCCCAGGGAAGCCTGCCCTGCCCTGGTGCCGGTGTCCAGGAAAGCGTAGGAACACATTTGAATCCACACCCATCTC
This sequence comes from Myotis lucifugus, assembly GCF_000147115.1. Lineage (NCBI taxonomy): Eukaryota > Metazoa > Chordata > Mammalia > Chiroptera > Vespertilionidae > Myotis > Myotis lucifugus. Next base: position 998,010 of record NW_005871142.1, on the reverse strand, counting down.
CCCTCCCCCGGCCTGTCTCCCATCTGCCGGCCCCCAGGAGCAGCACTGACCGTGAGCCTGTGGGCTCATTATCAGCTGCATTCGGGGTCCACAGGGGAACAGAGGCTGAGCTCAGTGCAGGAACTGGTCGCCCAGAACTGTCCCCGTCTCCTTCTGAGGGACTGTGCCTGGAGAGGGGGCCGGCTTTGTCCCCATGCCTGGTGGGCAGCCCTATTGTGGGTCTAGCCTGGGGCGCAGGGGCTGGGGCAGCCTCAGAGGGGCCCCGGTTCCCATCCAGCATGAGGCGTCTGGACCCTGGACCGTGGGGCGGCTGGAGGGTCACTTCTCCAGTAACTGAGGCGCTTGCTACAAGGCCTGCTGATAAGTGGTCCCTCTGGGACGAGGGTGTCACCGGAGGAAAGAATTGACAATGATGAAAGCGGCCGACTTCCTGGGAGACGGCGTCCCTCCCAGGCAGCAGCAGGAGCCTGGAGGTGGACGCTGAGAGCTTTTCTCTCTGGTTTTGACTCTGAACTTGCCCTGAGGACTTGGGCACTGAGCACTGGGTGCCCGTCTGCGAAATGGAAAGGCCAGGTCACTCGGGGTCATTTGAGCTCATCGTCTACATAGAAGAGCAAGCACGGGCCTGAGAGCAGACGGGACAGCTTCAGAATGCGCACGAACGCTACCCCACCCCCCGAAGCTAGAGGACCCCCTTCTCGGTGCCTGTGTCCTTCCCCTCCTCGCCCACGCCGCCTCCGCTCTGCTCCTTGGCTGGCTGTTGGCACGAGGTCCCCATCCTGCCTTGGGCTTCCTGCCCTCACCCAGGGCCACGCCTCCCTGATGGTGAGGCAGGAAGGTCCTACGGGACCGTCAGCTGAGGGTCCGCCCTGCCTGTGGGAGCCTGACAGCCTGGCCTGACCTCCTTTCTCTCTAAGACCCTGGAGTCAGCCTTGACCACGTGGAAGAAGAGGCCCCGAGGGGTCCAGTCAGGTCCTCTGTGGTCCCTGGCCCCCGAGGGACCGCTGTCTTGTGAGGGACACGTGGAGGAAGCCGCCCCTTCATCTTCTTTCCGTTTTGTTGAGATTTGAATTTTGGTCGTGTCCTCAGAAAATGTAAATCCTTACTGATTAAATTGCCCATGTAAATTGACATATATCCTAGCCTCTGGGCCTGAGAGAAAGAGGAACGAGAATAAAAGCAGAAACGGTCGCCAGAGCCCTTCTTGTCATGTCCTTCAGCACGGCGACCCTACCAGGTCTTCAGGACTGGGAAACCTTTGACGGACAGGTTAGGGTCGGGGTCTACCTGTGAGTGTGTGCGTGAATGCATGTGTGTGCATGTGTGTGTGTGTGTGTGTGTAAGGAGGGAAAGAGAGAGAATGATTGATTGATTTCAGAACATTCTATTGATACTCAGGAGGTGGCATAAGTAGAGGCCATGCTTCAGCTGCAAAACTGGGCCTTGCACACAGTAGGTGCTCAGGAAGGCTGGCAGGCTCTGCTGTGAGGTGCAGGGGTCTCTGTGACCTCATTTGTTTAGGGCCCCCTTGTACCTTAGACGCCAAAGGAGTGGTTAGGGCAGCGCCACTCTACAGTCAGGGGCTGGGGCCTCAGAGCGGGCCAGCCGGTTGCCCAGAGCACACAGGGAGGCAGGGATGGGCAGGGGGTTGAAAGTGGGTCCCCTTGCCGGCGACACCGGGAGGGATGAGTGGGATGAAGACATGATTGGGGGATTCAGGAGCCGGCAGAAAAGGAGATAGGAGGCTACTAGTGACTCACTTTGGTTTTTTTAGTCTTGCACCAAATGGGATGCTTATTTTTAATGGAACATCTGAAATCAAATCATACCCAATTATACACCGACTTGGCGCCCATTCTATAAAGGGCCCTGAACGTGTTTCTTGTGGGAGCAAGACTCTGGTAACTGCTGTGCCCCGATGTACCTGCTCGGTCAGTTTAGATTCTCACTGGAATGGCCAGGATGGGAAGGGCGGAGCCGTGAGGCTGTGGCCTGGAGGTGGTCACACAAGCCGGTGCGATTGGTCCCGCGGCCGGTATGATGAGGGGGAAAGGAAATGCCCGGAAATACTCTGGAAGATGTTACCCCGTACAGAGGGAGTAGAACTGTGTCTGCAAACACTAAGATGGTAGCGTGTGCTGGTGAAGCGTCAGTGTTTTGCTTGGTTTGCTCCTGAACGCATCTCCAGCGTATCTTCTGTGCAGGAGCTCCATCACCCTGTGAGCTCTCCCGCCCAGCGCCCCAATCACAGTTGGGCAGTTCAGTTTGGGGCGCGTTCTTCTGAGCCTGGCTGGGGTGGGGGGCACCTTTTCCTCTTTGTCTTATCTTCAGTGCCCGGCTATCAGAGGAGCTCAGAAAATGTTTGTTGTTTTGTGTTGATTCAAAGTTAGAGCTATAATTCACAGAACACACACCTCACGTGCACTCGGGTAAATTCTCCCTTTAATTGAAATGCATTCACTTGGAGAAAGCAGTGCTGATGGGAAGCAGATAGCCGAGGGCGGGTGGTTCCCTGGGTGCCACGGGCCGAGGGGTGTGAATTACCGGACCCGGCACTGAGACACCAGCCTGTCAGGGGAGGCGCCGATGACTGTCCGACTATCCGTGCTCGCACAGCACTCCGTGCAAACCCCACCTCATATTAATTAAAAATTCTAAATCACGCCATTTTTTTTTCTGGAAATACTTTTATGCTCTGTTTTATTTATCACCATTAATAATAATGATCATGACAACAATAACAATAACACTACTATGTGATTAAGGTGCAGATATGCAATTAGGGGGGGAAATACAGGTTTTTAGTCAGCCTTGAGCTAAAAACAGGAATAGAGTCATTTCAAGGAGTTTCCCGGGAGGGCTGGTTCCAGAAGATTCTTCGACTGGGAGTTCACCTGTTCCCCCTTGTCAGTCAGTCACTTGCTCATTTGACAAGTAGGTATTAGGTGTCTCGTGTATGGCAGGCCGTGTGCTGGGTGCTGGGGTGCGGTGGCAGCTGGGACAGCCCCCGCTCTCTAGGTCTGGGAGGTTACAGACGAAATGCGCCGCTCTCTGGAGCTTGCCTTCTAGGGAATGGGAAGACGACGGGAAAATCCGTGGGTGGAGACTGTACAGACTTCAGTCTCTTCTGGGCTGGGGGTGAGAGGTGGGGATGGGAACTGGACCTCGTCTAAACGAAACTTTGATCTTCTCTCTGCAGCCCGCATGTGTGATGCCCACCTTCGAGGTCCCTCAGGCATCATCACGTCCCCCAACTTCCCCATTCAATATGACAACAACGCACACTGTGTGTGGATCATCACAGCACTCAACCCTGCCAAGGTGAGGCTCCTGAGGAGCGTGGGTGGTGTCCTGTGGGCAGGGCTTGGCTGGAGACAGTTGGTCTACAAGGGTTTCAAACTCAGAACTTGGTGTGCTGGGTCTTTGTAGGCAATCTTTAAAATTGTTTTTATTAAATATCAGTAGATAAAAAGCAAAATATAAGTTAGATATAAGGACATCATGCATAG
>NW_005871142.1:988212-994296 GCF_000147115.1 Myotis lucifugus | reverse complement strand
GAGGGAGGAAGGAAGGAAGGAAGGAAGGAATACAAGGAGATGACATGAGCAAACATCAGTAGAAATAACAAAAAAATGGACACGGAGTCCCACGGGGCTCTGGGTACATTGGAGTTATCGGACACAAACTTCAACTCTACTTATCGTGACCAAGCCGTTAAAAGACAAAATTGGGGTTTTCGGCCGAGAACCATAAACGGTGCTTTTGAAAAGAACCAAAGGTAAGTAACACCCCAAGTGGAGAACGCGACAATGAGTTTAACAGATGCAGCCAGAGAGAGGATTGTGAGCTAAAAGACTGGGTAGAAAAAAATATCCAACATGACGCACAGAGAGACAAGAGAAAAAATACCCAAACCAGAAGATAAGCAACATTGGGATGACACCCCAAAGGGCAGGTTACCCTGCCACAGTCCCACCGGCTCCCCCACGAATCCTCCCCCGCCCCCCCCCCCGGGCAGCCCAGGAGCAGTCACCCTTTCCGACCCGGCTCCTATGCGGTGGAGCCCGACACAAAGTTCAAATCCGGCCTGGGTGCCTCTTTGTCCCCGGTTCTGTGACAGGAAGGGTAGGGTGGTGTTAAAGCCTCGTGACTCTCATTTTGCCGGAATGAGCCTTGCTTAACTTGGGAGAAAGGGGCAACATTGAAAAGAGGAGAAAGAACCTGTGGCTGTGAACGTCAGCGTGAGAGATTGGCCGAGCACCTGAATATCGCCCTCAGCACACTCCCTGTTTCCCCGAATAAAGGAAACAGAGGTGCCTTCGGGCCTTTTTTAAATCAAGATTTTATTTAAAAGAAGCAAAGTTTCAATCACCAGGCAAACAGCTCACAAGGACGTTTTCTGGGACCATAAGAGTAATAACAGCTATCATTTTGGAGGGTGCCAGGCCCTGGGCTGTGGGTCCGCATCCATCATTCTCGCCCACCCCGTGGACGGTTTATAGATCAGGTGACAGGTTCGGAGATGTCCGGGGACCCTCCAAGGGCACAGAGTGTGAGAGGTGGTTCCGTGGCTCGTGCCAGGTCTGAGTGGCTCTGGCACTGTTCCCAGGGTGGTTTCCGACGCGCCCCACGCAGACCGAGGTGGGCAGCCGAAGGCCATGGGGAGCTTCCTAGGGCACCAGCTACAGCCTGAAGCTGTTCTGAATCCCAAAGCAAAGCGGGGACCACAGCGGGGCCCCAAGTTTGGTTTCTGTTGCCCATTTCTGAGCTGTCTCTCTGGATGAGAGCTGTGACCATTCACAGTGTGTTTGCCCAGCCCCGTGGGAATCGTACGCTGGTGAAATAGAAATATCCTTGTGAACATATGAGCACACTCATTTACCGAAGGTAAAGGAAGCCTTTCACTGGTCTGAAAGGTTCCCATTTTTCCTTTTTCTGCCTTTCGTCTCCTCTTCTCCGCTCCCTTTGATTGCCCATAACATTAACCTTCAGAAGGAAACTGGGGTAAACAGCCTGGCAAGGCAAGCAGCTGACTTCCCGGCTGCACCTGCAGCAGCCCCTCGAGGGAGCCGGTGGCTGGGAGGTTTGGGTGGGCCTCACACCCTCCCCACACCTGCCCCTGTCTTTGGGGGGAAGGGAGTTCCCTGTGGCCTTAGGTCGCTGTGAAGCTCGCATGCATAACCGTTCATGGTGCTTTCCCTCTGTCCAGTTGGCTCTGCGGGCTCAGCCACAGCTCCGAGCTCGGGGCTCTGTGACGGGGAAAAAGGAGGGAAAATGAGTTCCATGCAGGATTGTTATTGCTGTAGAGACGTCGGTGTTATTTGCAGGGACGCTGTGCTAATAGGGGAAGGCTGTGTCTTGGCAAACACCGCCTTCAAGCACTGTGGCTCTTTCTCAGGTTATAGGAAAGGGCATTAGGCAAACACTTGGAAATTCAGCAGCGTCCTCCCCTGCGGGGGGATGGCGAGGGCAGGGGTGAGGGGAGAGGAGATGCTACAATGCCCGACAGCAGCAGCCACGCAGAATGAGCACTGGCTGCAGTGCCCTCCTGATCAGCCCTCGGGCGGCATAGTATCAGCAACGGTAAAGGTTACAGCTTTTGCTGCGATGCATTGCCTCTTCAGAGAGTATTAGGGTGTTTTGGATCTATTTTTTAGGAATCTGGAAACCGCCAGTGGAACATTTTTGATGTTGTGGGTAATGCATAAAGCAGCCGCTTGGGAAGCTGAGCGGGGAGAGGTACCCGGGGCGCAGGGAGCATGGGAGCCCCTGCCCGTTGCAGCTGGAGCAGTTAGGACGCAGCGAGGGGAGCACCACTGTGGGGGGGTTGTAGGGGGGGCAGGTGTGGCTGGGAGGTGGCGCAGTCTGTTCTATTTGCTGGGGGGCGGGGTGGGGAGGAGCAGACAGGCCCTGCCTCTCCTGGGAGTGGACGGTATTTATTCTGAAGGGAGAGCCAGAAGAAAGTTCCATCGTCATGGAAGGAATTTCAAGCCCTGCTTAGTATTTTATTGTTTTGGCTTTTTTTTTTTGGTCCTGCCTGAACCCTCCCTACCTAGAGCACAGATTCATATAAACAGGGGAAGTTATAGTAGACTAGAGGCCTGGTGCACGAATTCGTGCACCAGTGGGGTCCCTTGGCCTGGCCTACAGGATCGGGCCAAAACTGGCTCTCCAACATCCCCCGTGGAGTCCCAGATTGTGTGAGGGTGCAGGCCAGGCCGAGGGACCCCACTGGTGCATGATCGGGGCCGGGGAGGGGCGTGGGAGGTTGACCAGCTGGGGAGGGACTGCAGGAGGGCTCCAGAGCATGTCCAACCCATCTCTCTCAGTCCCAATCGGCCGGACCCCAGCAGCAAGTAACCTACTGGTCAGAGCCTCTGCCCCCTGGTGGTCAGTGCATGTCATAACACCTGGTTGACTGTCTGCCCCCTGGTGGTCAGTGCACATCATAGTGACTGGTCAACTGGTCGACTGTCTGCCCCCTGGTGGTCAGTGCATGTCATAATGACTGGTTGACTGTCTGCCCCCTGTGGTCAGTGCACATCATAGGGAGCGATTAAGCAGCCTTAGCATATCATTAGCATATTACCTTTTGATTGGTTGAATGGACGACCAGACACTTAGCATATTGGGCTTTTATTATATAGGATGGTGTGATGGTTAATTTTATGTGTCAACCTGACTGAGCCAAGGGGTGCCAGGCATGTGGTCAAGCCTTCGTCTGGGTGTGCCTGTGAGAGTGTTTATGGATGTGACTAATTTGATTCAGGGGAATGAATGTAGAAAATCGCCCTCCCCAGGGTGGGTGGGCATCGCCTAATCAGTTGAAGACCTGAATAGAACAGAAAGGCTGACCCTCCCACAAGTAAAAGGGAAATCCTCCTGCCTGTTTTGTGTGTGTTTTCCTGCCTTTGGACTCGCACTGAAACCTCGGCTCTTCTGGGGCCTGGAGCCTCCCAGCTCTCAGACTAGAGCGTACACTGTGGCAGTTTGTTTCCAGGCTGCCACCTGCAGGCAGGTCCTGGGACTTCTCCGCCTCCGTAATCCTGGGGGCCAGTTCCTTAAAATACATTCTTCCTATAGTTATACATTCTCTCGGTCCTGTTTCTCTGGAGAACCCCGAGTGATATAGATGACATTAATAAGGCAGGGACGGAAATATTGAAATCTTACCTGAATTCCTAACCGGCCCAGATCAGCTGTGTCCTCTATGAGAACAAAAAGGCCCATGAGTCCCCCAACGTGTTCAGAAATGAGGCCAGTGGCTCAGAACGCTCTCTGTTCCACACCTCTCGGCTGAGGAAATCAGAGGCTATGAGCCGTGTGGATGGAAACGGGAGAGAGTGGCATGAGGGACAGGGAAACGGCCATAGCCCTGGCCTCTCTCACCTGGCACCTCCTGGCGCCTCCACCCAGAACACACCTTGGAAGAGCAAAGGACCCAGGCAGAGTTGGTCCCATACGCAGGCCCAGCTCCCCGCCCCCCACTCCCAGCCTGGCCCGGGCCTCCAGTGGCAGGCCAACCCCTGGCCCTGCTGAGCTCCCAGAAGTAAAACATTATCCGAGTGCTGCAGGCACCCTGTGCTGGGATTGAGCCCAGGTCCGTGCAGCAGTCCCTCCCACACCCTCAGGGCTGCTTTGTGAGGACACAGAAACCCTGCGGCAGCCTCTGTCCCCATCCTCTCATAGCTGTGCCCTGCAGGTGGCCCTCCGCCACAGAGGGGTCCTGACTCCTTTGTAGTAGCGCAGCCTCTGTGTCTGCCCGGTGATGGGTCCCTGGGGCTGGTGGGAGGGGCAGGGAGGGGTAGCAGGCACAGACCTTAGACTGGAAACGGGGAGGAGCCAAGATTCCTGCCTCCGAGACTAGTTATTCCCTGGCGTCCACACCCAGTGGTCAGCCGTGGTCTGAGAGTTCGTTGATGCGGTCTATTAGGGTGGGGGCTCCAGTTGGTACAGGCGCCGTAGCCCACCTAGGCACCATGACCAAGAATAAAAATAACCCCAGGCTCACCCCAGCCAGTTTTGCTCAGTGGGTAGAGCATCGGCCTGCGGACCAAAGTTTCCTGGTTTGGATTCAGGTCAAGGGCACGTACCTCGGTTGCAGGCTCCTCCCAAGACTGGGCCCTGGTCAGGGCTCATGCAGGAGACAACCAATGGATGTGTTTCTCTCACATCGATGTTTCTCTCTGTCTTTCCCTCTCTCTTTCACTGTCTCTAAAAATCAATGGAATTGAAGGTGAGGATTAAAATAATAATAATAATAAATAAAAATAACCCTCGGCTCTGTGGCTCAGTGGTTAAGCACACGGGTTTTCTAATCAGATGAGCTTTGTATCTCAACTCTACTTGGTTAGCTGTGTAGCTTTGAGCAGGTTAAGTAACCTCTCTGAGGCCCACCTCTGAACCTTGTTATAAGGAGTAGATTCAAGTGTATAGTAAAGAGTTTAGCTCTGTACTTAATAGGGTTAGTACTCAATACAGTCTTGTTATCATTTTCTATTTAGACCATCAGCTCTTTTTTACCAGATATATCAGTGCCTATAAGATGACACATAACTTCAGGTTCTTGGCAAGTAACAGCATTCTGTCCATGAAAATGGTATCAAAATGAGTCTGAGGGACCCACCGGAGTATTTTAAGTGGGGAAACCCCAAGATAAGCCATATGAAGGGACCATTTCATTTGTACCCTCATTCATTCATTCAACAAACACTTTTTATGCCAACTGTGTTCCTGCCTGGACCCTTGAGTAACGTACAGGTTAGAAGAGAAAGCAGACCCAAGATCAAGCTCAGCCCCGAAGCCCATCACAGCCCAGAGAAGGAAGATACAGCCCAGACTTGGGCATGGAGAGAGGTCAGGGAAGGCTCCCTGGAGGAGGCGATGCCTACATTGAAGTTGAAGTTCCAGGTAGGCAAGCAAAGAGGTGGTGCAGAGCACTCCCGGGAGGACAGTAAACACAAAGGCAGAGAGACAAGAACAGAATGGGTGGCTCCCCCGCCAGGAGAGGGCCGCCTCTCGATTCCAGGTGGCAGGTGCCAGCCAGAGCCCCTGGCCCTTGGTCCCCAGACCCAGTGACTGCCCTTCTGTTCACCCCTGCAGGAAGGGAGGGAAAATGGGAATGAAAGGCTTAAAACAACCGTCTGTGATTGTCCCCATAGCACGTGGGGCCCTGAGCCTAACACGTGCCACGGGGGAGCTTCCCCGATGAGCTGAGCGCTAGGGCTAGCTCAGTCCTGGCCGGGCCAGTGGAGTATTTCGAATCACTAGATGCTCTCAGAGGGGTCTTGGGCCTCAAGGTGACTGTAACCGCGCTGGTGGGGCAGCTGGGGGGACAGAGCGGGGAGCAGAGGGAGCAGCTCCGGGCTGGGGAGGGGAGATTGGGAACCCAGTGGGGCACCCACTGCATGTGAGGTGCGGGCAGGACATCCACGTGGAGATGTCCAGCAGGCATCTGAATATGCAGGGTCCAGATTTATGGGGGACAAAGAGCCGTCACGCAGTCATTACGTCCAGAAGCATGAGCAGGACTCCGTCTGTGTGTGGGAGAGGCAGGCGTGAGAAGCACATGATAGGATCCCGAGAAACACTTTCAGGGAGACAGCCACCCACAGAGATGGGTGCACACACCGAGGCCAGCG
>NW_005871142.1:945333-987825 GCF_000147115.1 Myotis lucifugus | reverse complement strand
CTGACACTCAGAACGAGCCCAGAATGACAGCACTCTGCGACGGTGAATGCAGCCCTCTGGTCCAGGGCCCTGGGACAGGGTCGCCCACCCCACACCCCAGAGGCCAGAGCCTCAGTTGAGTCCAGGGCGCAGCGGAGGGGACCCTGGCGTCACGTAAAGGGAGAGATTTGGGGAACACAATGTGGACCAGCTGCATGTGGCCGTGTGGAGGGTGCATGTGGTGGCCCAGGCTGCCTGAGCAGAGCACCATCACCAAGTGGCTCATAAACAAAGAACTGTACTGCTCTCAGCTCTGGAGGCTGCAAGGCTGGTCAGGTGCCAGCGTGGCCAGGTCTGGTGAGAACCCTGTCCCAGGCCGCAGGGCGCGGCTTCTCCTCGGGGGCCCTCACGTGGCAGAGGGGAGGGGACGCAGGGCATGATCCTTTCCGTGACCTAATCACCTCCCCCAGGACCCGCCTCCTGGACCATCACCCGAGGTGAGGATTCACGTAAGGCCTCTGGGAGACAGACACACTGCGTCCATGGCAGGGGGATGTCCAGTCCATGGCAGAGGAGGACAGTCGTGGCCACTGGCCTGCTGGGGAGAGCTTGTGTGTGTGAATGTGTCTCAGAGCAGGACATGGGGGGGGGGGGGAGTCCCGTGTGCTAGCTGTGCAGCCGGCACTTTTGATATACGCAGCTGACGTACACACCTCACAGGGCCCGGGAGGGAGTCTATAATTCCCACTGTGCAAGTGGGAAGATTGAGGCTCAGAGACAGTAAATCCTTGCCCGGGACACTCTGGTAATGACTCAAGCCCCTCATTCTCAATGCCCTGCCGCTCTAACCCCCCAAGGCATCCCTGTGCGCCCCATGCCCCTCCTCCTGGCGCTCCTGGCTCAGCCACCTCCACCAGGAAGCTTTCCTGGACCCACTCGGCTGGAGGAGGTGCTGCCCTCAGTCACGGCACTTGGTCTGTCTTGATGGCACCTGTTTCCCTGCCTGTTTCTCCACCAGCCTGATCGTTAGAGGCGGAGCCCTTGTCCTGCTCAGACCACAAAGGCTGGATGAAGGGGGGTCCCAGGCACAGTGCCTAGACCTGGGTGTCTGCTCCCAGACCCTCGGTCCCCCACACCCACAGGACTGTCCTAGCCTCTGTGCAGGTCTTCCCCCACCGGAATGCCCCGTCCATCCTTCGGGCACAGCCCGCGGCCTGCCTTCTCATCCCTCGGCGTGGCCGGCCTGACCGAGGCACAGTGAGTGCCAGACAAGGAGCAGCTCTCGGTGTGGGAAACAGTGAGACGGCGTCCACGCGTAGCCCCGGTGCGCTGGGCTAGCACTGATTCCCGGCACGGAGTAGCTGGTAGCCCGTGGTGCAGGTTCCGGCATCATCTCTGTGTGAGGGGTGAGGCCGTTAGCTGCCCCAGCTCACCCCACTTGTCAGTGTCAGGTCTTGCCTTTGAACCGGGCAGCCTGGCTCCCACCACCGCCCACAGGAAGAAACACCCCTGCCCTCGGGCCCCTGAACAGCAGCGAGGTTGCCGGGAAGGGGTTGGACCCCTGTGCCCTCCCTGGAGAGCTGGCAGCTGCCGGGTTCTGGGGGCCCACCCTCTGTGCTTGGAGCCCCTGTGCCCCTCCCGTGCTGGCCCGGCTCCCGCAGCGGGAGGGCGGGAGGGCGCGGAGCCTGCGCCCAGGGTCCACAGCAGTGGCCGGGGACGAGGCGCCGTGGGGACAATATGTTCGCCTGCCCTCGCTGAGGGAGCGGCTCTGCTTTCTCCCTCCTGTAATTGTTACCATCTGTTTCCCTCCGCCGTGTTTGTTGATGTTTTCTTGTTTTAAAACTGAAATGAGTCAGATTGGAAGTGGGTTTAGGAAAAAGTGTCTGGGAGGGAAGCTCCCAGTGGCCGCGGGGGACTCTGTTTCGGAGCCGCTGCAGGAAAAAAGCTTCTGTGGGACCGGCGGGGCGTCGGCCAGCACCTCCCGCCCTGTGGGGGCTGAAGCCCCCCGCGGCCCGAGCAGGCGGGGTTCTGTGTGTTTGTGGGGGGGTAGAGGGCACACGTGTGGGCTTGGTGCGTAGGTAGCTGGGTGCGTGCATGTTCGCTTATGTGAACATCTGTGTTGTCGGGGCCAGGCTGTAGGGCATGGACAGTGTATTCAGGGGAGAAGGAGGGAGCTGCAGGCTGGCCGGGACCATGGTCTAGGTTGGGAGGGTCCCCCACCTCTGCTCTCGGCGTATATTTGTGCCTCAGGTGGATGTGTAAATCCACCTGCCTGAGCAGCGTCGGTGCTGAGCCCAGATGAAGGTGATGAGGGGCGGGCTGATTTGGGGGTATGTATGGTCCCCGGAGGTGATGCTCACGGGGCCCTTGGCAGTGCGGGTGAGCTGCCCGTGGCTGCCTGGACTCCCTCTCTGGGGCGCGGAGGACCCGAATATTATATTGCCCTGCCTGCCCGCCTCCCCCCAGAGCGAAGCTTCGGGTTTCTCTCCAGGGCCAGGAGGCTTCCGTGTCCTGCCAAGGCCACGGGGCAGGAGCTGGCTTCCCGAGCCGACGACACGGAGGCCTTTCCGCTGCCACTCTGCTGGGAATTTGGAGTCAGTGCCTCGTGCCTCCCCCTCTTCCTGTTCCCAAATGCCAGTCACCCTAGACCAGGGGTGGGCAAACTTTTTGACTCGAGGGCCACAATGGGTTCTTAAACTGGACCGGAGGGCCGGAACAAAAGCATGGATGGAGTGTTGGTGTGAACTAATATAAATTCAAAGTAAACATCATTACATAAAAGGGTACGGTCTTTTTTTTTTTTTTAGTTTTATTCATTTCAAACGGGCCGGATTCGGCCCGCGGGCCGTAGTTTGCCCACGGCTGCCCTAGACTCTTGACTCCTGGGTGTTGTTCTTCAGGCCAAGGAAGGGGGCCCCGTGGTTGTGTCCCTGCTCCCCGGGTCTGCAAGCTCAACAGCTCTGCGACCTTGACTCCAGCGCAGACCCACGGCCCCCCGAGCTTGCAGGCCCGGGCTTTGGTCTCGTGGCCAAACTGCCAGGCTTCCCGTGGACGTGGGGAGGCAGGATCCAGCCCGCGACCCTCTTTTCTGTCCCCCCTTGATAATCGCAGCCTGCGGCGGGCAGGTTCTCTGGCCCTGGCGACCCAGAGCGAACTGATGTAGAGGCTGCCGGGGCACGGCGTCCGCCTGGCATGGCTGGGCCCCCTCACAGGAGTAATTGCTGCCACTGGCTGAGCCGGCTCTGCCCCGGCTTCTGTGCTGGGCCCTGACGCAGATGTTCACTCCCTGCTGAAATCGGTCTTCGGAAGAATTACCGTGCCGGTTTCATAGCCCAAGGAAGGCATGCCCAGAGGTGAAATGACTTGTGCAAGGTCACAAGGCAAACTAGAGGTGGCGCAGAGCTCGAACCCAGACCTTCCGCCTGCCAGGCCAGAGCTCCGATGGTTAGGGGGGCGGAGGCCCTTCAGGACGCCGCGCTGTCGGCCCGATGGCGGGTGTGTGGCCACCAGGCCGGCTGGGTCTCCAGCAGAAGCTCCTGGGCACCTTTCACTCGGAGCGTCTCCTTCCTCACAAGCCACCTGGCGTGCACTCAGCCTCTCCGCACGAGGCAGGGCATGCAGCTCACTCCCCTTCCTGGGACCGTAGGAGCGAGCCAGGGAAACTTCTCGTGTCTGCATATTCAAGCGCTTTTATTAAGTGGAACGAGCTATTTCTGAACACGAGAGTGGCCAACAGCCTTAGAGGAAATTAAAATGAACCGTGACAATGGAAAATTGCACGGGGGCACGGCAGATTCTCCGGAGATAAATACAACAAGCCTTTCAACAGCATGCGGGGAAGGCTCTGATCACGGAGATTATGTTGTGAGAGGGAGAAAGCAAAGCCTCAGAAAACGAGCGCTCAGGCTGGTGGGAGGGCCAGCCGAGTGCGCATCAGGCCTGTGTGTCCCTCCGTAAAACCCCCACCCCGGGGTCACTGTCCAGGAAGAGAAGTCTGTCCAGCTGTCTACCCAAGAGGGTTCCTGGCCCCTCCCACCGCCTCCTACAAATTTTACCATTTTCCCCTTCGCTCCTGGACCTCCAGGGAGTTTAGATAGAATCCGTCTGCCCCAGCAAGCTTCCCGAAGCCTAAAGAGACAGCTGGTGCTGAAAGAGGGCATTTCCTTAAAGAAAATCCCTTCCGCCCTAGCCGGTTTGGCTCAGTGGATAGAGCGTCAGCCTGCGGACTGAAGGGTCCTGGGTTCGATTCCAGTCAAGGGCATATGCCCAGGTTGTGGACTCGATCCCCAGTAGGGGGCGTTCAGGAGGCAGCGGGTCAATGATTCTCTCTCATCATGGATGTTTCTATCTCTCTCTCCCTCTCCCTTCCTCTCTGGAATCAATAATACATATATATAAATTTTTTTAAGAAAAACGAAAATCACTTGACCCATCCATTCTGAAGGAAGGGAGCTGAGCTGGCCGTGGCCAGGGGACACCCCCCTCCATCAGGACCCTGCCTGGCCGCTCGGTAACCCATGACCCAGAGCCCCAGCAGAGAGAGGGCGCGGGGAGCTGGGAGGATGTCAACGGAGACCCTCGTTGTGCGCTTCTGGAATGTTCCACCGCAGGCCCCACCAGTCCCGCGGAGCTCCTCTCCTCGGAATGCAGGCTCCGTCTGAGACACACTGGGCTGCACTTGCTTCTGGGAGTCTCGAAGTCCCGGCAGTAAAGCTGGTTTAGCTGCCTCCCAGGGACATCTGTTTCTTTGTCCTCCCGACCTCGGGGCGACCCTGCCACTGTCCTCTCTCTTGTTAGGCCTCTAATGAGGTCGCCACGCCGGCTGTGTCAGCACCTCCTTGCTGGGCGTGAGTGGAGCGCAGTCGACTTCCTTCCGCGAGTCGCCGGCCCAGGCAGAGGCCTCACAACCCCACGCTGCTCCCCTCGCAGAGCCTTTGGGGTGAAATGAGAGTCTCTGTGGAGGAGGGTGAGGAAGGGACCTGAGGGGGTGCACCGTCCGCGGGGCCTCCACTCGGGGCCCTTTCTGGCTCTGGGTGAGCCCTGCACCCAAGGAAGCTTGGTTTGTCCTAGGGTGCCCGGGGGGAGGAGGGGCAGGCAGCCTTGAGGGGCAGAGGGGCCAGGCCGGCCCTGATGAGCCTGCTGGGGAGCCTGCTGCTTCCCCGGAAGCCTGGGAAGTGCGGCTGCAGTTCACCTTGGCCTCTGAGGGCCCTGCTGGGGCCTCACGGTCAGCCAAGCAGCACCTGGTCCCACCGGGTCCCGCCTGCTCAGCTCGGGGCCTGCACAGCGGACTCGTCCTCGCAGACACCCTGAGGAACTCGTCGTCTGATGTGTGTCTGCGAGTCAGAGCTGACCCAGGGAGGGGAGGACAGGCGTGTCCCAGGCTCCGAGGCTGGGAGGTCCAGGTGGTCCCAGAGTCGCTGCCTGCAGGGCGGGCGTTGGGGAAAAGTCCCATCAAAGGCCGGGCAGGGCTGCTCTGGCCCGGCCTCCCTCCCCGCCCGCTCAGGCAGCGGGACTGAGATGGCCGCTGCCTGGTCACAAAGGCCGAGGGCAGGGGTGCGGGCTGGGCGGCGGGCTCTGAGCAAACCGGGCAGGGGACCGGGCACACGGCTGTCAGGAGACCCGGGAGGACCCACTGAAGGGGGTCGATGAAAGGCGCACCCCCGCTCCTGGCAAAGAGTCACCCATCCACACAAGGCTCACCCCCAGCGGAGCCGTTGTTCTACATCAACGCGGCGGTCGCGGGAGAAACATTTCTCCTCCCTTCTCAACAGAATGAAAGGAGGCTCCTAGGGGGGGGGGGGGGGGGTGGTGGCTGGAGCCCGGGAAAGCGCCTCTTTCTCTTCAGAGCCTTTCATCTGTGGCGGGCTGCTTTTTCTCGGTGATCTTATTTCAAAGCCCCTTTGAAAATGGTGTGGGTTTTGTAATGGATGAAAAGTTCCTTGGAAATGGGACTAAGAAGTTTTCTGTTGAACGTTGTCAGAGGAAAGTTGAAAGCTTTGAGTTGAAGGTTCTGCCAGATTTATCCTTTCTTTTGTCCGCAAGGCCCGTCCCCTGGGAGAGGTTCGGGGGCCTGGACGGGGCGCGCGAGGCGGCGAGGGCGCGGCGCAAAAACCAGCCCCTGACGCTGTTGCTTTACATGCGCCGGGGGAGCCGTCTGTGCTGAACCCGGAGCCAAAATGTCTCTAAGGCGTAGACTTTGAAGCCGGAAAACAGAAAAGCAAATATGCTTGCCCAATACTCTAGGAAGCAGGGTCCTATCAAAGGCAATGGCTACCGCACAGGTGCTTCGTATCAGAACAATAATTACCAAAGGAGACAGGGCCCAAAGGGGCCGAGGAGGGCGAGGCGGGCCTGGCGGGGGCCCTGGGGCCCGGCCACCCGGGAGAGCTGGCCAGAGAAGCCCGCGGGCAGCACCGCAGAGTGGGGCAGCCAGGACGAGCATCATCGCAGAAACGAAAGGGAAGGAGTTCCAAGAAGGAAAAGGGTGGAGGCTAGTGCGAGGGGTCCGAGGAAGAGGCTGGGAAGTGCCCCAGACTCGGCAGCAGGAGGTGACTGCTCATTGGGAGGGACAGTCTCTCGCCCGGGTTGGTTGGCTCCGTTGGCTGCAGTGACACCCTGTGCACCAGAGGTCCTGGGTTCAATTCCTGCTCAGGGCACATGCCTAGGTTTTGGGTTTGACCTCCAGTTGGGGCGCATACGGGAGGCAACTGATCGATGTATCTCTCTCACATTGATGTTTTGCTCTCTCTCTCTCTCTCTCTCTCTCTCTCTCTGTCTTCCCTCCCCCTTACTCCTTCTCTGAAAAATAATAATAATAATTTAAAAATAATAAAGGGGATGGTCTCACTGAAGTGCTGGGGTGGGGAGAGGTGAAAGGTGAAAGGTGAAAGGTGAGGAGCAGAATCCCAGGTGTCCTGAGCCCCGTGGAGGGGAATGACCATGGAAGGAGAGGAGGCAGGTGGGAGTGGAATGGCAGCTGAAGTGGAGAGGCAAGGATGTGTGGGTTCCATGGTGGAAAGCCAAGGGAAGGGCTGATGGAGGGGGGGAAGGAAGTAGAAGAGAGGGGACATGAAGGGTGGCCCCTCGGGGCACTGCCTACTTTGGAGAGGAGTGGAGGTGTCGGTCTGGGCCACCGGGTCAGAGACTGAAGACTGGCCCCATTGGAAAGGGCCAGCACACACTGGCAGGGGTTGGGGAACGTGTCAATGGCCCAGATCTAGGGGATCAGAGGGACTGGGGAGATGGTGGAAGCCCAGGGGGTCCAGCTCCAGCGGGCACCTGAGAGGGGCGCTGAGTGTCACCCAAGCAGGGCAGTGTGGATGTGACCTAGACGTGGCTACGCCTGTTTGGGGGGCTGTCAGCCACAGTGGGGGTGGCCTGGGGACATTCTGGCCCTCCCAGAGCATCGCTGAGAGTCCTAGGACAGTAAAGGCCGTTGGAGCCTGAGTCTGGCGCCCTCTAGCTGCGATTGCGCTTCTCCAGGCCTTACCCTAAAGTGGAGGCGTGAGCGCAGAACTCAGGGGAGGAGATGGCATCCTGCCCGCGCCTGGCATGCAGCAGGTGCTCAGTAAATGGAGCTGTTAGGACAGCACAGGCCAGGCAGCCCCACCTCCTCGGTGCTGCCGGCTCGTCGTGGCTGGAGCTTCTTGGTGCTTATGTGGCCCAGTGAGAGAGACAGGCAGGAAGTGGCCAGTCTCCACCTCAAGTACTTGCAGGTGACCCTCAGGGCAGGACACAGCCTGGGATGACAGGGCCAGGCTAGTGGCTGCCCGCCGGCCTCTGAAGTTCTCTCTCCCACCCAGCACGTGGCTGCCCTCATCTGCCCCCTGGCCCCCCTCCTTGCTCAGCTCCCTTACCCGTTCCCACATCACATCCTCCGTTCCCACCCCACCCCCCAGCAGGGACACTTGCCCTCCCGAGACATCATCAGATTCTGTCATATGATTGGAATCTGAATATCTATTTAAGATGACAAGATTGAAATTAAAATTCAAATAAAGAATTACTTTTCTGTAAGTTGCTCCGAAAGCAGTGATTTAGCAGCAAATTGATAGAGAAAGGTAAGCACTGGTCCTTTAAACCATCATGCGGCTTCCGGCGTGCGAGCCAGAAGTGTCTCAATTTAACACATCATTGGTTAGTATTATTAGAAATTTCATCGGGCCCCGGAGCACATGATGGCGCTGATGCAGAGGGGGGACCGAGGGCGCCGGCCGGGGACCCGGGGGCCAGAGAGGGCAGCCTCGTTAATGAGCGCAGAGGGGACCCCAGAGAGCCTCCCTCGGCCCTAAGCAGGGATTGACTGTGATTATGCTCTTGTTTGCAGTTCAGTGGCGATCATGAAATGGGAATTGAGAGACTCATAAATGTCACTGCTCCTCCCCGAGGCCACAGATTTATAGCTTTGGTGCCTGTCAGGGTGTCCTTCTGACCCTGAGAAACCCAGGCTGGGAACAGGAGTCCGTGAAGACAGCGTGACTAAAGAGCCGGCGCCTGTGAGCCCCGTGAGCGAGGCCCAGAACTCTGTCCCCATCCAGCCCCGCCAGCAGCTTCGGCTCTGAGGTCACCTCACTGAGGGCACAAATGGCCTGAGGGCTTGAATGTCAAGGCTGTCGTTGCTCCACAGAGCGAGGTCCATGGACCACCTGCACCACCTGGTAGGCTTGTTAAAGGGCCACATTTTGGGGTTCCCCCACTCCAGACCTTCTGATTCAGAAGCGCGGGGGGGTAGATCCAGAAACCTGCACTTTTAACATGCCCCCCCCCAGATCCTCATGTGCACTAACGCTGGGGAACCCCTACAACCGAGGTGGTCGATGCTGTACCTGCGTGACCTTTAAGTCAGTGCTGTCATTGATAACCTGGCAGACCTAGAGAGCCAACAGTCTCGGTGTATAATCCATGAGCTGGACTCTAAAAACCCAGACACCAGCCTGGTCCGTGTGGCTCAGTGGTTGAGCGTCGATCTATGAACTAGGAGGTCACTGTTCGATTTCCGGTCAGAGCATATGCCCTGGTTGCGGGCTCAATCCCTAGTGTGGGGCGTGCAGGAAGCAGCCGATCAATGATTCTCTCTTGTCATGGATGTTTCTATCTCTCTCTCCCTATCCCTTCCTCTCAGAAATCAATAATAAAAATATACTTTTCTTAAATAAATTAAAAACCCAGACACCAAAATAGCTCCTCCCCAAGCCTGAATTCCCCCCATTTCAATATCATTCCTTTAGGTAAGAGTTGCCTTCCTGGGGCTTCCCTTTTGTAGTTGCAGGGGCCCCGACAGGTTCCCACGCGCAGTCCCAACACACCAGTCTGAGTACGTTTTCTAAAAACTGGCGCCCATCAGTCCGCACAGGGGCACCGGCACCGTGAAGAACCGGAGCGCCTGGCAGTGGAGGGGACGTGGAAAGGGAGCGGCACGTCCACTCTGCAGGGAGAGGCCTCCCCAGCTCCGCTCAGTCCTGGAGCCGGCAGCCGCTGTGACGTGCTCCCCCAGGGCCCGGAGGGACCTGAGCAAATCCACTTCCGCTAGGAGCTGCGTGGGGACCTGCTCTGGCTGTTCTCAGAGGAGACCTGAGAACCCTCCAGAGTAAGAAGAGGGTAGTGACAGCACACACCTCAGCTGCTGGCCCAGGACCCCAGAGCCTCCACCGTCTGTGTGCTCCCTAATCTACGTGCCTCTGCCATGGATCTCTGCGGGCCGGGCCTCGGAGCTGCACCGGTTTCCTCGTGTTGCCCATCTTCCAGACGGAACTCTCACCTAGTGTGTTTGAGCCGCAGGCACATGCCGGTGTTCTAGCTGCAAGGGAAGCTGGCAGAGCCTGTTCTCCAGCTTCCACCTCGAATCAGAGAAGATGCCAAAGGGCTCAGGCCGCAGCAGCAGCCCTTGGTTAGAAGGGGCCCTCAGAATCCGGAGCTGGGGTGTGGGGGTGTCACACCAAAACTCGTCTTTCCCAAATTACATGGAAGTGACAGGGACAAAAATGAGGCTGCAGATCCGCCCCAGATCACCCATGGCTTCTCAGTTTTCATCCAAGGCCACCCCCCCACTCCACCCCCACCTAGCAGCATGTGCCTGGGGAGAGGCTGCAGTAGCTTTAGTTTTAGCGTTTATGTAATTACATCTCCTGCTATAGTTATGCTGCCCCCGTCCTCTGAGGAACACAAAGGGATGCATGTAAAACTGTAGCGTTTATATGTCCAGAGCAACACATGAAGGACTTTTGAACTTCTGCTGTTTTGCAATATGCACAGTAGACTGTGTATCCCTCTGTTTTAAGTGGCTTTAAACAGCATTCTATAAATCTTACGAATGTGTGCCCAGACACTGGGAGGGCTTGGCTGGACCCCCTGAGCTCCCGTGGCGTTGGCTAGAATCACTCAGTCATATTCTGATCTCTGGTCTGAGAGACCCAGGCACAGGCTGTGAGTCCCCTTGAAAGGCTCGGCCCAGAGCTGGCGTAGTGTCACGGCATCGTGGTTCTGTTTCCTACGGTCCCTCTTCCAGCCTGTCATCCTCACGGGTCCTTGGTGTGGGTGTGTCCCATGCCACTGGTGTAAATTTCTCAGGGGTGAGAAGCAAGCCTTGACCATCACTGTGTCCGGTGCCCAGCAGTGGTTCTGGCCCACGTGAGCATGGAAGCATTGTCTGACCAATTCCACCAATTCCACCACCGTGAGGGCTGGGGCACTGGGCTCCCTGGAGGGGAAGGGCTGTTACTGTGAAGGGGGGGGGCTGGCTGTCCTCAGTGACACTCGACAGAAGCAGTCCCTGCCAGCCCTGCCAGCACTACACGCGTGACAGCAGTGTGAGGGCTTGCAGGGACATGGCGGGGACCGGACATGGGTGCTGGCGCTGTCATTTCCCCCAGAGGCGGCCCACCTGAGCCCAGCTCTGTCAGGTGTGTAGGCTGGAAACAGGCTAACTGTGCTGTCAGCCCGAATCCATCAGCCTTATTGGATCCTGCCTAGTTTGGGGGCCCAGCACCAACCCTGTCCATTCTGGAATCGCTCCCTGCTGTCCAGGCTCAGTCGATTCACTGTCTTCTGATCTTCTTGGCGACAGTGGAAGGAGCTGAGTTCCGGTTTCTGCAGAAGATGCCCCTGCCCCCCAGAGGCGGGCACCAACCCCGGCACCCAGTCGTCCACAATACCAGGCACACGAGCAGGGGCAGAGGTTTGGGGCACCAGGCCTCTGAGCAGCCTCCAGCAGCCTCCAGGGCAGTGGTGTTGGGGTCCCAGCACACAAGGCCCCCACAGTCCGGAAACCCCGTCTCCCCAATGAGGGGAACGCATGGCACCAGGTTGCCCAGGCACACCAGGCGCTTCAAAACCCTGCTCGGTTGCTCACGTTGTTTACTCCTCCTACGTGTACTCCATGCATCGACACGTGCGCCGAACCTACAGGGAGGCATGTTCCTGCTGTTGGCCAGCACTGTAGCCCACAGACCCTGCTCTCATCCATTCGTTCCCTGGGCACCTGCACCAGGCCAGGCACCAGCTCGGCCGGGCACCGTGCCTGGTCCCTCCCTCATGGAGCTGGCCCACCAGTGCAGGGTCAGCACAGCCCTGAGAGGCAGCGTGCCAGCTGCGGTTGTCCTGTGCACAGGGCGTAGGAGCTGGAAGAAGAGAGACGCATGAGGGCCCCCAGGAAGGCTCATCCTTCAAACCCCCCTGACCACCCAGACCCTGCCAGCCCGGAGGGCACCTCTGTGCAAAGTAGGAAATGGTGCTCCCTCTGGGTGAACATGTTAGAAAAAGCAGCCCCTCTGGACTGCAGCAGCTTCACGGGTGCACAGCCTGGTGAGCCCGTGACGCTCTGTGGGAGGGAACGTGGCTCTGCGCCCCCAGCGGTGTCAGCCCCTCGCCCCCGTGGCCAGGCATCTCTGCAAAGTGCCCCGCCTTCCCCCACGGCCACAGGCCCCGATGCAGCCCTGTGGGCAGCGTGTAACGGGCTCTCCCCGTGCTGGTAGAGCGCGAGCCAGGCGCCCTGGGAGGCTTCCTCCAGGAGGAGGTTCCCCAGCACCCACCCCCCACCCCCACCCCCCACAGCGGGCGCCTGGGCCCGAGCAGCCGCCTCACAGAGGCCCATCCATTAGGATCAGGGTCTTTAGTGTCTTCAGTCGCTGAAAGAAGCAGGATGCTGTCAGCTACCGTAAAAATGTGACCTTTGAAAATTTACAAGAGCTCGGGTTTAAAAGCTGCTGCGTTAATGATGCATCCCATTAGCATCTCATTAAAGGGAAGCAGAGAGGATCCTGCTCAGGCTGGATGATGGGCGGATAGGGCCTCTTCGTGGTGCCGGGCAGGAGGGCTGTCCTCGTCGCCTCTGTCTGCAAGTGCCATCATGTCACCGGAGCAGAGCCCGGCCAGGGCCGCGGGGGAAAGGCCAAGTGTCCGGCGGCTTCACTGACGTCCCGGATGGACAATGGCAGTGGCAGGGGGTCAGGGAGGCTCTCCCAGCCCTGCTCCCCACCTCCGCCTCTCCCCCCTGTGCCCCCACCCCCACCCCCCGCGTGCTCCGAGCTGTTGTCCTGGTTGTTTCTGTGGCATTCTCACAGAATGCAGGGCAGCCCCCTGGCGCGCAGTGGAACCCAGAAGCCTGGCATTTGGGCTGGGGTGGCCTGGGGAGCCTTTGGTGACTCTCGGACCTCTGAACTCCGGACCATGGGGGAGGCTTAGAGCCGGAGCTTCAGACCCACACAGTCCCCCAGGGCCTTCAGAACCGGGACCACACGTTTCCTTGGACCTGGGCCTTTTGCAGGAGGAGGGGCCCCGGTCAGGCAGAGCTGCCTCATCGCTGGGCGTCCCTCTCCCACCTGGGTGCCCGGGCCTCGGCACACCGCACACCCATGTCCATGTTTTTTCTGCAGGGAGTAGAGGACGGGATGTTCACGTCACTCTTTTAATAGAACAAAACTCCTGAACTGCAAGTTGCTCCTAGCCTCAGAAGCTGCTGGTGCCGGGGAGAATGCGAGTGGCCTTACTTATCTTTCCTGAAGCAAAAAGGGAATCTGTGCTTCTCACAGCAGAACACAGTTCTTGTACGGAAGAACTTGCTTGTAATGTTCATGAAGGACATAGCCGGACAGCAAACCAGTTGTCACCACACCCAGTCGCCCCCAGCACCCCAGTACCCCCTGCACCCCAGCTTCCTTCTGGCGTCTGAGTCCCCCCGAGTGCTCCCTCTGCTGGGCCTGGTGTCCCCGTGCCTCGGGCAGGACTGGGCACAGGACAGGGGCCCAGTTCTGTGAAACAGACCAACTAACCAACAAAGGCACAAGCGACTAAGCTGGCGGGAGTGTTTTGGAACCTACGTCAGGGCAAACACTGGAACTCCTGAAGTTGTAGAGCTCAGAATCGGGTTCCCCACTCTTGCAGGGGGGCCCCAGCCGCCTCTGCTGGCTGCAAGGCCTGCTGTAAGGGCCAGGCCCAGGCCCTTGCCTACCCTGTCAAGGGACCAGGCAGGGCCCTGACACTGACTCCGCAGGGGAGAAATGAGACAGAGGAGGTCCCTGAGAACCAAGCCTGCCTCTGGCCTGGGAGACCCACAGAGACCCAGGGTAGCAGAGAGGGGCTGCAGCGCCCCCTACTGGCAGGAAGGGTTTCTGTCTTACCAGGGAAGGAGGGTGCTGGTGAGGAGGCTGGGGTGTCTGCCTTCAAACTTCACGCCAAACTGGGCCCTGGATGGGACATCGCGCAGGCTCCTGCCCACCCCCTTCAATGCCTTTGATTACGGGGAAGCAACCTGTGAGCCTCTGAACCCACCAGCACCCCAAGAACCTGGGAATACAGAGGGGTGCAGACAGGGCGCCCTGGAGGGCTGTCTATTTAGAGAACTCTGTAGAAGCCACACTATTGTTCCTTCAGTCCCCACCCCTCTCGCCCACCCCAAGCTCCCATCTGTCCCACAGACAGAAATGGGGCAGGAGCCTCCGACAAGAAGCTTGTCCGTTGAATTGTTCTTCCCTCGGGAGATTCCTCTTTCCCTTTGTTTGCCGCTCTGTTCACAGACGCCAAGCATCTGAAACGCAGGCCAGAGCTAAAGTGCAGCCTGATGCAATTAGCTCAGCGCAGCAACGGGCCTAATGGGATGCGGCTCCGCTCCTGCCAGCGGCCCGGTGCAGGCTGGTGGTCCTCCCTGGTCCTAATGGAATGCGGCTCCGCTCCTCCCAGCAGGCCTGGTGCAGGCTGGTGGTCCTCCCTGGTTCTAATGGGATGCGGCTCCGCTCCTCCCAGCAGGCCCTGTGCAGGCTGGTGGTCCTCCCTGGTTCTAATGGGATGCGGCTCCGCTCCTCCCAGCAGGCCTGGTGCAGGCTGGTGGTCCTCCCTGGTTCTAATGGGATGCGGCTCCGCTCCTGCCAGTGGCCCGGTGCAGGCTAGTGGTCCTCCCTGGTCCTAATGGGATGCGGCTCCGTTCCTCCCAGCAGGCCCGGTGCAGGCTGGTGGTCCTCCCCATGAGGCTTCAAAGCCCCACTAACCCTCTGCCCTCCCTGCTCATACATCCCCCCACCCCGGGGACCTACTGTCAGAGAGGCCAGCAGGGGGCGCTGGGTCCGCTTCCATCAGAATCACCAGGACCAAGGCCTCACCTAAATAGGCCTGCAGATACCCCTTGGGGCTCCTTTGGCCTTGGGTGACCGTCTCCAATGGGCAGCTGTTTCTGCCCCCCCACCCCACCTCGCTCTTCACCCCCAAACTTGTTGGACTCTGGCTGAACTCCTGGGAACCACGGTCACTCCTGAAACTACCTCTGCTGAGACCCACACCCCCTCACATCCCAGTGATCCCAGCCCCGGGCTCTCCGACCTGCTTTCTGGATTTTTATTTTATTTATTTATTTGTTTGTTTGTTTGTTTACTGCTTATTATACAGGGTGGGACAGAAGTAGGGTTACAGTTGCGAGTCTGCGAAACACAGGGTTTATTCTTGTGCTAATCTTTATTAGCTATTGCATTGTTTTCCATAGGAAAACTGTAAGCCTGCGTCTGCCCCCCTGTCATTGTAATGATGATAGTGGAAATGGCCATAGTAGAACGTCTGGCAAATACAGAAAAGCGTAGGCAAGAGAATAAACGTCACCCCGAACCCTCTCACTCAAGGATAGCACCCCTGCTAACGTTTCAGCGTTTCCCTCCGACACATATTGTCCACATGGCGGGGCGGTAGTTGTGTCATTTGTGTCCTGCTTCTCTCGTGTCGCATCCCAGTGCAAGCATTTTGCCATCCCCTTGAGAACGCTTAGGAAACGTGATTTTTAACGATTGCATAACATCCCATCGTCAGGCTGAGGCTCAGGAGACCAGCGCTGTCCTCCTGGCTGCTTTCACCCTGAGGCTCCTTTCTCTTTCGTGGTCGAAGTTAGAGAGTGAGGCCTGCAGCCGGGCCTGCCTCCCTCCGGGCGGCCGGGGTGGGAGCTGTCCTCCCACCAGCCTGGGTCCCCACCCTGCCCCTGCCTCTGTCTCCTCCCCAGTGGGACTTCCGGGGCCTCCAGGCTGGTGTGGGGGGCAGGGTGGGCCTGGGAGCTGAGCTTTGGAGAGCCGCTCTCTCACATGTCGAAGGGCCAGGTGGCACTGAGCCTGCACTGAGTATGCCGCCGGTGCTCGGCATATGCCCATGGATGTTGTTACAGCTTACGAATGCCCCGGGGGCGGAGGGACGTCATATCTCAGGGCAGAATGCTCTTTTCTTTGTGATGGCTCCAGTGGCGTGAGTGCCCACGGAGGGTGGCCGGGGAGGTCCTGGGGTGGGTGCTCCGGAGCTGGGAGTTTAGCAGAGGTCACAGCTGCTCCGGCTGGGCCACAGGATCTGTCATTCCCCCGGGGACTGGCCCGTGGCTCAGGCAGCAGCAGGACTGCTGGGGTGGGGGCCGGGGACACGGGTCTCAGGGCAGGACCCTTGTCGGGCTGTGTTCACCCTCCTGCTCTGCTTCTCCCCAGGCGCCCGGCATCTCCAAAGCAGACAGTCAGTCCCAGGGACTCACGACCAGCATCCGGTGGGGGCAGACGCCCATCAATCAGGCCACGCCCTGGGACACTGATGAGCCGCCCTCCAAACAGATGAGGGAGAGCGACAATCCAGGTGTGTACTTCCTCCGTGGGCAGAGGCACCTGTGCCCAGGGCTGGGAGAGGTGCTGGGCGCCTACGGGGCACCCCAGCTCCTCAGCAGGTCCTGACGCCGGGGCCTGCAGCAGCCGGGACCCCAGGCTGTGCTGAGTGGGGTGGGGGCACTGCGTGTCATTCCGTGGGCAGTGGCTGTGTCTCTACCCCCTTTCTCTGCTACTCAAGAGAGTCGTTGGGAGAAAGCAGGGGAGTGAGAGTGAGATGGTAGGAGTGACTTTGAGTGGGCTCGGGTGATTTTGAAGTTATTCCCAAACAGCAGTACCCTGGTTCATAACAAGTTTCTCAAGTCACACCTTCCAGTGAGTTCTGCCTTGCCAATGGATACATGGGGAGGGGGTGCTCCACACCCCACCCAGGACGGGGGATTCACGCACCACTTCCTACAGCAGGCCAGGCCTTCTTTGGACAGCGGGGACCATAACCAGAGCCTTCCGTGCTATCTCCATCAGTCGCACACCCCCCTTAGGATACGCACACGTGTCCACTTGGCCCTCCGTGCCACAGCCCTGCAGATATCTGGAGAGCCCACTCCCCGCCCCCAGTCTTCTGTGCGATAAACACCCACGATCTTCAGCCCCGCCCGGAGCCCAGTTTCCAGCCCCTTTCCCTTCAAAGGGGTTGCTCCAATCTCATTGCTCAACAGTGATCCCCATGATCACAGCACGAAGAACCGTGTGTGGCCTGCCCAGTGCCTCCACTCAGCCCCTCTGCTCTGCTCTCCGCAGCCTCTGTCCCCTCTGCCCACCGCAGCCTCTGTCCCCTCTGCTCTGCTGGCAGCCTCTGTCCCCTCTGCCCTGCAGCCTCTGTCCCCTCTGCCCACCGCAGCCTCTGTCCCCTCTGCCCACTGCAGCCTCTGTCCCCTCTGCCGTGCAGCCTCTGTGCCCTCTGCCCTGCTGGCAGCCACATCACATGCTGTCTCAGCAGTAAGAGCCCAGTGCTGTCCTGTGGCTGCCCTGACCCTGTCCATCTCCTCGCAAGCGGGTGAGGCAGCTAGGGGTGGAGGCCCCAGGGCAAGGCCTTGTCCATGTTCTTTCATGACCCTGGGATCTCTGAGGTCCCTGCTTTCCTTGCTGACCAGTGCCTCATCCTCCCAATATTATGTCACCTGCAGACTTAGTCATCCTTGGTAACAGTGGTGAGCAGAGTTTGGCTCACACCATCAGACGCCTCTCTGCAGGTCTTGGCATCCTCTGGGCCACCCCCTCATACATCTAGGCCTCCGCCCGCGGCACCTCTGCATCTTCCCACAGAGCCATCCGAGACCTCCCAGCTGCGCTCGGAAGTTCTGGAGCATTTTCTCGGGCTCCCTGGCTGATCCTGGAGAAAACTGAGCTTAGCAGGCCGTGCTGTGTCCTTGAGACACCAGGCTGGCTTGTGGTGACGCCACCTCCTCTTCTCCAGGCTGGGGGACAATCTCCCCTCGGCAGCCCTTTCTAGAATCTTGCTGGTGCCGCTTCACCGACATTTGCCAGCTTCTCGTGTCCTCCAGCCTCTTGGTGATCAGAGCTGTTGGTTGCACGGGTGTGACATCCTCGTTCTATGTCATCTCGCTGCTCCAGCAGCCCTGCCAAGCTGGCGTCATTCCTGTCCCACTGCAGATGGGGAAACTGACTCGGGGAGGCTTGTGCCGAGGTTACTCGGCTAGTGAGGGCAGAATCAGGCCTAAAGCGCTGTCCGCCACCATGCCCAGTGGCTCTCCCTTCGGACAGCTCCTCGGGGACAGCGCCCTCTGCTGGTTTGATAGTTGCCCTGCTGTCTTGATTCTTCCCCTGCCTCGTGATCTTTCTGTGTGGGAGCTCCCAGCCCCAGCTTCTGGGGCTGGTGGCCCACCCTCCTTCCTCAGGGCCTCGCCCTCAATCTACATGGCCACTCCAGAGGCGTCAGGAAAGCTAAGGTGACATTCAGGTGACAAAGACCTACATCTACACCCATTCAGTCCGAGGCAACCCAGACTGGCCTTGCCTGTCACCATATCTGCTGGTCTCACTCATAAGCCGGCTTGAGTCCCCTCCATGGCAGCTCCCTCGGGGGGCCCTGGCCCTGCCCTGCCTGCCCTGGCCCTGCATCTTGGACCAGGCCTCGGGAGCTGTGTCCAGACTCCCTTGTTCAGCCACAAGTTCCTTCAGGGCCAAAAAGGATTCTCACGGTTCCCCGAGGCCGGCTATGCAGAGGTTGCCTGGCCCCGCAGCGAGGCCATAGAGAGCAGTCCCTACTGACTCCCCGCACCGCACACCCCCCCAGCTCTGCAGCTCCAGCCCTGGTCCAGCGAAACTGCCCAGCGAAACCAGCCATCACCGCCCCTCCGTGATCCTCCGAAGGGGAAATGCCTGCATGTATGGAACATGTCGCACATACGAGGCCCTCTGCTAGTTGTTTTAAAATATGTTTTCCTCATTCCCTTCTTCCCAGGAGACTGTGAGGTCGGTGTTGCTAGTTCCGTGTAACAGGTGGGAGGAACGAGGCTCAGAGGAGATGAGCCACTTGCCCAGGCTCTTAGCTAGCAAGTGGCAGAGCCAGGCTTTGAACCCAGATCTCTTTGAAGGCCTCCCCGTTTTTGTCTGTTGTGCTGCCTCTCCACCTGTCCCAGGAAGACTGCCGTCCCTCCCGAGCCCTCGCAGCCATCTGCTCAGATATCCTGAGGCGCTTCTCTCCCGCTCCTGTAGTCGCAGGTGCTTATTCTATGAGCTCCTGGGCACAGGCGTGCTGTCCACCCTGTGACCCCGGCGCCCAGCCCAGGGCCTGGGGCAGCCGGTGTTTGTTGAGTGAATGAATAACCGGCAGATGACGTCTCTTCCGTCTCCCTTGCAGGCACAGGGCCATGGGTGACCACGGTGGCCGCCGGGAGCCAGCCCGCCCTGATCGCACACTCCTATGGAGTGGCCCAGCCTCCCACCTTCAGCCCGGCCGTGAACGTCCAGGCCCCGGTCATCGGGGTGACCCCCTCACTGCCTCCACACGTGGGGCCCCAGCTCCCGCTGATGCCAGGCCACTACTCGCTGCCACAGCCGCCCTCTCAGCCACTGAGCAGCGTGGTGGTCAACATGCCCGCCCAGGCCCTGTATGCCAGCCCACAGCCCCTGGCCGTCTCCACACTGCCTGGCGTGGGGCAGGTGGCCCGCCCGGGACCCACTGCGGTGGGCAACGGTCACATGGCAGGGCCCCTGCTGCCTCCACCGCCGCCAGCCCAGCCGTCGGCCACTCGCCCCAGCGGTGCCCCTGCCACCAACGGGCCCCCCACGACCGACTCCGCCCACGGGCTGCAGATGCTGCGGACCATTGGTGTGGGGAAGTATGAGTTCACCGACCCCGGGCACCCCAAAGGTAAGTCCCGCTGCCACCTGCTCCCCGTGTGCCTGCGTCTGCACCTCCCCACGTGGTCACTGCGACGGGCACGGACAGGAGCGTGGTTCCTGGCGGCCTGTGCTCCCCCGCAGCACCCTCTGACCTCACCCACCCTGGAGGCTGCCGTAGGGCCCCCTGGCCTCAGACAGAGGAGGAGGAGGAAGACGGGACAAGGGTGCAGGGCAATGTGAGTGGACAGGAAGAGGAGGGGAGGGCGAGTCTGCCAAGTCCAGGGTCCTTATGCCTCCAGCCCACCTCTGACCCCACGGCCAGGCCACGTGCAGAATGAGCAGGCGTCATCTGTTCCCCTCAGGGCTCCATGAAACAGTCCCATGGGCCTTTTCCATCTTCCAGCCATGCGGACAGGGGGAACATGAACTGTCCGTGTCCCTCCCCAGAAAAGCACCCCCGCCGTGCCATCGGATGAGGGCGCCTCCCTGGGCATTCGCCGAGGCCCAGGAGACACTCCCAGACCATCCTGAGCCAGTTGGATTTTTTTGTTTCAAGGACCCAAGGGTGGCTCGGTGAGGCTCTGGTGGGGCCCCTGGAGCTCCAGACAGCCAGGCCTGCTCCTGCTGAGTGCGGAAAGGAAGCAGCTCGGCCTGGGCCCGGTGCAGCAGGAGGGACATGGCCAGCCGTCTGCCTGCTGGGGGACCCAGGCCTCGTTGAAAGGGGAGGGGAGGTGGACCTAGGAAGTGTGAGTCTCTGGGCACGATCCTCAGCCTCCCCTTTTTCAGCCCCTGAGCCTGCATCTCGGGGGCCTTGCCTCTTGGGGAGCACTGGCTCCAGCTAACTGTCCTCTTCCCGCCTCTGCTCATGAATCTCCTTCTTCGTCCTCTTGGGCGATTTCCAGGCCTTGTCAAGCACCCCTACAACCTAGATCTTCACTGGGTTTCGTTCCCAGTCTTGTGGCGCCCTGACTGTCTTTGTTTTGGAAATCAGCACTAGTTTTAAACAACAAAATTATAGAAAATTATATCTACATTCTGGTAAACTCTTGCTTTGTTTAAGATCTTTTAAAAAAAAAGACTAAATTAATTTTTTTGTTTGGTTTTAGGCTCTCTCCCTTTACAAAAACAAAAACTTGCTCCCAGTGTACATGTTGCCAACTCTGACACAATGGGCACTGGGTGTCCCAGCGGCTCCGAGGCCTTGCCAAGGCCTGAGGCTGTGGGTGGGCTCCCTTCTCCCCGCCGGGGGAGCATAACCCCCTAACCGGGCAGCCTCCCGGGACTGGTGAAGGGTCTTGCTGACTTGCCAGGTGTCAGACGTGCATCTAGGAAAAGGCCTTGTTCTGTGCAGAAAGGAAACGTAACTGGCCGGGATTGGAGTGGAGTCCCTCGTTTGGGGCTTAGCAGGGAACTGGCATCCGCCTCTCCAGAGCTGCCAGGCATCATCCCCAGGCACCTGAGTCCATAGAGCAGGAAGATGCAGTGGTAGAGACGGGCCCCTGCTGTCCCCTGGGCACACTGGCCAGCGGGTCACGGCAGAGTCGGACCTGTAGCATCTTTGTGGGGCCCGAGGACATGAACCATCCTCTATGGTAGGTCCAAGCCCATGGACAGGAGGGGAGAAGAAAGAGGGGCCTTGATGGGCTTCCCTCTTCCAGCCCCAAAGGGTAGATTCAGTGCTAGGTATGAGCTGGGGTGTGCCTAGCAAGTGTCCACAGCGCCCCCTTCTGGTGAGTCAGTGAGGTTCCCCTCCCCCGGTGACAACCCTCACACAGACTTGGATAGTTTGCGGGAGAGCTGACTGTTTCCCCCAGAAATTACATTGAACTTGATTCTCTATGTTCACGTCCTCGTCCGCTGATGTATCTCCTTATATTCCGGTGAAGAGAGACAATGAAACACACACATACAAATGCCTCCCAACTCGAGCCTGGTGGGTTTGTTGGTGGGTTTGTTGGTGTGTGTGTGTGTGTGTGTTGTGGTGTTTTTTAAGTAATTTCTCCTTTCATTTCTAATCCTAAAAGCCTTTATTGCTAAAGCTATAATGTGTCTGTCAGATCTAATGTCAAACAACTGCATATTTTTTAAAATAAGAAGCCCGAATTTTGAAATCACAATCTTCGGAACTTGCCGTGTGAGAATCCTACTCCTGACAAGACCGTGTGGGTTTGGATTTGGGTCACTTTTAATTCCGCCCCTGGGGATTTTACATCTCCCGAGCCCCATTGATTTCACACTCCTAAATGACAGGCAGCCGCTCCGAGAGGGGTCCGGGAGGCACTGCGCGGTGTGTCAACACCAGTCTGAACTCCACTTTAGGGAAAGAAGAACTTGCCTTCTCGCCTGTTCACTGGCTGAAACCTTGCCCAGCGTTATAATAAGACCCGCCGTGGCTCGCCTTGAGATCTGGCTCCTTAAAGTCCCGAGTCTTTCCCTGCTATTGTTTGACGTGACAACCTACCCTCTCACGGGGTTGAGTAATTATGGAGAAATCCCATCCACGAGGAGCGGGTCTTGCCAGCCAGAGGGAGGAGCCACTGGTATTTTTAGATTTCATTAGTGCCCTGATTTAAAATTTCACGTTTTGTTTCTTGTCATTATCTTCCAATCGGCTGGGCTAAAAGTTCCGTTGGGGCGATTTCTGTTCGTCTGCCTTCCCCCCGCCAAAAAAGGGTGTTGGGACTTTCATCTGAAAACTTAACCAGTTGAAAAATAAAGGTGGTGTGGAAATGCTTTTTGATTTGCAATAGGTCAAGCTACCGCCTCTCATCTGTGACGAGGGAAGGCAGCTTGCATGCAGTTCACTTTAATGAGTGTTATTTAAATGCATTGAGCACATATAGATTTTCTTACGAAACTTGCAAGGATAAATCTTTCTTTCTCTAAGCACCATTTGGGGGTGGGAGCAGTCTGCGGGGTTTCTTCCTTATTTGGCTTAAGGTGATAGACGGAAAGCTAATTAAAACAGATTTCACGTGTGCAAAGTGATAAGGGAGGAAAAAAGAATTAGTTCCATTTGTATCCTGTTGTAAAACACCAGAGCCATTTGTCTTGTTGTTGGATTGGGTCCCCTGGGCTTATCTGTGGGCAGAGGTGGTGGCCAACCTCAGGCCTGGAAACCATCAAGTCGAATGTCACCGCACCGGTGCCACGCAGCCCAGCCGAGGCGGGCACAGTAGAGGCGCAAGCTACTGACGTCATTCTTCCTATCCCCTTTCTTTCAAAGGATTACTGGTAGCTGAGAGGGTAGCCAGAGACCTTGTGAGGCCCAGCCCTGGGCCTGGTAGTAGCTGCAGAAAAGCTGTTGTGTTTTCACCCACGTGTCCAGGACAGAGAAGCCAGGCTGCTCCTGCTCCCACTTGCTTCTGCACCAAAAAGCCAAGTCCAAGTTGACCTGGAGTGAGAGGCTTGTCTGTTCTGACTTTAGACTTTGTAGGCCCAGAGGGAAGGGCCATGAGGGCTCCCAGGGTCGGGGAACAGGCAGTGTGTGTGGCCCCGTCCTGTGGTTCCCCCTCTCCTCACCTCCCATCCTTGGCCCTGGGCCTCCAGCCCACGGAGCTCTGTCTGCCCTCATGCCGCCTTCTGCTTGGCAAAGACAGGATCTGCTGAAGATGCTTTGGGGCATAGTGAACAGCTGTGTGACTGGGGCGAGTCTCCTAACCTCTCTGAGCCTCCTTTCCCTCGTCCACCCTCGAGGAGGATTTGAGGAGACCAGCACGAACACGCATAGCACTGAACCCCCTTTACACCGAAAGCAGTCGTCCTGTCGACAGTGGCCCCGGGTCTGAAGAGTCCGGCCGAGCAAAGAAGCTCATGAAAGGGTGGAAAGCCAGGCCCCACCCAGAGCTGGAGAGGTGGAAGAAGCCCAAGCTCGTTCGCAGGGCTGGCAGCCCCCGACCAAGCCCCTTCGTGGCACCTCCATGTCCCTTCCCTCCAAGCTGCTGCATCAGCTGCCCTGCAGGGGGACCCAGGACTGCCGTCCCCAGCCAAGGCCAGCATAGATCCCAGGTCTCCCTCCCCTGCCCTCTGCCATGCCAGGGCACACTGCGCCCTCTGCACCCGCAATGAATATTCTAGAAGAAGCTGGGAATGCGCGGTAAAGCCGTTTGCCCACACACGGTGAGCCCAGGGGCATGAAATGTCCACACTGAAGTCATCTTCCCACAGACCCGCTCTTTCTGGGTCTCCGTCTCAGAAATGACCTCATGAATCCATCCTGGAGTTCAAAGTCACGATTGCGTTTGTCCTTAACTTGCCTTTTCCCCTTGGGCACTGGGTCTGCAAACTCCGTGGACCCTGCCTCCTCTGCTCAGTCCTCTCCTCTCCACTGGCCTGCACTGCTGACCTCCAGGCCCTCAGCGCAGTCACAGCGGTCCTGTCACTCCTGGTGGAATGTGTCCAACGGCCCCTCTCCTCTCAGGACATGCCCATCCCCCACCTGGTGCTTAGGGCCTGGCTCCTGCCTGGCTCCCCCTTCACCTCTTGCCATTCTGCTCACAGGCTGCCCCGTAGCCACTCCGCTCCCTGGTTCTCTCCCAGCCAGCGGTGCTCCGTGCCTTGGCACAGTACCCACTCCTGGGTCATTCTCCCAACTGGATGGCCAGTACCCCGTCCCCTTCCCGTGTTCCCCCTCCTCCTCCCCCCACACCCCCAGCCAGTGCCAGGCTCTGAGGGATGCTCAAGCAGCGTGAGATGGGTGAAGGCACAAACCACTGGGCTGGGAACGACCCGCCGCGGTTCTGTGACTCCTCTCCAGCTGCCTCCTCCCTTTGGGTGGTGAAGGCAGGTTGGTGCCCAAGGGCCTGAGCAGACAGGAAGTGCCTGTGGGGCTTCATTCTGCAGCCGGGCAGCCCATACCTTTCCCCTGCGTCTGCTCCTGTCCCCAAGCGCCTCAGCAGAATGTGGGTCCTGACACTGTCTCCGTTCCTTCGTCTGTAAAAGGGGCATCATCACAGGACCTGGTCCTTCCAGTTGTTGTGATGGGTGAGCGAGGTCTTTGACGTGAAGCCGGGAGTGGTGCCCAGCACATAGCCATCCCCGTAAACCTGTCTGCTGTGACTGTTTTCACCACCGGCACCGGGGCCACTTCCTGTGTCCACCGTCCTCTAGGGACCCAGTGTGACAAAGCCAACGACCCCTGGCCCTCCAGAGTCTCGGGAGGTTGTATCAACAGCATTACCATCGGCTGCTCACAAGACCTAGCTCCCAGGCGTCCACTCTTAACAGAAATGGGCCTTTCTTCTCCCACCGGCCCATTTGGTCTCCACCATCGCCCTCACCAAAAGGAACCAGACCTGTGGTGGGTCCTCCCCTAACTCCAGGGGCCCCTCCCAACTCCCTGCAGGGGCTCCCAGCATCCTGTGACGCTCAGCTTGATGTCAGGGTGCCAAGGGCTCAGCAGGGGCCACACCCATCCATGGGACAGATCAACCCAGCAAGGCTGCAGGCGGCGGGCTGGCGAGCCAGGTTCTGCACCGAGTGGCTTGGGTAGAATTCAAATTCCACTCCCCGCGAACCCGGTGAACTCGTGCCAGGAAGCAGGTGTCTCTCAGCCTCAGTTTCCTTATCTGTGATGTGGAAGCAGTGACAGCGCCATCCACATGCACATGCATTAAGGGCACCGAGTAAGCTCACAACAATGCCAGCTGTTGGTATCACTGCCCCCGCAGTCATTTCTAAAGAATCCCGGAGAAGAAATATTGTTTTTAAAGCAAGGTTGTCCAAAATATTCTCCCAGATCTGACTGGCGTAACCCTCCGCACAGATCTGGAGCCAGACCCACAGTCCCGCCCCCCCCCCTGCCCCGTTACCCTTTCCAGCAGCCACCCCAACACTCGCCCTCGCCCAGGAAATGGGTCAGAGCCCCTGGAATGTGGCGCTCCGTCCGCAGGAGGTCTGGCCTCCTCGCCCACCCGCGACACAGCGGCCCTGCCCCGCCTGGGAAGCCTCCCCCTTCACAGAGCTCTGGCCTCCGGGGGTTTGTTAATCATTAATTGGAGGGCTGTCTGGACTTAACGGTTTTGTTAACAGTTCATTTGATGCTGAGTGAACCAGGCAAGCAGAGAGATGCAACACAGGCAGCCAGACCACCCAGAGACGTGTCCTCCTCGGAGCACAAGGGGGCCCCCTGGGACACCAGCCTGGGGACACCCCTCTCAGGGCCCCACTGCTCAGCAGAACAGAGGCAGAGCAGGGACCCCTGGGCCTTCTCCTCGCTGGGTGGAGGACAGGGAGCTGAGAACAGTGTATGGCTTTCAGCCTTCAGTCCCTGCTGAGCACTTCGAGTGCCCGCTCTGGCCCTAACTGACCCCCAGGAGTGGCCGTGCGGCACCAGCAGGGACTGCCGCCGGGTTCTAGATCACAGACGCTCAGAGGACTCCGAGGGGCTTTGAGTCACGCCGCCTCCCTCCCTGTGCACTACCAAGCACTCACTGAGCAACTAATGGATGTAGGATTAGGCACCTACTGTGTGCAGAGCCCACACTTGGCGGTGTGCTGGCTGCGTCCCCAGACAGGTCTCGGCTCCTGCTGGACGTCGGCCTGTGGTGATGCCCGCAGTGTCCCAGACACCGTGCCAGGCACTGGGAGGGGCAGAGGTCTGCCTGGAGGAGCCTGTACTCCACTTGGGGAGCCCAGGGGGTGCCAGCGATAAGCGCTGCAGGGGCTGGAGAAAGGAGGTCAGCGTGGTCTGGGCCTTTGGAAGCAGTCAGTGACGGAGGGGAGGCAGAGAGAAGGCAGATAGTTCTACAAATGCCCAGTCTGGAGGGAGAGTGCTGGGGCTGAGTGCCCGGACACAGAGTAACGATTTCCCAATAGATTGCACACACACGCGTCTACTCAAATGGCTTGCAGGGCCTGTCCTGATGGGAGACACGTTCAGCTAGTGACTTACACCTACAGGCCCAAGAATCCCATTCTCTGAATCCTTGGCTACAAAGGCCATTCCTGGCCTCTGCTCCAGCCACCCAGCTGCCTTCTTTCTCTCCCCAGCCAGGGTGGCCGTCAGGGATCCACGCTCGTAGGCAAGGAGCAGTCCACTTCATCAGTCCCCAAAGCCGTTCTGGTCTGCAAGGTGAAGGTTCCTTTAGTCTTCGAGGGCTGGGATCTAGTCAAAGAATCACAGGTGGGGGCCGGGGTGGGGCATGCTGGGAAATGGGTGCAGACCCAGCTTCACAGATTCTGCAAACCTTTCTCCCCCTTACTTCACAGAGGTAATGGCCTCGTCACTATTCATACCTCCAGCATGTGCTATCTTGGCTGGGAAAGGCATGCCCTGTCTGGCTGACCCACAGGACGTTTCCATTTTTGAGTCTGGGAATGAGTTTGGGGGGCTTTTAAAAATTTTTTTTATTAAAGTACTAGAGGCCCAGTGCATGAAATTCGTGCACTTGGAGGGGGGAGGGGTCCCTCAGCCCAGCCTGTGCCTTCTCACAGTCCGGGACCCCTCACTCTTTACCATTCGCCTGCTCACTGCTCCTTAGGGCTGCCATGGAGGTGGGAGAGGCTCCCGCCACCACCGCTGTACTCGGCAGCTGTGAGCCCGGCCTCTGGCTGAGTAGCACTCCCCCTGGTGGTCAGTGTGCGTCATAGCTACCGGTCATTCTGCCGTTCAGTCAATTTGCATATTAGACTTTTATTATATATTTAGGATAGTTGGCATACCATGGTATATTCGTTTCAGGTGTACAACATAATGATTTGACACTTATGTACCTTATGGGCTGATTACTATATTAAGTCTGTCTCCAGGCAAAGTTATTACGATATTATTGACTATATTTCCTGTGCCGTACACTCCATCTCCGTGGCTTGTTTATTTTATAACTGAAAGTTTGTACCTCTTATTCCCCTTCGCCTTCCTTCACACAGTCCCCTCATTCCCCTCCCCTCTGGCAGCCACTCGTTTGCTCTCTGTTTCCACGAGTCTGTTTTTATGTGGGTTGGTTGGTTTATTCATTTGTTTTGGTTTTTTCTAGATTCCACATGTAAGTGAAATCTTACAGTATATGGGAATGAGGCTCGAGAGGAGGAGAGCTGGGCAAAGGTGTGGAGTCCCAGCTGCCTGTCCCCGTGGGGGGGGGGGTCATGGTCCCCCAAACCATGAAATAACACTGGAGAAACACGGCACCACACTGGTCTCATGAGAAACGATTTGGTTGAAATTACATTCTATTCAGGAGCACACTCACTGTTCCAGAAACATAAAAGGTGAAAACAATGCCGGCCGCCGGCCGAGTGGGTTAGGAACACAAAACACTGTGTAAATTGCCCGAAGAAAAAAAATGGCTGAAAGGTTGTTATCTATTGAAATGGTTGTCCTTGCCTGTTTCCTTGGTGTGGTTCTCTTTCCCTTTAAAAATATACCTTAGAGGGAAGCCCCAGGGTTTTCAGGGCATCACCAAGACAATGCTCTTCTTGACCTTCTACTGTCCCGGGGCCATGTTGGCTGACCACGCGTGTGGCGCGTGAACTGCCTGGTTTTGCCCACTGGCCTCTCCCTGCCTTTTCCTCCCTCTTCCAAGTGGCTCTCACGCTGTCACCACTCATTGTCTCAGACCCCGGTCCGCACACGTCTCCAGCAAACACACATTGGTTTCTCACCGTCATCTGTGGGGCCGGGGCCACGGGCTCTGATTGGTGTGCTCGGCTGCCATGCAAATACTACCGCCCAGAGGGCTTACACAGCAGACGTCTGTTTTCTCACAGTTCTGGGAGCGGCAAGTCCAAGGTCGGCGTGCCACTGGGGTTGGTTTCTGGTGGGGCCTCGCTCCTGGACTTGCAGATGGCCCTCTTCTCAGTGTGACTCCAGTCATACTGGATTCGAGTCCCGCCCTATGGCCCTTCTTATCATTTACCACAGTTCACCTACACGCTGCTCACTCCGCTCTCTGGTGACTGAGCACTGACTGTGTTTTCCACTATTAGAATCATCCATCTACGGGGTTAGCTTTTTATTTCCAAAGAACCTTCATGCGGGGAGGGATCACAGAATGTCATCTCATGGGAGTAGGAACCTGCGCTCCATCAGTGGGGACTAGCAGGTCCATTTAAGGGCCCAGCTCCTTCCTGGGATCATGAATACCTTTAGTGGTCAGCCGTGCTTGTCCATTAGGGTGCAGGGCACCTTTAAGGACCGAGTAGTGGCCTCGTTGGCAGGCCCAGGATGCCTGCTCTCCATTCGAACCACATGCAGACCTGCCGCAGAGGGCCTTGAAGCCCCTAAGTTAAGGCACCGCCGCGTGGGGACTCTGAAGGCCCCTGATCTGTCTGGCCACTCGAACAGGCGGGTTTCAGCAATTCTGATGGATCCAAAAAGAATTCCTCTATTTTCAGTCTCTTCTTTATGGAGACGTTCATTGCCTTCTTAGACTAAACGGCAGTTTTATGAGGCAGAGTTTTTTTTGGTGTGGGCCGTGATTCCAAGATTCCTAATTTAATGCCATTCATCCCAGAGAGCAGAGAAGTAGACGTGGAGCCCCTCCCCCCCCGCCCCCCCACTCAGGGCCTCTGTCTCAAGCTGTAGGTCAGGGACCACCCTTCCCAGGAGCTGGTGGGCCACGCTGGTAGATGCAGCCTTGTCTTGTGCAAGGGAATGGAGTGGGCATTTTATAGTCGTTATATATTCACGCTGTACTTACATAATCCTCGCAGCTGCCCCGGGAGGCAGGTTCATCGATAGACAACCAAGGCTTGGGGCAGGTGCTTGCCCAGGTATAAGGGGTAGAGCTGGAATGACAATAGCAAAACCGCCTGCCTCCAATGCCCACACCTTTCTGCACGCCACACCTTGACGCTGCCCAGTTGCAACCTGTCTAGTCAACAGGCTAAGTTGGGGCTAATGAAGGACAAGTCCCATGATCGCTCTCTTATGTCTCCCAGAGTCATGTGTCTGATAGTTCTCAATATAAATTGGTGATTCTTGGGTTCTTTTCTCATCTCCAAAAGGTTGTGTGATGGATGGATGGATGGATGGATGGATGGATGGATGGACGGACGGATGGACGGACGGACGGATGGATGGGT
Source organism: Myotis lucifugus (assembly GCF_000147115.1). Taxonomy (NCBI): domain Eukaryota; kingdom Metazoa; phylum Chordata; class Mammalia; order Chiroptera; family Vespertilionidae; genus Myotis; species Myotis lucifugus. Next base: position 958,411 of record NW_005871142.1, on the reverse strand, counting down.
GGGTGGACTTAATTCCCAAAGTAAATCCATGAGGGACATTGGGCCCTTTGAGGAAGCTGCAGTCAGGGCCCTGGTCACCGCAGAAGCTACCGGAGCTTGGGAGTCAGGCAGCCCTGGAGATTCTTACGGCAACATCTCCCACGCCTTATGCAGAGTATTGCCAATGCAATAAAGTTAATGGAGCCAGTCATCCTACGGAGGAGCCAATTCAGTGCAAAGATGATACATCTTTGAAGTTAATGAGGTCTATTAATTGAACTTGTGCCCTTTTAAATGGATGAAATCCCTGAAATCTACCAAACGGCAGCACATCCATTTAGAAGCCGTTATTGATGTCTCAGCTCTCTGTCCCCGATGGATGAGGAGCCACCGGGCAGAGCTCTGGGAACTGGCTTCCCACTGACATCTCACTCAGCCCTCGGCCCTTTGGGAGCTCAGCAGATGTCGTGTCCGCCCAGCCATTCTTGCCCTTTGCAAAGGCCCCCAAACAGCCCAGCACAGCCATGGGGCCTGGATAGCCCTGTGGTGAACAGCTCAAGGGAGAAAGTGATGAAACTGAGCCAGGGCCCTGGCCGGGGGGCGCTCAGCTGGTTGGAGCATCGTTCCGTACACCAAAAGGTTGCGGGTTCCATTCCCAGTCAGGGCACATACCTAGGATGTGGGTTCCCTGTCTGGGAGACAACTGATCGATATTTCTCTCACATCGATGTTTCTCTCCAAGGAAGAATAACATTAAAAATCAAAACAAAACTGAGCCATGCATCTCTTGAAGAGAACCCACCCCAGCTCACAGACCCGACCTCAGGATTAGCTGGGAGAGGTGAGCAAGAACACAGCTAGACCCCCAGCCCTTCAAACATGGCCACTGCCCAGGTGGGCCTTGTGCTGGGTGGTTCCTGGGCGCGGGCAAGGTGAGCAGACACCGTTTCCAGAAGGTGCAGACCTGGAACCCACTGGGCAGAAGCACGAGGTCTGGCTGCAGACCGAACAGGGACCGTCACGCCGTGGTCCCTGGGCCCCTGCCTGCCCACCAGTGCTCTGCCCGACTTCAGTCCCTCCCCGGCTAACATCTCTCACAGTTGCTGAGGAGCACAAAGTGGTACTTGTTGTGCCCACAGTACATCTGCTGAAGGCAAAACTTGTGTTTACAGCTCTTCACTTCAAAAGTCTGGCCGTGTTATAAAAAGAAAGGGACCATCTGTCCCTCCTCTGGACCCTCGTGCCTCTTGGAAAAGATTTCTGTGCAAGAAGTCAGTGAGAAGTCAGCACTGACTTCAGGGAACTATTTTGAGGCCGGAAGAGAACGGTGCCTCCCGCTGAGGGGAAGTCGTGGGGGATGAAAGCCGGCTTGTGGAGGCCTCAGTGGTGGACATGGTGGAAGGAGGCATGCTATGGCCCGACGGTGCTGCCCCGGTGCTGGGGCTGTGCAGAGGACCGACTGGCAGGACCCAGGGATGTGAGAGCAGGCAAAGGGGAAGGGCCAGGCGGCACTGGGGACCCCAGGAGAAGGCGTGGAAAATGCCAGCGCCAGATTGCACCTATCTGTTGCGCCAAGTCGGGTATCGTCTGTTTGCATCCCTCCACCGGGCTCGTCCAGCCTTTCTTTCAGCACCTTGGGGACCACCTCAGGCTCAGTGAGTTCCTTCAGTGGCTGATCATTGAGGCGTCACAGAGTGCACAGGGGTCTCTGACCCGCCTGTGAGGCCTGCTGGGAGTGGTCTGCCCCCAGGTCCGCAGCCCTGAGATGGAAAAGTCCGGGAGAGGCCGGAGAAGCTGGGTGGGCGTGGAGGGGAACTGGGGTGAGCTCCAGGTAGGATTTCAGGGGAGGAATCTCGCAGCGTCCTGGCCGCACCAACCCAAGCTGGGCCCACTGGGCACCTCCTTCGCGACTCCTCCTCCATCCGGGTCTTCACGCTGGCGGGTTCAGCTCATTGGTTCTGAAGGGGGCCTGCTCTTGCCCTTCTGAACCCGGCAAAGGTTTTTCTTTTTGTTTTTATTTAATTAAGGTACCATTGATTCGTAACAGTATGTAAGTTTCAGGTGTGCTGCATTCTAGTTCGATATCCACACTATTGCATACTCATCTCCAAACGGCTCGTTTCCTTTTTTGAAAAGAATCCATGCAGGTCCCAGAAAGCCTTGGTCTGTGAACCTCTGGGCTCAAGGCTTATTTTGTTTCAGTTCAAAACCTGCTTTTCTGCTTAGCTTCTGTCCTGGATGGAAATGTAGGGAGGGGAGATCAGATATGGGGTCCTCTGAGGACACCCCTTGCTTCCTTTCCTGCTTGTCCCTGACAGGGCGCCCCCTCCCGGTCATCTTGGGGGAATGAGAGATCTGCTTCCATCCTGGGGAGGTTTCCGTCCACGTTCGTAAATGCGCTGAATTCCGCCCACGTGGTGCCGCATTCAGATTCTGAGGACGAAGGCAGTTCCTGGTGCAGCGTCTCCAAGGCTCCCAGATCCTAAAAGGTCACAGTCCTTTTGTTCGTGCGTCTTTTCATTTCTTTTCTGTTCTTATTGATTTCTTTGGGCACATAAGGAAACACAGTAGGCAAAGCTTGCTGCTTCCATGGAAATGAAATATTCTGCAGTCAAACCACACACCATAAAGAAATAATTGCAGTCTGTATATATTGCTAATGGACATCTCTCAGCAATTCCCTGTCTCATAAGCTTTAAACACAGACATTAGTATAAATATGCAGAAATCCCCATTCGGGCAAATCACTCTGCATTTCTGAACAGAAGGAAGATTAACCATGTGTTGATATCTTTGAAGGAGCTCAGCAGAGCAGGAAAACTTCACTGGCCCTCTCTAGGAGGGAGCGGGGGACTCCCCGAGGCCCGGAGGACAGAGCTGGAGGCCTGGCTAACATCTCCTTTGGGCCCGGGCTCCCCTGGAGCTGGGAGCTTGGCCTGGGAGGAGGGACTGGCCTCACCTGACTGGACCAGCCTCACTGAGCTGCTGGGCCACCTGAGTGTCCTGCTTCTGGAGCCTCCCAGGCTCCCAGGCCCTGGCAGGCAGGAAAGCGAGAGGTTACAGATGCATGTTCCCGGCCCCGCAGCAGCCTGCCCGGAGCCCCGGGGATCTCAGACCTCGGAGGGAAAAGGCCCATGAGGAACCCTGAGGAGCTGCATCTGGCTGCATCACCATCAGAACCAGGACCTACAGGCTCCCTTTCTCTGGCCCTTCACACTTGCTTCCCCCCCCCCCCCACCCCGCTCACTCCCGTTGAAGGTCCCACTCTCCCCACCAAGGCCAGCACAGGGGCAAGGTCTCTACCTTCTCAGGCTTAGCAGCCTGTGCCCCCAGAGCCTAACCCCAGCCTGAGCTCCTAGGGTCCGTGAGGAAAACCCCTCCCTTTCAGAACACACCCCCGAGCCTTAGTCACCAGAGTGGGGAGATGGAACAGATTGCTGCATCTGGGGGGGTCAGGGTGTGGCCTCCACCAGTTGCTGATTGGACTGGAGGCAGCAGAGTCTGGGAGGGCGGCCTGACTCTGGGGCTCCCCACGAAAGGCCCCTGTGTGCACCTAGCACCGGCCACCGTGTCCCGGGCTGAGCCACCCGGGAGGAGCAGGGGAGGCGGGGCTGCCCGGGAACCGAGGCCCAGCCTTGCTGTGGACTGGGAGGTGAATTATGAGCTAGTCGGGCATCTCCGTGGAGCCGGGCCCTGGCAGCGAGGCCTTCTGGTTATTTACTGCGTGTTTGCCTGCCTTGCCACAGCGGATCTGGATGTGGGGGGAGAGGAACTCGGCGTTTACATTCAGAGGTAGAGGGGAGGGACAGGGCCTCTCAGAGCTGCCGCCGCAGCCTCTGGCCTTGCCTGGACAGGGCAGGTGGGGGGCCGGGGTTTCTGGAGCCCCCCAGCTTTCAAGCCAGAACTCGGAAGCACCAGCCTCCGCCAGAAACAGCGGAGATGAGATCCTCTCCTCCGCTCACCCGTCTCGGCAGCGAGCATCTTGATGGGCTATTTTCACTTGTCTCCCCGACTCGATTGAGGATGATTTTAGAACACCCCCGCCTCGGCCGACTTAGTAACTTCATGTGGAATCTTACAAGCTCCCCTTTCCTCAGACCCGCGCCTGCCACCTACCAGGAAATGGTCACAATAACTAAAGAAATGTGTGATGACGGGGAGGTGCATAGCGCCGCCTGGAGTTGTGCGGCGTGCAGCGTGCATGGCCTGTGAGTAACTCATTGAGGGTGTTACCTGCCAGGCATGCCTCTAAGCGTGTTATGTGCATTTCCACATTTAATGCTCACCCCCAGCTCTGAGGTGGGTGCTGTTAACCTCCCTTTGACAGGTGAGGACGCCTGGCACAGGAACATGAGGTCGCCCTCCCAGCAGGGGTACCCAGCAGGGTCCACAGCCACTATCCCCAGGCCCCTGCAGCTGCCAAACAGAAGCCCCAGGGTCCTCCTGAGGGATTATAGAAAGCAGAGGGTGTATGCGCCCGTCAGAGGCTTCTGGGAAGGACAGAGAATTCCAGGAGCATGGAACATTCCATCCCAACAGGAGCTGGTTCTCACAGCCCAAAAGGGGAACAGGAGTGGGGCAACTGTCGCCCAGCCCCCTGGGAACCCAGCTCCTCCCCAAGGGGGGGGCAGGTAGCATTGGGGCCTGAATGAGAACTGGGGTGCATCAGGGCATCCAGCCAGCCTCTGCCCTGGTCGGTCAGTAAGGAGGGGAGCCAAGGTGTGAATCCATGCGCCCAAGAGCCCCTCCTGACAAGGCTCCACCTGTGTCCCAGCCCCAAGCAGGTGCACCTGCGCCCATGCGCGCTGCCTCTCTCTGCAGTCGTCGGGGGCCAGTGCTCTGCCCTGCAGGTCGGCCTTGTCTCAGAGCCCCCCTGGCATTGGGGCAGAGGGAGCAGGAACATGGGGTATAATCCCCCTCCCAGGACGAGGTCATTTATCTGGAAGGACGTGGTCTGACCCATCTCAGAGTCTCAGAGTAGTGACCCTCCCACCCCACTGACCCGTGTCCTGGGAAGGATCTCCAAAAGTCAGCAGCCCCCCCCCCCCCGCCCCCCGCTGCAGGCTAGGGAAGAAGGGCAGAAAGATGATGAGTCATGAGGATTGAGGCTCTGAAAAGCCATTCCTGGGAGCTCTGGGACCAATTGCAGCCAAATGCATGAGCGAGGCCGCCTCTCTGCGTGACTGCGCTGCCCAGCCCTCGTGAGCCAACTAACCCTCGCCTGCCCTTGAGAAGGAGCAGACAGAGGTCACCGAACATCCTCTAGACTCCGAGTTCCACGGGGGCAGGGCTTTGGGTCTGTTTAGTTTATTGCTGTGTCCCCAACATGGTAGGTGCTCACTAAATATTTGCTGAATATGTGAGTGAATGAATGAATGAATGAATGACTACAGCCAGTCGTGACCAATTCTGCCCATAGTACTGAAGTGTAAGCCCCACGGTGCTGTGGGCACAGAGCAGGGAGGGCAGGAATCCGGGGGGCTAGGACAGCCTGAGCAGGGCACAGAGGTGGCTCCAGAGCGAGGGCATCTTTAGGCAAAAGTCATCCTGCATAAAGCTGTCCTCTTTCAGTCAGCAGCTTCTATGATGTTGTTTAACTTCATCCAAATGTCTTGCTCTTTGTCACTCGCACTCGAACCCAGGCCCCCAGCTGCTCCATACCCAGCCTCTGGGCTCTGCCTTGGCTCCATCCACCCGGCCTCGGGCTTCTCCCAGGGATCTCACCCAGCTGGCCTTACCAGCCAGGCCTCAGCTGGCCCCAGAGCCAGCTCTGCCCAGCCAGGCCCCTGACATCCCCCATCCTTGTCTATCGTGACCCGCTATGGTGCCCCTCGGACCCTGGGCCTCACCTTCCTAAGTGACCCGTAAATCGCCCGAGGCCCCTGGGCCTGCACAGCCTGAGGAGGGCGGCTGGGGCCAGCAGGAAACCGCGGCATACAGCGGGTTACAACTATAGAACAGGGTTTTGAATGAAACAGAGCTTGATTAAAATCTCGCTTCTGCCCCCCTGTGGCCGGGGACGTTGCTCTCTCTCTGAGCCTCATTTTCTGCACCTGTAAAATGGGACCATCAGTCATAGAATTGCCTTGAGGATTAAAGGAGATGATGTCTTCAGTGGATGGCAGAGGGGATGGCGGGAAGCGTGCATTCCGGGGGCTTTTCAAAGTGCGGGTGCTTCCTCCTCCAAATACCCGTCCCCCAGATCCCCTCCCCGCCCCCCAGACCCCGCCCCCAGATCCCCTCCCCCCCAGATCCCCTCCCCAGTCAAGGGCAGTGGGGGAGAGACTGCTGGGCATGTGGCTGGTATGTAGCCTGAAGTGCCCCTTGGCCTTGGCCCAGCAGGTGACACGTGCTTAGCAACCTAGGTAGCCTTCGGGCTTCTGTTCCTCCTGGTCCCTGGTCCTAAAGCCCAAGACCCCAGCCTGCCAGTCCCTCTGGCTGGGCGGAGGCGCCTGCGCAGGGATAGGTCCGCCCCGAGGAGAGGCCCCGCCCCCAGTGACGTTGGGCCCGCCCCCTCCGGGCGACCCACGTGCCGCGGGGGGGGGAGGGAGGGGCCGCCGGAGGTTGCACCGCGGCGGCGGCGGGGGCGCGTCTGCCGGCGCTTATTTGCATACGCGCAGGCTGGATATTTATAACTTCTCTCCAGCCAGTCCCACGTTATTGATGTCTTAAAGGGACTTTAATCTGAGCCTTCTTTTCTCCAAATGGGCTTTTGATTTCCGGAGTGATATTATACATGGCTGTAAGCTATTGACTGAGCGATCGCCGCTGTGCTCTCAATGTGCTGATGCCGAAAATCTGCGGTATAAATAAACTTCCTCTGGTAGAATCATTATAAAGCACAAGCAGCAGAAATTTATGGAAAGAACAGATTAAACGCTTAGGCTTAAATTCTTCCGTGTGCTGCTTGCCTTAAACTGCTGTGTCTGGAGTTTGGGCTGCTGATTCAGGTGGAAAAAATCAAACGGACACATCGCTTGTCGGTGCATTTTTACTATGATCTATTGTGTGGCCAACGGAGAAAGCTCAAAAAGCTGCCATTGATAAGCCCGGTTAAAACTCGCAGCATAAATTAGGAAGACGTGTAGTTGCTTTTTCGGAGTGGTCGGGGACCGGGGCGCCCGGCACAGCCAAGAAATATAACATCAATAGGTGCTTATGCATTGTAATGTGGGACATTTTTATGCCCACGATAAAACATTCCGCCTACAACTATGTTTATGAAAGCAACAGATAGGAAGATCCATAATGCCACTTAATAGAATTAATCACCTCCCGTCGGACCAGTTTAAAGGGCTTTTTATTGCATGGTGGAAAGCTCTGGCCATAATTAATACTCTGCACACTGTCAGCTGCCAGTCACGGGGCTGCAGGCAGCGCAGGAACTTTGCAGCACGCTTGGGGCAAGAGGGTCCTCAGAATTTAGTGCCGCTGTCTGAGCGCCAGGTTTTCTAAATCAGGAATCTAGCCTCTGTGTCAAGGTCTGGCCGGGCTTTAGGCTCTAGGCTCTAAATTTTAAGCTCTGGGCTCCAGATATAAATCCTGAGTTTGTGCTGGTCTCAAGGTTGGTTCTGGGATCGAGATTCTGGGTGACCCGCCCTGGCTCCCTGGGTCCTGAGTGAGGCGGTCTCACAAAACAAAACAAAACAAAAAATCCCAGAGCCGGGGAGGAGGTGGTGGGTGTTTCCTCACGGACTCAGCTTGGCCAATCCAGCGAGCCAAGGAAATGAACCCCGTGCCCTCTCTTCCCCACTCACCTAGTTTCCAACAAGGGAGGGAAGCCCTGGGAATGCCCATGGACTCTCGCCTGAGGGTTAGCATGTGGGCAAAGGCTGACCGCTCAGGACAGCAGCCTGCTGGGAAGCGGGACCGCAGACTCACTGGCCAGGCCCAGGGCCAGCCAGCCAGCCAGCCAGGGAGGCCCTGGGGCTGGTCACTCCCCCTACCCCTGTCCCTGCCCCCCAAAGGAGATGCCTTTATCTCCTCTGTCCCTTATCACACAGCCTCTGGGTGACTGGAGCCCCAGGGAATCTCCCAAACAGCCCAGAAAAGCGAGGAGGTGAAGGGTCAGCCTGCAATAATTAACGAGATTCTGGGTGACCCGCCCTGGCTCCAAAACAAAACAAAAAAACATCCCAGAGCGGGGAGCAGGGGGTGGGCAGAACAGAATCGCCGTTTAGAAGCTTGATTGCAGCCAGCACGAGTGAAGCAGGCGCCGGAGATGGCGCTCTCCAGGGCCCGGGTGGGTGGCACGTCTGCGGGCCGGGAGCTGAGCTGGAGCCCGCCCGGACTCTGCAGAGAGTCCTCCGAGTCTGGAAGCTCTGTCCCTCTTGAAAAGTTGAGCCAGCCAAAAGGAGGAGTGACCCTTGAGGGCAGCGAGGTCAAGTTTCGTCTCCCAGCACAACATGGTGGACTTTTCCCCGTTGGACTGGAATCCCAGGGCACCTTAGGCTCGGACTGATGGGCTGTCACCAGGGGCTCAAATTGTTGTGCTTGATGGAGGGGTCGCTGTCACGGGTGTTTGCTGAGACATGAATCATACCCGAGCTGACTCCTGGCACCGACCGGAGCACCAGGCACTGGGTTTCCATCGTGGCCTGATACCCCTCTGCCACCTCCCACCACCAGCACCGCCCAAGGTGAGAGCTGTGCTTGGCCAAATTGGCCTCGTTGCTGAGGGAGGCTTGTCCCGTCATGGGCTGTGCTCTGGGTCCATGGCAGGGTTCTCTGTCTACAGCTGCCCTCCCAGAGGTGAGCACCCTCGGGGGCACAAACCATGCCTCCTCCGCCCCACGCTGTGCATGAAGCCACAGGGAGGACAATGAGGCATGGTTGTTGTGGAGGAAACACTTTCAGTCCATCAGCCAGCAGCCTGAGAAAGAAGGCTGTCCAGGGAAGGCTGAGCTAGGACCCAAAGGGCCAGGCCCAGAGTGACATCCCAGTCCCGCCTGGGGAACTCCCTCCGCCCCAGGCAGCTCCTGGGGGAGGACACCCCGGCGAGCACTGAGCCTGCAGGAAGGGAGCAGCGAGGTTTCAGCTCCTCTCAGTCCTTCTCAGGGAGCAGGGCCGGGGTCAGTGTGTTGCAGAACGGACTCATTCTTTTTTTGTTTCATTTTTGTTAATCCTCACCCAAGGATATTTTTCCATTTATTTTTAGAGAGAGTAGAAGGGAGGGAAGGAGGAGAAAGAGAGAGAGGGAAGGAGGGAGGGGGAGAGAGAGAGAGAAACATCCATGTGTCAGAGAAACATCGATTAGTTGCCTCCCACAGGCACCCAGACCAGGGCCAGGGATCGAACCTGCAACCTAGGTACGTGCCCTCCACCTAGAATCAAACCTGCAACCCTTCGAGGCAGTAAAGCAAGGGCGTCCTGACGTTCCAGCGGCCGTAACTGTTCAACAAGCCCTGGGAGAAGGGCTTGCAAGCCAGTGCTGAAGCCGCGATGAGCATCCGTGGAGGGAACGTGCACGGTGGGGCAGGCTCTCATCTGACTGGGGAGGTTTTCTTCTCGAGTCCAGCGTCTCCCACTGGGTGCATCTGAGTGAGCTGTAGGAGCTGATCAGGCACACAGCACACAGGGGCACCCTGTCTGAGTGGGGTTGAGCGCCCAGCCACGGGCCAGCCCGCACAGCCTGGCACCGAGTTAAAGGCAGTCTGACTTGGCAACCTGGCCTGTCCTCCAGCAGCTCTCAGGCCCCTGGCAGTTGCCAGGCCCCCACTCCCTGCCCACAGCCCTGCTGGCCTTGGAGCGCCCACTGACAGCTGTTCCTGTTCCTCTCTGGCCTGTGGCCTTGAGTGAGCCCCGAGGCCTGAGCAAGTAGGGAAGGGGATTTGGGACACAAAGCTGGGCTCAGTGAGCAGTTTCCTGGGGGACTTCTGGGATGGATTTGCTAATAGAGACGTCTGTTCTGAGAGGTCGTGATGCCACCTGTCATTAACCCGGGCACCCTGCCCAGGGTTCTCACCAAGAAATCGTAGGCAGCTGCTTGCAGGCGGGTGAGTGATTTGCAAGGACCACAAGAATATTTGCATAAACATATGTATGGAAGTGTGTATTTATTTGCATTCATTTGCATAAATTGCTGGCACCTTGAGCTGTCGTTCCTTAATTTAACTTTATTTTTTTCAGTAAATTTCTTTGAGCTTGGAGCACAGATCTGGACACTTGGGGACTAAAACAACAGCAGCACGGTGGCCATGAGACCAGAGGTTCTCAAACTTTGCTGAGCATTAAAATTTCCTGGGGAGCTTCTAGAAATCCCGGTGCCTGGGTCGCCCCCACACCATTGAATCAGAAGCTCTGGGGTAGGGCCCAGATGGCAGCATTGTTTGGTTTGGTTTGGTTTTTGAAGCTTCCAGATAAGTCTGATGCATAAGCCAAGGTTGAAAATCGATACCTCAGGGCGGGCCCAAGTCAGATCCAACCATCCTGGCCTGCAGGCGGAGACTGGGCACCTCACTCACCTCCCTCATATGTACCAGACACTCAAAACAAGTCCACGAGGCATGTGAAGTGCAAGGCCATACCGCACACAGTGGGCTCTCAGTCAAAGGTCACCGTGCCCCTTCACCACCGTCCCTGTAGCGTGTCATCCGTGCGGAACTGGCTGCTCCTTCTGGCCCTGCCTCCCAGGTCACCCTGAACTTCACCGAGGCTGCCGGTCATTGGCCCCGAGGAGTACTGAGCACTCCAGGGCGGGGCCTGGGTTCTGTTCTGGCTGAGACACACGGTCCTTTCTCCTTCCTGGTGACTTCCACGCTGATGAGTCCACCACTGCCCATATGCCTGGAGGTGTATCCCTGCCCCGGGAAAACCGGGTGCTCCAGAGCCAGCCTGCCCGGCCCTGCCCACCTCCCTCCGCTCCTCTCCGCAGAGTGGGAGGGAGCCGAGCGCTAGGGCTTGCAGGCCTTTCCCTTCCCTGGTGGCTGTTGCCAGGGAGGATGCTGGAGATCTGGGATGTTACCTGACATCCGGTCGGGGCCAGAAGCTGGGCTGGGCCCAGGTACAGGGACCGATCAGACCCAGGCTCTGCTTTTGGAGCCTTTCCGAGCAGTGAACGAGGTCCAGTACTTCCCCCTCCCCAGGCCCTACCCGAGAGGGGGGCAGCTCCTGGCTCCCCTGCTGCACAGCTGCATCACATTCACCGGTGCACTCAGGGCAGGTGATGCGGGTCTTGCTAACAGGGCACAGGCTCCCGGGACATCGGCCTGCAGGGGCTGGGAAAGGAGGAGAGTGTTGGCTTAAGGACCTGCAGAGGGAGCTCAGGGGGCCCAGCCCATTACTTTCAGGATCCAACTTTGCTGGGACCCATGGGGTCATTCTGGGGTCTTGGGGAGGCCCATGGCTTGGTTTGCAGATGCTCCCAAGCCCCAGGTCAGCTGTGCTGGGAGAGCCTTCTCCCCAGCCCTCCACAGGGCCTGGTGGCAGTCCGATGGGGCTGTAGCTACCCAACCAGGCCCCCCCATCCCATTGAGGTCCCCTCACCCCCACCCACCAGAGACAACATTCACCCCAAGAAAGAGTCATCCTGGGCCCTGCAGTAGATCTGTAGGAGCTCCGGGAGCCTGGAGTCAGCTTCCTTTCCCAAAAGGATCCTGGCACCAAATGGACACCATAACTCACCTCCGAGGCAGAGCCGGGCGGCAGGCCCAGCCCACTGTGGCAGAGACCACTCCTGGGCCAGGCCCAGCATCTCCTCCCCATCTCTCAGCCCCGCTGGAGGCTGTGGCTGGCGCTGAGGATGACTGTCCGTCAGATTCTGTGTCATCACAGGGGACAGCAGCCCAGGGGGTCAGGGCCCCCCAAGTGGCCAGGGCACAGTGTCCCCCACACCCGAGTCCTGGAGGAACTCTTTGTTTCCTGGTCCTTTTTGGTCAAAGCCATTCACTCAATCGGCAGACACCCTCCTTCTCCCCTCTGGTGCTTGGCGCTGGGGCCCTGCCCTTGAACAAGCCACAGGCCCAGGGCCAGACAGATGAGAAAACCCCCTTGGCAGAGAGTGAGCCCGGTGCGGTGGGACTAGAGTGGGGGTGGAGGCGGGGGCGTTCCTGGGTGAGGAAGAGGAGCATATTCCAGACAAAGGGAACACTGTGCAAAGAGCAGCCTGGGTGCTGCCCTCCACGTTCACCCCACCCGCCTCGCTTCCCTTCCGAGTAATGGTCCCCCTGAGAGTGTCTAATCGCACATGATGCCAAGAGAGCTGGAGTGGGCAGAGAGCAGGGCAGCTGGGTGCTCGGCCTCCTCGCGCCTGCACACAGGGGCGCTCCGAGTGTGTAGGGCGCCTGTGCTGGGCTGGAGTGGCTGTCCACGCAGGAGGTGGAGCCGCCCCACGGGCCCATACTAGGTCAGCCTCTGAGCACCGTGGCAGGTGGTGCAGGGTCCACCCTGAGCAGATGGGCCCCACAACCCAGGCTGCAGCCGAGATGCGGGCCCGGCCCCACCCGTGCTGCCCGGCTCCTCTCGGGTAATTACTTCCAATGAGAGTTTGTAAAAACAGTGCTCTGGCTCTATTATAGAGCCTAATAGGTTCAGCTTCCCCAGAAAAAATAGACTGTCAGGCTGAGTAAGTGTGGGGAAGCGATGGGCGGAGAGGGGTATCATTAAAGCCGCAGCTCAGCTGAAATAATGGGAACACGCGAGAGGTCCCGTGTCGGGGAAATCGATCCAGAAGGCCAGGGAGCACGGCCCATGTGCCCAACAGGCCTGCCCCTCCTGCATCGGGTCCCAGACCATCTGTTCTTTGCTTGGATCCCAGCACCGAGGGCCACCCTGGGGCCCTCCTGTGGGTACCAGAGGCTGCTCCGGGCTCTGGGCACACGGGGAGTGGAAGGTGGCATGTCTACCCCACCAGAGCTCACAGTCTAACCCGAGACAGAACTCAGCCAGCAAAGATCCCGCATTGAGCAGGGAGGGATCGGCAGGGAGAGGCCTGCGCCGGAAGACAGGAGGCAGAGTCGAAGGGGGATGGGAAGGGAGGGGGGTGTCAGGAGAGCCCACCTGTGACCCTTAGGGACACCCTGGGACGGGGCGTGGGTGCTCCTCCACAGGCTGCTGCAGGCCGAGGACCCGGCCGGCCAGCGTGGGCAGGGCAGCTGGCAGG
>NW_005871142.1:865380-944322 GCF_000147115.1 Myotis lucifugus | reverse complement strand
CCACCTTATCCCCCCCCCCCGCCCCGCACGCCTCTGCCCAGTGCTTGCCCAGTAAAACTCTCCTCATTCAGTGCCACCAACAGTGTGTCCCCCATCAAACCATGAATTCCTCGGTTCTGCAAACATCTCCACTCACGTGTCCCCAGAACCCCACCCGGGGCCCAGCACACAGGAGACAAAGGCCGTTTAATGCGTAAACGAATGGGCCAGACAGACACACGCTGCCTCTAGTTCCCAGAACCTGGGGTCTCAGAGCCTGCCTCTGAGAGAGGATGTCCACCCCCCAGCTCCGTTCAGCTGTGGACTCAGACGCCTCTGCAGGGCACCCCGAACCTCTAACTTCTCTAGAGTCCATCTTGCTTTCTGCCCAGTCACCTGGGCACTCAGAGCTCTCCAAGGTGCTGAACGTGTGTGTGCGTGTGTGTGTGTGTGTGTGTGTGTGTGTGTGTGTGTGTGTGTGTGTGTGTGTCCCTCCCCCCACCCAACTCTCTCCTGGCTTCTTGACTCTAGTCCCTCCAGCCAAGAACCACCCACCATCTTCCAAGGGCCCACCCTCCCATGGAAAGAAGAATATTTGTAAGTGTACTGTTGGCAGAACACAGCTTCACAGAGGCACAGGGCAGTGAGAACCCAGAGGGAGGAGTGGAGGAGTGAGCTCCCCCCACCCCCAACCTCGGGCATCAGATTCACCCCCTGGGGCCAGACACGAGTCTCATCCTCCCCTGGTCCTGAGGCCCAGTTCTAGCCCCTGGAGGGGTCACTTACATCACAGAGTGACTGTGGGGCTGCCTTCCCTCCAAAACCCCTCTTCCCCCAGCTGCTCCCAGCCCATCTGACTTGGCCTCCCTCCTGGCCCTTCTGACACCCACCTTTAGGCTTCTGGTCCCCACAGAGCTCTTAGGATCCTGACTTCACTCACTTAGATGTTTAGTTCACCGAACATCAGCCTCCCCAGCTCCAGATGTCACCCTAGAACCCCAGCTCCCTGCAGAGCTCTCTGCACACTGGTCTTCACCTCCCTTCTCACCCAACTCTCCCAAGTTCTGACCTTCTCCCAAAATCTCCTAGCCCTGACTCCCATGAAATGTTCATCCCCTCCTGCTCAGGATATTCCCATCACCCCCTGGACCTCCATCCTCTAAGTAGGGCAAGGAGCCAGGTGGAAGCTTCTTTCCTGGGGACAGGAAGGACTAACCGCTGCTAGTGTCAACCTAACCAGGGCACATCCCTCCAACTGCAGCCTCGGGGTGTGCCCAGCAGCCTTCCCTCATCAGCCAAGGGTCAGCCCCCACCTCTGCAGTGACCGCCCTCTGGCCAGGCTCCCTGAGCTGCTGCTGGGGTCCTAACTCTCTGCCCTCTGCCTTCCCCCGTTCTCCCCACGCAAAAGACCATTCTCTTTGATTCCTACTCTGCCCCCACAGAGCAAGAGCTGTCAGTGAAGGTAACCAGTTATTGGCTTGTGCTTGGACAAATCTTACCATTCAGGCAGCTGGGCACCTGGAGAGTGAGAGAACCACCTCTTTCTGGCCACTGCACCTGAAGGCTCCTATTCTTCATAGTCCTGCCCCCCGCCCCCTGAGGGCTGAGGGCTGCACCTGTGCTCAACAGAGCTGTGGAGGTGGCCAGCCTTTCCCAGGACGACCATTCAGGGCTCTTCAAAGCCACTGGAGCTGAGGAATAGGTAAATCCCTTCCCAGCGAGGACCTAGACAGTGAACTTAATGATCCTTCAGCAGCCATAGATTGGCATACAAGTTGTGAGATCATCGCCATTGATCCCACTGGTGTCTCCTGAAGTAAGGGGGGTGGGGCATGATTTTTGCATTCTTTCCATCTAACTCACACAACTGTGACACTACAGGTGGCTCTGTTAGATCATCTTTTGGGGAAGTTATTCTTCACCCACAAAGAACATGTCTGCATCTGGTCTGCAACCCACCCTGAATTCTAATCAGAAGGGAACTTTTTGTGCAACACATGATGCCAGGTGCTCAGGAGGCCAGAGAGACAAGCCCACCAGGAGGTGACAGCCTCGAAAGGAGGCAAACAGACATCCCTCTAGAAATAGCAGCCAGAGATACCAACTGTACTTGAAGCATCAACAAAAGATCTTGTGGGACCACAGGTGAGGTCTGAGGCCAGGAACTCAGTAAGGGCTCTTGTAGGATAGCACTTAAGCTGAGGTTTAAGGGAGGGGTGGGCCCTAAGAGATGTGTTGGGGAAGACTTGGGCGGAGGGACAGAAAAAGAAACTACCAACGTGAAGGACTAGAAGACCCTGGGTATGAACTTAGGGCTTTGAGGGAGGGGTGGGGAGTGACTAGAAGATGAAGCTGTGAACAAACGTGGCAGCAGGTCACAGGAGGCTCTCAGTGCCGATGGCGAGGAGTGTAGGAAAACGAGACCAGGTGTTCCTTGGCTGGGTGGGCCTCTGGGTAAGAAGAGAGCCCTGCTCAAGGTCACAGGGGCATCATGGCGATGCTGTGACTGGATCTGGGAATCCAAGTCATCCCAACCCCAACAAGCCCAGGCTGGCAGCTGCCTCTGGTCAGTCCTTGGGTCTAAGAGACAGGAGCACAAACCCAGGGAGAGAGAAGGTGATGTTTCTGTTGGTTTTGTGAGGGGTCCACATATTTTTAAGGAAAATCTTAAATGACGTTTATATCCTCTTGGAGGAGGTGAGGATGCCCCACCTGGGAGGTGCTCTCCCGTTCCACCAGGAGACACAGCTCAAGCGCCCACCAGTGCCGCCCTGGGCCAGGGGCTGCAGGGACAGAAAGGGCCTCTGGTGCCAAATTTCACTGCTTAAGAAATAGGTCTTGTTGCCCTGGCCATTTTGGCTCAATGGATAGAGCTTTAGCCCGAGGACTGAAAGGTCCAAGGTTTGATTCTGGTCAAGGGCACGTACCTTGATTGCAGGCTCAATCCCCAGCCCTAGTCGGGGCACGTGCAGGAGGCAACCAATCAACGTGTCTCTCTCACATGGATGTTTCTCTCTGTCTCTCCCCCTCCCTTCCACTCTCTAAAAATAATGGGAAAATATCCTTGGGTGGAGATTAACAACAACAGCAAAAGAAATGGGTCTGGTGCTGGACAACAGGGAAAAGGCCGGCTGGTGAGGGGTGGTGACTATTAGGGCTTTTGCTCCCGTTCAGATAAACGGCAGGAATTTCCATTTGGACAATAGGACAACCAGAAGGTCTCCTCAGTAAAACTGTGGACCGGCAGGAAGTCTGAGTCTTCTCCGGAAGCCCTTCCTCAGGACCCATTTCCTGGGAGGGTCTGCCCGCGTGGTGCTCGGGCTGGTGTGACGTCCCTGTAGGGACACTCCCCCCCCTCCCCCCGCCCGGGCTGGATGCGAGGTCCTCAGGCCGTTAGAGTCCATCTTACCTGGAAGCTGGAGCCCGGCTGGCCCTCCAGGTCCATTCTGAGTCCAGTGCAGAGAAGGAGGAGGCGAGCTGTGTGTGATCTAATCAGCTGGTGGAGGAGGAGGAGGAGGAGGAGGAAGAGGAGGAGGCGTTCGGCTTGGGGCTTGTCTGCTCTCTCTGCTCTCTCTGAGTGCTCCCCCCACTGAGCAGCAGCCGCAGGAGGCTGTGTTTGTGCAAAGCCACCATTTGTCCACACGGTGTCTGCACGCGTCGAGCTCCTCCGCTTCCCGATGAATTATCCCCCGGGCACGCGTGACACAGTCCTTGCTGGGCTTTCTCAGTATATCTCACAACTGCTCTGAGTTTATAATTTTTTCAGGTCTTTTATCAACTATGTGTCATAAGTACCAATGGAATCGGGAGCATTTATCACCTCGCTGGGTTCCTACTTGAGCTCCGAAAAAAAATTGTTTGGCCGCACAACCTTTCTCGGGGTTCTGATTTAATGGACTTCTCTGCCGCGAAGCCACTGGAATGCGTTGCCTTTTAATATTTGACATCGCTTCCTCTTTATTACCACCTCCGACAGCCCTTCCAGCCCGCTGCAAAGAACCCATTAGTCTCTGACAAATCACTTGTGTCGTTTGGAGAAAAATATGCAGAAGTTTGGCTGCACCTTCATCGGTGCAGTTTGTGGCCTCACTTGCCTCTAAACAAAGCTTCCAGCCCAGGCCGACCCTCCCCAGGTCCCCTTTCCCTCCGATGCCTCTAGCTGCTGGGTCCGCGGAGCCAGTCTACCCTACCCGCTTACAACGGCTCTAGATGGGGTATGCAGAGATGTCCGTGACTGCTGTTAAGAATTAGCCAAAAGCAGATGGGCGGATAATAAAGTGTGTTACATACATGCAGTGTAATAATATTCAGCTTTAAAAAGGAACTTTTGATAGAGGCTGCAACATGGGTGAGCCTTGAGGACATTATGCTCAGTGACATAAGCCAGTTCCAAAAAGACAAATATTGTACGATCCCACATATGTGATGAGGCGCCCAGAGGAGTCTAATTCATAGAGACAGGATAGAATGGTGGCTGCCCGCGACTGGGGCGAGAGGAGGATGGGTGGCAGGGGAGGGTTGATAGGTACAGAGTTTCCGTTTTGCAAGATAAAAATACTTCTGGAAATGGATTGCACAACAGTGGAAATGTACGGAACACGACTGAACTGCATGCACACACAAAAGTGGTTAAGATGGTAAAATGTATCACAATTTAAAAAAAATAATCATAACTAGCTTCACATTGAACTGGCAAAGGAGAACTGGCCCAGAGAGCGCTCTCCGGGCGCGGGAGTCCAGTTATTCGCACTTTCCATGCAGCTGGTTCTTGTGCATAACGGTCAGCTCCAAGATTTAGTGGCTTGAAGCAATCACCGCCTATTTGGGTGATGATCTGGTTTGCAGTTGGGGTTGGGCTCTGCTGATGCTGGGCGGTGGGCGGGCTGGCTCATCTCGCTCCACAAGGTCTCTCTGCCCCCAGCAGCCCAGCCCACACTTGTTCAGACGGTGGTGGCGGCAGGGGTCCCGAGAGAATGAGCAAAAGCAAGCAAAGCCCTGTGAGGCCATGGCTCGCACCCACGCACATAGTCTATGGTCGGAAACAAGGCACGGGGCCAGTCAGAATTCACAGGGTGTGGAGATGGGCTCCACCCCTTACTGGAGGGGCTGCAAGGAATTTTTGCAATCTGCCGCGTACACCATATATATATGCCAGACCCTGTGCTGTGTGTTGAAGATAAAAATATAAAGAAAATACCATGACGTGTAGGAGGCACATAGTATGCTCTGAAGCAGCGGTTCTCAACCTGTGGGTCGCGACCCCTTTGGCGGTCGAACGACCCTTTCACAGGGGTCGCCTAAGACCATCCTGCATATCAGATATTTACATGACGATTCATAACAGTAGCAAATTACAGTTATGAAGTAGCAATGAAAATAATTTTATGGTTGGGTCACAACATGAGGAACTGTATTTAAAGGGCCAGAAGGTTGAGAACCACTGCCTAAAGGCAAGCATGGGGTGCTAGGGAAGCCTGGGGACAAGGGGACGGAATAGTACCTTAAGGGGTGTTGAAGAACACGTGGTAATTAGCCAGAAGAGGGGCAGGGAGATGAGTGAAGCCTGGAGGGGGTCCTGCCTGGAGGAGGCTTCAGTGGGGAGGGAAGGGCCCGCCCTGGAGTGGAGGGCTGGGGTGG
Source organism: Myotis lucifugus (assembly GCF_000147115.1). Classification (NCBI taxonomy): domain Eukaryota; kingdom Metazoa; phylum Chordata; class Mammalia; order Chiroptera; family Vespertilionidae; genus Myotis; species Myotis lucifugus. The sequence goes on along the minus strand of NW_005871142.1, from coordinate 938,706 downwards.
GGGTCGGGGTATTTAAGCAGCGCTGACGGCCGGATTGCTGTGTGGAGCACATCCCATCCCACAGGTGGGGCAGCGGATTCTACAGGTGCTGGGTGCTGGGTGCTGGGTGCTGGCAGAGTACACTCCGATGCCCCAGCGCCGGCCAGCCTCTGCCCAGGCCTGCAGACCACCCCACCTGGGCATGGGGCTGGGAGGCGTCCAGGAGCCCAGTCCCCCAAGCCCCTCAGACATTAAGGGGTTGTCTTTTATCGAGACAGGGGGTGGGCGGGAGGGCAGCTTGTGCCCAGAGCTGGCGCTGGCTTCCTCCTGTAGATCCCAGGTCGAGCTGCCCCAGAATGCCGCCTCTCCACTGGGCGCTGGGCCGGGGCCGTGAGCACATAACGGCTGATCAGCACTTAGATGTACGTGGGGCCCTGCTGTGAGAAGGAACCCCCTGGTGAGCACTTTCACAAATTGAAAAATCCTTCTGAAACTGAGTCATCCAGCGATTCAACCCAGGTCTCTGCGTCGTGGGAGTAGACAGCGCTGCCGTGACAATGACCTGGATCTCTAAGCACCTTCCGGATCCTCCCGGAATTCCCCAGGAGGAGGCATTGCTGCTGGGGCTGGGACCTCGGTTTAGGAGTAAAATCTTCCCGAGCAATCAGGATGCCTGGGGCCCAGAGGGAGCGGCCGTCTGAGTGTGGCCGTGTTTCCCAGCTCCCTGAGCAGGTGGACTCAGCAGGCGTGTGCGGCTGCATCTGTCACTCACGGCAGTGTGACAACGGGGGGCAACGGAGCAGGTCCCCTCGGTGCTCGAGGGAACGGAGGCCGAAAGCTGGGGCAACGTGCCCAGGGTCACACAGCCAATTAGTGGCGACATTGGGATGAGAACAGCGTCCAGGTCTTTGGAATTCCAGCCCAGAGCTCTCCCCCCACACTGCTCCACTCCAACGGTGGCATCGCCCACCCGGCTCAGGGTGTGGGAGTGAATTCAGTTGGTGGCGCTTTTGAAGGCTGATGTGTGAGCATAGCCAGTCAGCCTTAACCCAGCCTGACCCTGCAGTCTCCCTGAGCGGGCTCTCCACGCCCAGGCCACCTGCTCACACCACAGTGCCCACAGCCTTGCCTCCAGCCGAGGCCCAGCCTCTGCCTCCTGCACGCTCCAACCCCCGTGTCCCACAGGCCCTAACCCTGACCCCAAAGCTACTAGTAAACTCATCATCCCCTCCCTTCCCGATGTCCCTCCAGAAACATGGAAGTGGTCCTCACGCCTCCCCCCGCCCGCCCCCTCCATCTCTGAGGGCCACAGCATCCACAGCATCCGCAGCCTCCGTGCTGGGCTTGCTCTGTCCTCCTGTGACTGTTCTAGTTCAGGCCTCTGTCAGTCCTCACTTGGATTATGGAGCCTTCGCCACCATCAACAATAACAATGAGTCTGCCGCGTATTCCTTAGGCATTTCTCCGCGTCAGCAGCTAATAGGGGTGTCGATTCCCTTTCCTCAGGTCACGCAGCCGATGGGGGGCGGAGTTCAGGTTCTCCCAGGCCTGACTCTGAGGCCCAGCTTCTTGCCTCCAGCTGTCCCTCCCTGTCCTGCCTCTAACGGGGCTGCCAGCGTGATGTGTCTGGAGCCCAGGTCTAACCTGTCACTCCCTGCATGGCTCCCTGGCGGCTCCCTGGCGGCTCCCTGGCGGCTCCCTGTGCCCAGAGGTTAAACCTCAGTCCCCTCAAAAGCCTCGTGAGATCTGGCCCTGCCTGCCCACCCATCGCATCCCCATCCCTCCCAGGGCCCGTCCCCCTGTATCTGCCCCCAGCACCTCCCTGCCCTTCACCCCTCGCTTCGCGCTTGGTGTCCTGCTGCTGGTCTGGGCACACCTGCGAGCAGCCTTCCAGAGCCTCAGCAGCGCCCCCTGCAGGCGGCCCACTGCGACTCCAGCCTGGTGGATGTGGGGATGGGGGAGGGGGGCAGTGACTTGCCATTGCCCCACACCTCGGACCCCCCCCCCCCCCCCGGGTGGGTGTGCTCCCCGGGTCCCGTGGTCTTCGGCCGCCAGAGGCCAGAGTGGCCTCCCAAGAGAAGAGCCTGCCTGACCTCGAGCCCCCGGGCCCTTGAGTATCTGATCTTCACCAGGTTCTGGGAATAGAGTGGAGCCTGCACCCCCCTTTCACAGATGGAGAACCAGAGGCTCAGGGCGCGCGGGGGCTTCTCCGGGGGCATTCAGCTGTCAGAGGCAGCGCTGGGCTCAGCGGGGCATCTTGGCAGCAGCCAGCGCCGCCCGTGTGGACAGATGACGAGCCAGACTGGCGCAGGGCGCACCGGCGGGTAACTCCTGAGTGCCGGCCCGGGCTCCGCCTGGACCTGGAGGTCTGTGCTGCTGGGAGCGGCTTAGCGGCCAGGGCTCAGTTTCGCAGACCGCCTTCTCCCATTCCCCTGCCAAAGGACATAACCTGCCTGACACCAGTCTACGTCATTCTGGACCCAGAATCGGGGCCCCTGCTGTCCAGCTGCCAGCAATGCTAAGGGCCGGCTCTGTCCAGGGCTGCAGGGACAGGCGGGCACGGCGAGGCTTGTGGGAACACCGGTCATCCAAAGGCCCTAACTTTGGCAAATGAAAGCGTTTATAGAAAGTCAGCAGGTGGTGGCCAGCCTCTCCTCCTTCCCCCTTCCGAGCCTGGATGTGGGTCTGGGAGAAGCTCTGACCGTCCCCCAGGTTCAGAGCCCATGGGCCTGGGGCACTCTCTGTGCCAGGCAAAGGTAGGTGTGCGTCAGGGTGGGCAGGCCCCGCTGGGGCTGCCAGCCAGGCTTTCCCGTGCTGAAGGGCCCCGGAGGTGGGAGAAGGTACAGAGGGTCTCGGCCCCTGGCCTGCTCCCCGGGTCCCCCCTCCACCCTTCCCTTCACGCTCCCCTCCCCCCCAAGAAGCTCTCCCAGCCACGGCCGAGTGTCTAACAAGGGACGCTGTTTTTGCAGGTGTTGTGGTTTCTATTCCTTTGAACCATACCAGCCCATCCTACATCGCAATGCCATGCTTTACTTGGTCCCAAGCACATCGGCACTCATTGGCATTTGGAGGCCTTGTTGCGTAGCGATACGCAGTTCCTAACTGTCTGTGATAACGTATTCTCTATGTTCCCAACTGTCACTGCGGGACTCTCTTCCCCGGACTTTCAGTTTCTGGGTTTGATTTTTATTTTTTTTATTTTTTTTGTATTTGTTTTTTTGTTTTGTTTTGTTTTGTTTTTTTGCTTTTGAAAGTTGTGATCCCCGGGTCCTGTGGCCTCTCCGGTTGCCGCTTGTCTATGCATTATGTTTGTGACTTCTGACTGTCAGTGTTGAGCCAGTCTTGCCAAGAAACAGTATCAAGTATTTTCCTGTTTCTCTACTTCTTGGAAAAATAATTTTTTTTTTAATTTAAAATTTGAAAGAAAGAAAAAAAAAAAAAACTCTTAATGGGAACCTGGCCCTGTCTGTCTTCTCTGTTCTGCAGAAATGTTGAAGGAGTTGAACCAGCAGCGCAGAGCGAAAGCCTTTACAGACCTGAAAATTGTTGTTGAAGGCAGAGAGTTTGAAGTCCACCAAAATGTTCTAGCTTCCTGCAGCTTGTATTTCAAGGACCTGATTCAAAGGTTTGCCTTCCTTCCAGCTGTGGTCGGGTCTGTTCCTTTGTAGGACGCTTTTGTGTCGCTTTTCTCCTCCCCTCTCTTGCAGGTTCCTGAAGTGTGACTCCCTGTCACAGAGCCAGTAGCCATCTCTCCTCCCCTCCCCCTCCCCCTCCCCAGCACCCTCTCACACGCAGCCTCAGAGCAGCCACGGCCCCCAGCCCGCCCCACTCAGCTGTGCTGGTCACCAGGGGCCTCCGCCAGCAGTAGACCACACCCCTGCCCCGCCCCGAGGAGCTCGAGTTCTCAGTGGCTCACAAGCCCGCCCTGAGATTAGGAGGACTGTAGACCCCACGTTAAGGGACCACTGCACACTGCCCCCCCCTCCCCCCCCGGCCAGCACGGGTACCCAGCACCATCGTCACTGCTGTCGATGGTGAACTTAATGCCAGAAAAGCACATCGACCAGCCCCGCCCCCGCTGAGGAGCACGAGGCACCCAGGGGGCCGCTTTTCTGCAGCCCAAGTCGGGGAGAAGAGGCTTGTAGCCAAAGCCTGGTTCGTGCTGCCCGTCCTGATACTGGCACACTGAGCCCAGACCAGGTGTGTCCTAAACACGGTCTCTCTCAGCGTTGGCTCCCTCCCCGCCTGCCCTCTGCCCCGGCTATTTCTACCTGAACGAGTCTTCATGGTGCATGAGCATCTTGTTCTTTTTCCATGACGTTGATTTTTTAATTTGTCTGCTTCATACCCTTGCAAAGAAGTCAGGGGCCACCTTCTAGCTCCTTAGTGAGGGAGAGCAGCGGGGGGCAGCCCAGGGTCACACTCCTCTCTCTCACCCATCAGCAGATTAATGCCGCTGCTCCTTTTGCCTTGCAGCCTCCGGGGCGGACGCTGAGCCGGGACTGTGCTCAGAGTGGGAGGACAGGACCTCTGCTTGCTTCCCAATGCTGTGTTTGGACTTGCCAACTAATCCCAGAGCGACTGTGTTTTGTTTCAGGATGGCACACTGGCTGGCATCTCCTTTCCAATCCGTTGTGTCCTTTCACTCAGAGCTGAGCTGCCCGGTGTGCAAAGCCCTGCCCGGCCGCGCGGGCCCCAGCCGTGCAGGCTCTTGGTGACTTCCAGCCTCGTGGGCAGCTTGGGTCTCCCGCCCCCGCTGCCTGGGTTCTCTCTGTCTGAGCACAGGGGTCAGGGGCATGAGCTGGGGTAAAGGGGCATGTCCAGTGGCTTCTCCAGGCCAAGGGAGGTCTTTGTGCTTCTACTTTCGGCAAATTCTAGAACGAGCAGTGATGGCACCTGGCTGCTGAATTGCAGATGTGGCATCCTAGGCCCTTGGTCCTGCTCCAGACCAGCTGGAGAACACAGAGGGGCAGGCTGCAGGGGCAGGTTGGCACTGAGCGATGGCCCAGCCCTGGGCTAGAAGGATGTGGGCAAGAGGAACACAGGAGCCCTTTGACTGTGTTCAGAGACCTTACCTGCAGACCTTACTCTTGCACACAGCAGAGAAGACACGCTTAGGTGGAAACTCAAAGTAGTGAAGGCTTCTGGGACAGGCCAAAAAGAAGGAGGAAGAACATTCCAGGCAAGGGATGGGTTGCCTGGAATGTTCCGGACTGCAAAGAATGTTCTAGAATGTTCTAGGCAAGGGATGGGTTGGCTGGAATGAAAAGTTGAGAACAGAGAGAGTCATGAGCATTGAGGAGGGGGAGATGACCTTCCCAGAGAGGGGGTGTGACGTGGGATGGGATGGGCAGACAGGCCCTGACTCCTGGGCTAGGACCTGGACTTGGAGGAGCTGTGAGGAGCAGTGGGGAGGGGCTGCCCACCTGAAGGTGGGAGAACTTGGGAGCCAAGAGGCAGACACTGGAGGAGAGAGGGCACCTCCATGGGAGCTAGGAGACCTGGGTGCTACACCTGACTCTGCCACTTGCCCTGTGACCCCAGGCACATCACAGCCTCTCTCGCAGGCATTGGGTTGTCTCATCTGTAAAGGAAGAGGTTGGTTCCAATGATGTCCGGGCTTCTTTCCAGCCCTGACATCCCAGGTGACGGCAAGGGGGTGAGCAGGGCCAGCCTGGAGGGCTTCCCAAGTACAAGCACTAGACGTGAGAAGGTCAAGGTCACGGAGGAAGGGAGGTCAGGTGGATGGAGCCCAGAGAGTCCTGAGGTCTGGGGAGACAGGAAAGCCCCTCGGGGAGGAGGGGAGGCCGAAGCCGAGTCCAAAGGAGCCCCTGCGCTTGAAGATCGAAATGTTCATTTGTAGCCATTTTAAATGTGACTTCCCTGTCCTCACTATGGGCACAGGTCACCATGGCGGGCGACATGTTCCCCGCTCCAGCCCCAGGGCGGACACCTCCCCAGGAGCCACAGGAAAGACGTAGGGACGCCCAGTCACTCCCTGCTCTCCGCTCAGCGCACCAGCAGGGCCGATCCTGGGTGCCAGGTCACACACGAAACCCTAGACAAGATGGGCTGTGCCGTCCGGGAGCCCAGGGTCTGGCGGGGAGACACTGTAGAGCAGCCCAGAGCAGGTGCCGCAGACGGGGAGGTGCAGAGGCTCGCAGCCTGGTGCTCATTCTCGGGGAGGGGCATCTGCGTGGGTTTTGAACCAAGAATGGGATTGGCCAGGCAGACAGCGGGGCCAACGGGAGAGGAGCGAGTGTGAGGCCCAGGACAGCAGGTGACACTGCAGCTGCGATGCCAAGTGCCAGGTGAGCGTGGAGGGGATGAGGCCTCTGCAGGGGCGAGGGGGCAGGAGCCAGATCACAGGGCTGTGTTTCCGGCCTGGGGGTGTCATGGTCAGACTTGCGTTTGTGAAGATGCTGTTCAGACGGGGAGGCGGAGGGCGGGCCTCAGAGCAGCCTCTCCGACCAGCGGCCAGTTCCCCTTCCGCTCAGCTGCCCGGAGCCCTTATCCTCCAGGCCCAGGCTCCAGGCCGACCTCCACTTGGTCCACATGTTCTTCCTTCACATGTGCAGACCTTTGGTGAGGCTGCTGCAGCTCCTTTCCCCTGGCCTCCCCTTATTTAGTTCCATAATCGTCTTCTTCCTCAGATGAGGGCAAGACCAGCCCACAGGAGGCCTGTCGAGGTGCCGCATGTCATCCTGGAAACCCTCCCACTAACCTGAGAAGCAGGTGCCGTGCGTGTCCCCATTTTACAGATGCAGAAACTGAGGCCCAGGGAAGTTGTGTAGCCGATAGACCTGGGATTCAAGTAGAGGTCTGACTCCAAAGCTCATGCTAATCTGTGAGGAAGGACAGTGGAATATCAGGGCTGGCACTGTGGGTAGGCATGGAAGAAATAGGGATGCGGAGTACATGTGAGTGAGTGCGTGTGTGTGTGCGCGCGCACATCTATTAGAAACACTTGTAACTGGCCACAGGATCTTCCCCAGGTAGACACACCCACCTGGGACAGGTACCTGAGTCACAGGCACTCCCTCCGCCCCTGCGAGGGGGCTGAGTCCTCTGGAGTGAGGCCTTGTGAGGAAGAGCACACGAGGCCGCCGGGAAGCTCGGAGCCTGTGCTGAGCCTCTGGCCCGGCCTCAGCATCCCTCTGTAGCCCCTCCGAGTCCCCGTGACAGTCCGGGGTGACCGCCCTGCAGGAAAAGGAGCTGTGGCTTTGTCTTTGGAGAATGTGAAGGCCAGGGCTGCGTAACAAGCACGCCTGGCCTGTATCCAGGCCAGAGGGAAAACCCAGCGGATTCAGTGGAGGAGCGCCCCAGGCTTGGGGGAGGAAGGAGGATCTTTTGAGCAGAACACACCTAGTCGGGTGCTGGGGTTGCAGCCTCCCAAGTCCAGAGCCACTTCCCACCCCGGGGAGCGGGCCCTGGAGGAGCGGTTCCCTCGCCTGCTCCCGGCTGCGAGGAGCTCTCAGGGAGGGCTGGAGCCCGCTGCACTCACTGGCCCCACGGGCTGCAGGCCCCCTTAGAGAGGACAGGGGACCGTTCATCTTTGGAGACGGCAGCGGTGCCACCCTCCCTGCCAGCACTTCCCAACACGCCCCCCGGGTCCAGAGGGAGGAAGTGCGCAGCCTGGGGGAAGAGATGCCTCCTCATCACACCAATAGGACAGAGACCTGGCGCTCTGCCTCCCAACCACAGCGCAGCGACACCTTGAACTCTATGGTCTCTGCTCCTATGGAATGAAAGTGGATCGACAGGTTGATTTCACAAGCCCCGTGCACAGGCTCTGGGCTTCCCGTCCGTCTCCCTCCCCAGGGGAAGCTGACAGGACCCGAGTGGCACAGATCCTGGACATAGGGCACCCGCTAGACTTCAACGCACTAGCCAAGCCGGACACCTCTCCTCTCCTTCCCGGTGAAGCAGGGCGTTTGTGGGTGGCAGTCTGCCTCTTTCCTGGTGGAATAGACAGGTGTGTCTGGAAAACCAGATAACAAAAGGAGGGACTCACACATCTCAGAGGCTGGCAGGATGAGGCGAGCCAGGCCATCCCCAAGTCACCGTGGGTGGGCCAGGGCCTGGTGAGCTGCCAAAGTCCAAATATTCCTCTGCGGCTGAGTGGAATGCCCGTGTCTGGCATCGGGTCCCAGGGGCCTCCAGCCACTCCCCAAAGATCCTTTGCCCAGTGGCCCCCTCTTCTCCAGGGGTGCCCCCCACCGGGTGCCTGGAAGAGCAGAGCCACAGCTGTAGGCCGTAGGGACAGTGGTGCTCTCCAATCCTGGACAGCACCTGTGATGGTGGACATCCGTGTGCCTCCATGCAATCCCTGTGCTCCCCAGCCATGCAGGCACCACCTGGTCCCAGCCCCCTCCCAGGCTCAGACTCTGGGCAAGACCAGGATCTCCCCACGAGGGAAGCCTGCTGGTCCCATTACACCCATCGCTCACTTGCAGCCACAGACTCCACTGACCTTCCATCTGCTCAACACGCCTCCTCACAGGTGATCTTGGGGTTCTCAGGACCACATGTCACATGCATTTCAGTGCGTGCATATGCGTGTACATAGGTGTGTGTGTGCGCACGTGTGCATCCTGAAGTCCCACCTCAGCAGGTCACTGAGTTTGAGCTCCTCCGCTGAGGACTCATAGGCAGGAGGGCTGGCCAGAGGACGAGACACAATGGCTGGGGCCTTGGGAGAAGGGAGCAGCCCTACTGTGGCCTCGTCGGCCTGGCCCTGGCTGTGGCCCAGGGTCACCTCCGTGAGCACCAAGGGCATGAGGAGGACAGGCCAGACAGGTGCGTGTAGGAATGAAGGCAGAGGCAGCAAAGACTTAGAGGTTGACCAGATGACCTGGGGTGTGCAGGATTTCTGTGGTTTCGAGCGATCACATAAGGAACTATTTTTATACTTAACCACGCCACACCGGCATGGACATCCATCCCCACAGCAGAAGGCTAGGTGGTTGTCACTTTTGAAATTGCACACACCATATACCTGTGGGTTTGAGAAAGGGCTCTGCTCAGACTCTGTGTAGCACACCTTCCCCTCTCAGTTGCCGGGGCTGCAGGCCCCTGTGGGTGAGCCATTCTGTGGGGATGGACACTTGCTCAGGCAGCAGGTAGCAGCTGCCCCTGCCCTGCCAGGCCATATCTGTGCTTTCATGGCCCTGGGTGGCCAGCGCCCACCCAGAGAGAGTTCTCTGACGCAGGCATTTCAGGCACTGCGGGTAGAGCGGTCTCGCGGGAAGGGTGTTCCCCATGGGACTCTAGACCTCACCCAGTTCAGCCTCTTGTTTTGCAGAAGAGGAGCCTGAGGGCCAGAGAGGTCAAGGCTGTGCCCGTCAGTGACAGCGCCGCGGCACCCAGGTCCCCGAGCTCCCTGCTAACAGGAGGTGGCCTCTCTGGGGCCAGCCTGCTCGCTTGCTGGACACTCCATACCCTACTGCCAGCCACAAGGCACCCAGGGGACCAGGCAGGAGATCTTGGCCCCTGGCCGCCTCAGGAGTCGGGGCAGGGGGGTAGGTCATTTCCCAGGACCGTGGCTGAAGCCAGCCCGGGCAGAACTAGGCTCGGTGAGAGGTGGGGCTGGCCAGGGGGGCTGAGACGGGTGCCAAGCCGATCGATCGCCTCTGAGAAACCTGCCTCCTGACTCGCTGCTCCGGTGTCTTTCTTCCTGTACTGCTGTGACTTTTGCTTCATCTTATCTGTTTCCTTCCAGGTCCAGCTTTAGGGTGCGGCCGCCAGGCCTTAGGAGCCTTTGCAATGGTTTTTTTGTATTCCTGTAGACACCAGATATAAACATATTTATATATTTGTGTCCCTCCCCTGCTCCCCCCAGTTCACAAGCCCGATGCACACTCTACACGCAGGCCACTCTGACCTCTGACCCCGTGTTCCATGTGGCAGGAGGGCCCCGCCCCGGGCCAGGTCCCAGGTCATGGCTGCTGGCTGTCTGTGGCGGAAGTCCTTGGTTGTTCCCCCCTCCCCTCCTCCCAGCTCTAACCATTCTGTCCGTCTGTCTCGTCTCGTCCTCAGTTTCAAAGCAATGTCATGAAGGGCTTCCTCCTCGTGCCTAAAAGGAAACAATATGCTTTTGGAAAGAGGTGGGGTTGGAGTCAGTGTCCGGGGCAGCTGGGGGCCCTCAGTCTCGGGGTGTTCAAGGACGTCTCCGGAGGGGCTGTGAGCGCAGCCCGTGGGGAGCCTCGGTCACGCCGGAGAATCTCCCGTCGGAGGCAGACGGGTCCCAGGCCCGGGGCCTGCTGGCCGTGTTGGCGGCGACGCCGGGCCAGCAGCGGGGCCGAACCGTATTGTTTCCCTTTGCGGCCAGTCCTGGTCCTCGTCCCCATCCTCCGCTCATGCTTTTTGATTTGCATCTTTTTTTTGCATGGACATGCCGAGTAGTGATAAGCAGGGCTTTCTGTTCTTTTTTGGGCGTCTCTGGTCAGACTCTTCTCTTTCAGATCCCGCGTGAGGTCGTTAGGTTCAGGCGTGTCCTTGCCGTGTCCCTAAAGTGAAGGGCGTGACCGAGGCATGCAGGGAGCCCTAGCCCTGTGAGGAGCGGCCCAGGCCGCGGGCGGCAGGTAAGGACACCTGGTCTCTGTGCCTAGGTCGGTGCAAGACGGCAGCCAGAGCGGCCGGGAGAAGCTGGAGCTGGTCCTGTCCGACCTGCAGGCGGACGTCCTGGAGCTGCTGCTGGAGTTCGTGTACACGGGCTCCCTGGTCATCGACTCGGCCAACGCCAAGACGCTGCTGGAGGCGGCCAGCAAGTTCCAGTTCCACACCTTCTGCAGAGTTTGCGTGTCCTTCCTGGGTGAGCCGGGAGCGCCGGGGGCGGAAGTCCTTGGTTGTTCCCCCTCCTCGTGCCTTTTAGGCACCTGGGGAAATAGGGGTGGTGGGAGGAAATTCAAAACAGCAAGGGTTTGGGGGGGAGGGCTGTGTGTGCACCCCCTGCAGGTGCGGTTTTAAGATGATAATTCGGGTACCTGTATGCAAAGGCCTTTGCTCACCAGCATGGACAGAGGGCACCTCTGCATTGCTCTCCCAGGCCCAGGAAGCTTTGTGAGGACAAATGGGGCCACGGGGGTCATGTGATGGTTCGTTCATGGGGAGCCTGGGCCCTGGCCTCCCAGCCCTGGCCTCTAAACGCGGAACAAGGAGCCACACACTTTATATCCCTCTACCGCGTGGAATACCTGCACCACACCAGGTGGCCACACAGGTCTATGTGGGCCGTCCCTTGGACACGCAGACCTGCTGTCCGGGCTGGGGATCTGAGTGTCAGGGACCCCCAGCCGGAGAACACACTTATTCTACGGCTTGGAGCTGCCCGGCTTCGGGGAGAGCAGGGTGAGGGTGGGGTAGGGTTGAGTCACCAGAATCCGTGGCCTGAGCGTCGAGTGCAGCCAGAGAACTAGGGGCTGAGCTTAGGGACAGGAGGCCATGGGGGGGTGCAGGGAGGGGGATAGAGCAATCTAGAAGGGCCAGGAACCACTGCCTCAGAGTTAGGCTCCCGAAAGTACGGGCGTCCTGGGACCCAGACATTTCTAGGCTAGAATAACCGTTAGTGGGGTCTCGGGGTAGTGACCAGGCTGAGCCCAGGCCTGCAGGTCGGCGGGGTGGACTGAGGCCCGTGGGCGATGGTGGGTGGCATAGATGGGGTGTTACTGCTCCCATGACTCTGAAGTAGGAGTGTGTGACCCAGGCACGCCCTTCACACTGATGGGAGACACCATGGGCCTCTAGTGTGACCCCACCCCCTGCCCCGTGGCCCACAGGCAGTGAGGAAGCTCCGCACCTCACAGTCCTCTGCTGGGACCCGCAGGAGCAGAGGGAGGGCCTGGGACAGTCAGCGGGAGGCGGGGCAGAGGGGAACCCCGGACATGGACACAGGAAGTGGGCTCATGGGGACCCTGGCCATGGGCTCAGAGAAGGACCCAGAGGGACAGGCAGCGGACACAGGTAGCTCCCATCCAGGGCCCCATGGTCAGTGGTCACGTGTTCTCGTCCCCAGAGAAGCAGCTGACGGCCAGCAATTGCCTGGGGGTGCTGGCCATGGCGGAGGCCATGCAGTGCAGCGAGCTCTACCACATGGCCAAGGCCTTCGCGCTGCAGATCTTCCCCGAGGTGGCGGCCCAGGAGGAGATTCTCGGCATCGCCAAGGACGACTTCATCGCCTACATCTCCAACGACAGCCTCAACACCAAGGCCGAGGAGCTGGTGTACGAGACCGTCATCAAGTGGATCAAGAAGGACCCTGCGTCCCGCGCCCAGGTGAGGCCTGCCCCTCCTTCCAGCGCAGCCCCGCTCAGGCACCTGGGCAAGGAGGCAGGAAGGTAGAGGGGGCCGGGCTGCCCGTGGGGCCGGCGACAGGGAGGCTGGAACTGCTCCGGGGCAGCAGACGGGCGAAGGGAGGAGTGAGAGATGCAGAATCAGGCCCCTGGTTCGCCAGGGCTGGCATTCCACTGGCAGGAGACCCAAGCTGACCAAGAGACCACGGGATCCGGGGGACGTCAGGGCCCTTCGGGGAGAAGTGTGCCCGAGCCAGGGCACCCGGCGCCCCCCTGAGCTCAGACCAGCAGGAGGACCGCCCATGCTCTGGTTCCTGGGAAGGTGGAGGGCAACCACCGCACACGGGACCCAGGAAGCGAGGCCCTGGGAGTGGGCAGCTGGAGCAGTCAGGGCCAGGGCCAGGCAGGAGGAAAGGGGGCAGGGTCCCAGGGCGCCTGAGTCCCAGGACACCAAGCACATCCCAGCAGGATCTCGGGGCCCGAAAGCGCCGCTGGAGGCCCCTCAGAATGGAGCTGCCTCAGCTCCCACATGGGAGGACCCCTGGGAGCCAGTGTAGCTGCACAGGTGCCACAGCCACCTGCTCACACATGGCGTCCCTGTGCCTCCTCCCTCCCTCTCTCCCCCACCAAGGCCTCCCTAGCCTCCAGGATGCCTAGTCACCCCTGAGGGGTCCTGCCTCCAGTCTCCTCCAGATTCATTCCCACCCTGCAGCCTCCCCACAGTGGCAGGTCCAGGCGCCAGGCTGAGGCCATGGGACGCCCTAAAGGGGTTTGTCTGTTGGTGTTGGGGAGACGCAGGTTCTGACGGTTGTGATTTGCAAGCTTGTCAGTCATCATCTCCTTTCCAAAGCTGATGGCCACCAGCTTCCCTGGGCCCTCCCACCTGCTGCTGGGTGCCTGCCCCATGCACACCTCTCCGAGGGCCGGGCCGTCCATCTCGGCTCCCGCAGCCTGGCCTGGAGCAGAGGCCCGTGCTGGGGTGGAGGTGGGAGCGAGGTGCTGCGAGACAGATGGACGGTCTTCCCCAGGCTCAGCTGCCGTCAGCCAGACCCCCCCCCCCAACCCGGTTCCTTCCTCTCGTCGCCCCCCAGCTGCTGGGAGCTGCCTTTTTGTTGTTGTTGTTCTCACCCAAGGATATTTTTCCAGTGATTCTTAGAGAGAGTGGAAGGAAGGGGGAGGGACAGAGAGAAAAACATTGACGTGAGAGAGACACATCGATCGGTTGCCTCCCACATGAGGCCCGACCAGGGCCAGGGATCAAGCCTGCAACCGAAGTCCATGCCCTTGACCGGAATCGAACCCGGGACCTTTCAGTTCACAGGCCGGCGCTCTATCCACTGAGCCACACCGGCCAGGGCTGGGGGCTGCCTTCTCTCTCTGCCGAGGCGGGGTGAGCGAGGGGCTGTCCTCCCAGCCAGACACAGACTGAACCACCCCGGCGTGCAGTCTCAGCACACGCGCAGGGCTGGCCCGCTGCACGGTCTGAGCAGACCCCATGTCCCCTGGCCCCAGTACGCAGCGGAGCTCCTGGCGGTGGTGCGCCTCCCCTTCATCCACCCCAGCTACCTGCTCAACGTGGTTGACAACGAGGAGCTGATCAAGTCGTCGGAAGCGTGTCGGGACCTGGTCAACGAGGCCAAGCGCTACCACATGCTCCCCCACGCCCGCCAGGAGATGCAGACGCCCCGAACCCGGCCCCGCCTCTCCGCAGGTATTGGGGGGACGTGCCCCCAGCCCTGCAGGTGTCCTGGGGTGGGCCTGACTCCGGGTGGTCCCCCAGAGAGGCCCTGGGTGCAGATGCTGCGAGGGTGGGAGGTGGCGGGGGAGGGTCCCAAGTGTGTCCGTCGGTGTCCCGGCAGGTGTGGCTGAAGTCATCGTCTTGGTTGGGGGCCGTCAGATGGTGGGGATGACTCAGCGCTCACTGGTGGCCGTCACCTGCTGGAACCCACAGAACAACAAGTGGTACCCCTTGGCCTCACTGCCTTTCTACGACCGCGAGTTCTTCAGTGTAGTGAGTGCCGGGGACAACATCTACCTCTCAGGTGAGGCCCTCGGGCGGCTGGGGATGGGCGTGGGCTTCCCAGGGCCTCCGACTCCGAGGGCAAAGCCTCCTCCTGAGCTGAGCGGGGCTGCCTGGCGCGGGCCCTCCTCACCCCCACCCCCCGCTCTCTGGACCTCCCCCCGCTGCAGGTGGGATGGAGTCAGGGGTGACGCTGGCCGACGTCTGGTGCTACATGTCCCTGCTCGACAACTGGAACCTCGTCTCCAGAATGACGGTCCCCCGCTGTCGGCACAACAGCCTGGTCTACGACGGGAAGATTTACACCCTCGGGGGGCTCGGCGTGGCCGGCAACGTGGACCACGTGGAGAGGTGATGGGGCCACAGTCACAACGGGGGTAGGGGGCGTCCTCTGAAATTCACCAAAAGCTAAAATCTCGCTGCTCCTCCTTCCCAGCACCCACCCCCCGAGCCACTAGAGCTTGGACGTTTGTAAGGCGATGCCCAGGCTCTTCGAACACAGCAGAGGGAGAGGACTGGGGAGGGGAGGTAGAAGGCCCACAGCTGCCGGCCGCTGACATGGGACACTCTTGTCCCCGCAGCCCCTCCTGGTGGCAGACAAGTGGGAGCCTGAGACCAGGGTTGGGAGGCCCAGGCAGGGCTTAGCTGGCGGGAAGGCACTGGGACTGGACTCGCTAGAATTTAAGGGGAAGCAGGAACCGTTGGCCCAAATGTGTGCCCTTCCGATGGCTGTGCCTCCGTGTCCCTGCCAGGTGTGGGGTTACACACCTGGGAGCCCCCTTCTCCCTCCGTCCCACACAGACCAGGAGATCCGCTTCTGACACGCCTTCGGGGCAGTTCTGCTTTTAGGAAAACAGACGCCCCAGAGAGTGACGAGTTGGGCTGAGCTGGCCCCAAGTTCCAGCCCAGGACACAGCCAAGATCCCCGGAGCCCTTTCCCGCGGCCTCCCCGCACCCCAGCCCACCTCCCCGCCCACGTCACCAGCTGCCTCCGACAGCAGATATCCCCGAGTGACAGCCCTTTGCCCAGGGAGTCACACTCACCCCTCAGTGTGGACCTTTCCCTCGCTGGCTAATTGGACACTTGACAAATGTTCCGGCGAAGATGGTTCCAGAGTGAGACGGGCCGGTGTGCTCACTACGGGCGTTTAACTCCCCGCGTGGAGCCCAGCGTTGGCTCGGAAACAGCATTTAATTGTCATATTGGCTCGGAGATCACGGGGAATCCCGTGTGATGATGAGATGCTGATCCTGCCGTGGACCCCGGGCCAGCGCCGATGCTGACAGCCTTCGGCGGGCCCACTGCTCGGCCACCACGCCCAGGCCTTCCAGAAGCCCAGCTTCCACTCGTTTGTCATCCAGTAATAAGCGCATGAAGCAGACATTTTCTAGGTCGGAGTAAGCTGAGCTAGAGCTGGCATCCGGCTTGCTGCTGTCAGCTATTTTTAATCTCCTAAGACGTTGAGTACTCGTTTTGCAAACTTACACTTGTTGATAAATACAGGGATTTGTTTGAGGATCAAATACACCAGGAGCTGGATACGTTCCACTGCCCTTGGGCCCGGGAGCCGTTCTCCCTGACCTGGGAACAGGCTCTCCCGGCTTCCCCCGGGGGTGGGCACAGAGGGACCAGACACCCTGGCACTCAGGTGACGGAGGAGCAGCCCAGGACAACAGGGTGCCCTTTGTCAGCCACCTGGGTCTGCCAGCTGCCGTGTAGGGATTGGACGCAAACTTGAAGACCCCTGGGTGGTGTGAGTGCAAGTGAGGTGGAAGGTGCAGGGTTCCCAAGGGGCAGAGCTGAGCCCTTTGGGCAAGTCAAGTGCTGTGGCACATGGTGGCAATGATGAGAAACAGGGTGCTTTGTTCCCCAGGAAGCTCTAATGGTACAAATTGCTCTTATATTGATAATGAATGCGATATATGGTGCATTATAATTATACTAGAGGCCCAGTGCACGAAGTTCGTGCACTCAGGGGGGTCCCTCAGCCTGGCCTGCACCCTCTTGCAGTCTGGGAGCCCTCGGGGGATGTCCGACTGACGGCAGTCAGACATCCTTAGCGCTGCCGTGGAGGCGGGAGAGGCTCCCACCACCACCGCTGCGCTCGCCAGCCGTGAGCCTGGCTTCTGGCTGAGCAGCGCTCCCCCTGTGGGAGCGCACTGACCACCAGGGGGCAGCTCTTGCGTTGAGCATCTGCCCCCCTGGTGGCCAGTGCACGTCATAACGACTGGTCGACCAGTCGACTGTCTGCCCCCTGGTGGTCAGTGCACATCATAGTGAGCAGTTGAGCAGCCTTAGCATATCATTAGTATATTATGCTTTGATTGTTTGAATGTCTCACGGGACGACCAGACACTTAGCATATTAGGCTTTTATTATATAGGATTACATTGCTGTATTACAGGAATAGAGCAAGATTATGTAATTATAGATTAAAACAATAGTACAATAGACAAACATACATGATATCATTACATAAATCACTGGGTCTAATATTTTATAGCCATATATCACAGAGCTGTGGTTACTGAATAAATGATAGCATAGTGGAGCGCCACACTCCTCGGGGTCATTTGCATGTCATTAGCATATCCTCCAGGGTGTGAGGGGACTGAGGGCTGTGGCTTGGCAGTCAGCCACCTGGATTACCAAGCTCTAGGGAGAGTTGCCTTTGGCGGAACGTGCCTTATACCGAAAGCCACACAATCCCCGACCGACTCCAGCCCCTTCTCAAGAGCTCTTTGGATCTCTGCCATCCCGGCTTAAAAAACAGACACCTGAACTTCTGACAAGAAGACACTTACTGCATCACCAATTAGCACATCTTCAACTGGGGCTAATTCAGTCAAGCCCTGCTGCCCTGTCAGGACCTCCGCCTCTTCTCAGATGCCGAGTCTGCACAAGCCCAGAGCTGGATGTACCACAGTGGTCCCCTCGTCCCCCTCCCAGAGCCAGGGGCTGTCTTCCAGGGTCACTGAGCTGTGACTGGTTACGGCTCATGCTCCAAGGAGGTGCATGGGAACAAGAGGGCCCAGGGTGCTCCCAGGAGAGAGGTGCTGGGGCCCCGGGAGCGGAGCAGCGAGCCCGCAGCGGAGGTCCGCCCTGCGTCCCGGGCACGTGGAAAAGCAGCCAGCAGTGTGGACGGGCCGGCGCTGGGCGGTCTGGAGCGAGTGCTGGTGAGGTCAGTGCACAAGGAACACGGCACGGACGCTGAGACCTGGGTCCAGGAAGAAAGACCTGAAAGATCCCAGTTCCTTGCCCGGTCTGCTCAGGCCCGATTCCCCTCTTCCTGTCCGCTGCTTCCTGTTCTCACGTCCCCCTGTCTGGTCCTCACTTCTCAGGTTGGGAGGAAGGCCAGCCCCCCGGTGGCCTTGAGTGACGCCTCTGAGGGCCCCGAGCCGTGTGAGCTCGGGCTGTGCCAGGGGTGCCCAGGGCAGGAAGCAGACGGTGGTGCGCCCGCTATCTGCTGCCTCCGTGTGGCCCCTGCCCCGCACCGGGCCCACTCTGACCCTGGGGTCGGTTTCTCCTCTCTCCGCAGGTATGACACCATCACCAACCAGTGGGAGGCCGTGGCCCCGCTGCCCAAGGCCGTGCACTCTGCAGCAGCCACCGTCTGCGGCGGCAAGATCTACGTGTTCGGTGGCGTGAATGAGGCGGGCCGCGCCGCGGGCGTCCTCCAGTCTTTCGTTCCACAGACCAACACGTGGAGCTTCATCGAGTCCCCAATGATCGGTGAGAACCAGCGTCTCCTCGGCCCAGGGCAGTGCAGCGTCCCCACCTCGTCCTTTTATTGGGTCTCAATAGCCCAGGCCCAGAGGGCGGGCTCAGCCCAGTGCTCCCGTGAACCCAAGGCCAGTGGCGGGAGGGGCAGGCGAACCCCAGCCCACGAGCGGCTGCGGATCCCACCCCCTGGACCCAGGGCAAGCTATTCTATGTGCAGGTGCCTCCTGGCCCTGGGCCCTGTCCGCAGGCTGGTCAGTGACACGGGGGCCTTTCCAGCTCCCTTCCCCTGGGGGGTCCCTGGGGAAGAAAAGGGGAGAGAAGGCCAGAGCATCGCCCTGACCTGCCTGGCCTGCTCTCCCCACAGACAACAAGTACGCACCCGCCGTCACCCTCAACGGCTTCGTGTTCATCCTGGGTGGGGCTTACGCCAGAGCCACCACCATCTACGACCCGGAAAAAGGGAACATAAAGGCGGGCCCCAACATGAATCACTCTCGCCAGTTCTGCAGGTGAGCAGGCGGGCGATTCGGCCAAGGTGGGAAGGAGGAGGGGAGGGGGGTGGGATAGTAGGAGAGGTTTGAGTGCAATGAGTGACCTCCATTCATTGACCAAAGGGAGTCCCGGGCCCAGAGCAGCGGCCCCGACAAACACGGGTGTGGGCATTGGTGCCCCAGCAGAGTGAAGCGCCTGGGGCAGCCCCTGGCCCAGAGCCCAGCCCCATCTCCAAGCCGGAATGAAGGGCTTCCTACGGGGACCTGCCCGGGTCCTTCGAGGCCACACCTCCCTGGGTGGGGGGGAGGGTGGGGCTGCAGGTCAGCTTTCCCCCAGGACCACCTGCCCATCGCAGACAGAGGCAGCCCCAAGCCCTACCGGGGACAAGCAGCTTCTGGGGGTGCCGATGGTGCCATGATCCTGGTGGCCCTTTGGAGCCGGGCCCAGCAAGTGGCACCCAGAGCCTCAAAGCTGCCTGGGCAGAAACACACACGAACCAGCTCCGCCCCCCCCCCAGGACAACATGGGAGAGGTCAGTGTGTGGCTTGGTTCCCAGTCGTCCTGGCCCCGTGGCCCAGGAAAACTAACTCCCCTGGGCAGTGAGACACAGACCTGCGCCTCCACCCCTTGTTCCTGGACTAAGAGGAACGAGGACAACGAAAGAGCCCCAAGACCCCCTTTTAGCATTTCCTTAGCAGATGGTGTGTGAAGACAGCTCAGCCCCTGCAGAGGTGGTCACCAGTCCTCAGTGCGGACAGCGTGACGCACTATGCAGAGCCTGCTGTTTGTGCGGCATAGCTAGAAAAGCTAAAAGCTGCTGCAGCCTGTGGTGTGACCTTGGAGAGGGAACCCCCCCCCCCCAGGTCCTATCCATGAACCAGGCAGTGGGACGGGACGACTGCTGAGTGTCTGGCCTCACGGAGGTCCCAGTTCTCCTCATGTCGCAGCTCCGACTGCACTCCCCCTGATAAGGAGCTGGAGTTTGAGCAGGGCTTGTGGGAGGACTCCCAGACCTCACCTGAGACTCAACGCGGGCGCAGAAAGACGAAATGCTGAGGGGAGGTTTGAGCTGGGTCTTGCAAGAGAAGCAGGGAGAAGCTGTGCCCCAAGGGGAGGAGTGTGGGACCCTGATGACGTGGAGCAATTGAGGGGCCTTCAGTAGACACTGAGCAGACTCTCGACTGATGTGCTCTGTTGGAGGCTGGGAACTTCAGAAAGGGGTGGAGACGTGCAAAGGGTATCTGCTCAGCCGACAGCCAAGAAGAAATGGCCATTCGCCCAAGTAAGCGGGCAATCGGGGCTAGATGTGTGGGTCTGCGTGAGGGGCGGCTAAAAGGAGGAAGTGCAGACAGGACAGCGTGGGGAGCTCACAGGAGCGACCGCTGGCTAAGCCCCAGGACCAAGCCTGGGAGCGAGGCGCGGGGACCACGTGGTAACCCCGCAGGAGCTCCCGGGCCGCAGTCATGGGTGGGCAGCCGCGCCTGCCCCTCAGTTAAGGAGCCGCAGCAGGAAGCTGTGACTCTGAGCCTCGGCCAGGGTGCAGACCGCACTCACAGGGCCGAGCTCAGTTATACCGGCTCCTGTCTGCCGCCTCCTAGTGAGTCCCGTGCCCACAGGATCTGAGCCGTAGGAAGGCCCGGTTTGGGCATCAGGAAATGCGGAGACGCGCTGAGCTGAGCCGAGAGCCTGTACAGGAGGCTGTTCATCTTCAGTGAGTCCCGCAGGCCCTGGGCACCCAGTATGCAGGTGTCACCCCAGTGCCAAGGGCAGTGCCGCATGGCGTCCTGATCGGCTGTGGGGAAAGATGTTTTTCTTGTAGAGCTGAGGTCAGAGGGCAGAGGAGAGCAGCCAGGTCCCGTGTGGCTTTTGCAAAAGGGCAGCAGCAGCGGCCACACACGGGGAGGGAGGCTCTGTCTCCAGGTCCACGCGGAAGCTCCATGGCTGACGCTCTCCCCGCTTCCCCCCCGGCAGTGCCGTGGTGCTCGACGGCAAGATCTATGCGACCGGGGGCATCGTCAGCAGCGAGGGGCCGGCGCTGGGCAACATGGAGGCCTACGAGCCCGCCACCAACACCTGGACCCTCCTCCCCCACATGCCCTGCCCCGTGTTCAGACACGGCTGCGTCGTGATAAAGAAATACATTCAGAGCGGCTGACGTCGGCGGGACAGCCAC
The DNA here is from genome assembly GCF_000147115.1 of Myotis lucifugus. Taxonomy (NCBI): domain Eukaryota; kingdom Metazoa; phylum Chordata; class Mammalia; order Chiroptera; family Vespertilionidae; genus Myotis; species Myotis lucifugus. The sequence goes on along the minus strand of NW_005871142.1, from coordinate 918,028 downwards.
GCGAGACCGTGGACGAGTCTGGTGAGGCACGCGCTCCTCACAGGATCAGTTTTCAGCAACACCCACAAGAGGCCGACAGACACACCCGGGGGACTCGCTGCGCTCGGCGTTCGGATCCTCTGCATCGAATGTCCTGTCGGAAGTCATCCTTGCCTGTGGGGGACCCGGGCTTAGCTCGGACCACAGGGACCCACCTTCCAGGGCGGCCTCGGGCTCCGCGGAAGGACTTGCTCTGACGGAGGCGCTCACTCTGCCCGGTGCAATAGAGTCTCACATATTTTTCAACTGGGAGAGAGCAGCTGCTTTTTCCTTCCTGCAGAGCAAGCCGGACCCCTAGACCATCACAGATCAGTTATCCTATAACAATAGTAGGCGTCAGGCTCCCTTGGGATAAGATCAAAGTGTCCTTATCACTTTGATTCCTGTTTTGTTTTTAACCAGCCTACACTCCCAGTGGCCGAGAGCAGAGGGCGGGATGCGCAGCGCAGGGCCCGCTGTGGCCGGAGCCGCCGCAGGGGCAGCCGTAGGGACCGTTGGGAGAGCGTCTGTCCTCCCCAGGTTCTTCTACCATGTTTTTGCTGCAGAAGGGCCGGATGATCGTGCTAGCTTTCTCTTATCCAATATGAAGTATTTAGATTTCCAAGGCGTTTTCTTGATAAACAAAAGGCTATTTTTAAGTACGGAGAGGAGGCGGCCAGGCCGGGGAGCAGGCGGGAGCTCCGGAGCTCTGAGGAGGTCGTGCCGGGGTGGCACGGGCTCTAGTTTTTCTACGTGCAGAAGAGAGGAGCTCGCCTGGGTGGCACAGAGGCACCCGTTTTATTTTTAGAGAAAGTAACTCCCAGACAGCCCCCTACGAGCGGTGCCTCCTGGGGACATCGTCCAATAAAGAGGCTGTTCTAGCAGGAAACGACCAGCTCCCTCCTGGGGGGAAGGCTGAGGCCCCGGGCCGGCGGGGCGGAGGACGGGAGGACGTGTCCACAGGGCACGGGGGACTATTTTTGATATTTCTATTCGTAGCTCTATAGCACGGCACCTGCCACCACGCGCTCAGGGTGGGGCAGCCTTCGTAGACGAGCCATGACAGCCGAGGCCTGGGGCGTGGGCAGAATCTTCTAGCAGCATATTAACCCGAGACAGGGAAGCCAGGAGGGCGGCCACACGGGGCTCCAAGGAGAAAGGCCTGCCCGCCAAGGCCGTCCTCAGACCCGCACACCTCACGCGGGGGTCAGTGTCCACGCCAGGGCAGGAAGAAGGCCGCCGCCGCTGCGCTGTTTAGTTGAAGTCGGTACCAAATACACATTTACCATTTTTATATCTGGGAAGTCAACTTGCATTTCATGATTTAAAAAATAAAATAAAATAATAAAAAGCCACTGGTAAGGAGCAAAGGCCAGGCCACGCTTCCCGTCTCTCCGCGAGGACGACCGAGTCTCATGCTCGCACGGACAGGTGTGGCTCCCACTCGGACGAGACACCGAGCTTCGTGATGCAGTTTTTAATATTATTTATTCTTTTAAAAAGTAATAAGCACAAAACTACATACGTTGTATGTCATTTACAGTATTTATGTCAAACAGGGTGCAAGTGTGAACCCAAGGACTGGAGCACAAATTTCTAACTGCCCGGGGCAGGGCTAACGTTCGCGTTGGTGTGCGTCTGCCTCCAAAGGAGGTGTTAGCGGTCAGCAGGACTCAACACAGGTGGCACTGAAATTCCGTTTCTCTCCTCACTGATCACACTGGAGCAAAACTGGCTATTTCTGTGAATGATATAAACAGGGTTCTCTGTAATGGTATTGTACATAGTATATGTTTATCGTTAAGTTCTTGTTATATTATAATAAATATATTTATAGATCTAGACCCGGAAGTCCATGTCATGTCTTCGTGTGCCTTCATCCTGGCCACGGTGATGAGAAAGCCCAGTGTGGGTCCTTCTCCCTCGTGGGCTCCGTCACAGACCTGCACGCAGACCTCGATGAGGAAAAAGGATAGGACTCCTGGGCAGGAAGGACGTCAAGAATAAAGGGCAATTAAAGGCCAAAATGAAAGGGACTTGCAAGCAGTCTGGAATGACTCTGAGGATCTCCCTTCAGTTGTCAGTGGTTTTTTTTTAATGTTTTTATTGATTTTAAAGAGGGAAGGAGAGGGAGAGGTAGAAATATGAGAGAGAAACATCGACTGGCTGCCTCCCACACAGCCCCACCACCACCAGGGATTGAGCCTGAAACCAGGGCATGCGTCCCGACTGGGAATAGAACCAGCAACCTCTTGGTGCGTGGGTCAGTGCTCAACCACTGAGCCACACCGGCTGGGCATAAGTGCTCTATTATACTAGTGCAACCAGACACTTCAAAGTTAGCTTCCCCCTGGTCTAACCCCCGTGTCTGGCATCCTTAGTGAGGGGCTGCCAAAGCCACCTGGCCACTCCAACTCATCAGCCTGAGAAGAAACACAACATACTTCCTCCAGAAGAACAGCAAGGCGTGGCTTCTATCGTAAAATTCAGACTGGGTGGCCTCCCCGCCTTCCGTCACCCCCGAGGCTGTTGGCTAGCACGTCACATAGACGGACTTGGCTAAGGAGGCCCATGCAAGGCTTCCCAAGGCGAACGGGTAATCCACCAGGCAGGATCGCACCCTCTTGCAGGGGAAGACGTTGAGGAGGAGAAGGTGGGGTTATCAGCATTTCTTAATCCGCAAACCTCCTCGGGACCTCGTGTCTCTTTGCCGGAAAACAGTCTGGAAAAGCTGGGCGGGGGTGGGGGAGCATGGGAGCCCAGAGCGCCTGGCTGAGGCCTTCGATGCCAAGTGAGTATCTGCCAGGACCTCTTCAGAAGCACGGGTCCTAGAGGAAAGGAAGGAGAGCTGGAGGGTCCCAGCTGTGAAGAGCTGAAATAGAGCCTGTCATCCAACCCAAGCAATAGTTCTCTCAGCTCCTTCCTGTCCACTCTACTTCCCGAAATCAAGGGAAACATGTTCCCTGGTCTGTGAAGAGCCCGTGTCCTTCACACGGCACTCCGGGGTGGTAAGCACATCCCATTTCCCGTGCCGGACACGTGTCCACTCGGCTAGGAGCCCATGAGGCTGGGGGGTCTCTCCTGCTGGACTCAGGGTGCTACCGTCAGAACTAGCATGGATGGTAAGCAGGTGGCTGTGACAGCCTCAGACAGGAGGCGGCTCACAGTGTGTGTGTGTGTGTGTGTGTGTGTGTGTGTGTGTGTGTGTGTGAGAGAGAGAGAGAGAGAGAGAGAGAATTTAAAAAAACACATAGCCAAAACAAGACTAAGTGAGGAAAAATGCTTGCAGTTCCTGTGACAAAGGACTAATGTCTTTATTTAAGGGCCCATGTAATTCAATAAGAACGTTTTAAGTGGTTCCAACTGTGAAATAGGTCATAAAGAGACCCCACGAGAACAAACCATTGCTAGTAAACACTCAACAAAAAAGTTCAACACTGGTAGTCTTTTAAATAATGACACTTAAAATAACATCTTGACCTGCTAAATCAGCTTGCTTACCAAAGCTAAAGACAAAGGGTGGGAGGGGACCTGGAGGATGGGGAAGCCTCGAGGCGTGCCAAGGGCTTTGTGAGCAGAAACGGCCCTTTTCAGAAGCCATGTGGCAAGTGCCCTGTCTCAAAAGCCTGACGAGCACCTGACCCGGGTAACCCACGTCTGGGCATCGATAGGAAATGATACAAACTCCGGGTGAGTCCCGGCTGACGCTCACATCTGTCAGACACCGTGCTGAGCACTGAGAGCCCGGGACCCTCACAATCCGCGAGACGGACACCAAAGACATGCAGCCACGGAGAAAACATCGGCCGAGGAAGAAAAGCAAGATCCATACTGTATATGACTGTGGTTATGGAAGGTATGTACGTAAAGATACGTAAAATATTTATAGAAAAGTGAAGGTTCACAGTCATACACTACCAATAGTTGTCCCAATGGGATTGTGGGCAATTTTTCTACCTTCTTCCTTCCATCTAAAATGTATATAAAGTGATGGCATTACTCTTATAATAAAGATATATTTTTTTTTAATGGGGAATGAGGGACAGAAAGTAATCGTTCCCCTACAGCCTAACAAACTGTCAAAGATTATTTCCTACTCTGGGCACCATAAGCAAAGTTAGGGTTCAGAATAAAATAACAAAGAATGACATATAAGAAAATGATGCCAGTAATAAACAAGATTGTTTTCTAAAAAAACCTAAAGGCTTGGGAGTGAATGGATTATATCTTTCAGCGCATGGAAAACAAGAACATCAACCCTCAATCTCAGGTCAATGAAGATGAAAAGGACAAAACGAAGGAGGGATGATGTGTGAGTGCTGAAACTCTGAGTGAGTGACCAAGATCCTCGTGAAGGTCTGCTCTGATGAAACTCAGTGTATTTATATAACACAATCGCACACATTATCCCATTGTACCCCCTCAATTACCCTGAAAGGCCCAGGTCATCGTCTTCACTCTTTCAAAGGAAATGAGGTCGGAAACGTTAAGTGACTTGTGCAGTCATGGCTACACCAGGCCCGTGTCCTCCATACATCATCGCACTCAATCCTCTAACGATCCTCAGAGGTGGTTCCCCCTGCGCAGGTGAGGCCTCGGGTTAGGCAGAGACGGGTCTGAGGCCCATCAGGGGTCGGGCAGCCCAGCGAGCCTCCGGGGGGCCTGTGTGGCATCACAGCCTCTCCACACCTGTGGGCAGGTGCGTAGCTCTTAGGACTCCAAGACGAAGGCTCCTTCCTCCTCCCCACCCTTCTCAGGAATCTGTACTAAAGAGAGTTCTGTGATGTGAGACCGTCAGCTGGGTTAGACACGGTCCTCTCCCGAAGCGAGTTTGGGAATGCCTGGTAAGAGCCTCGGCAACACCTGGCTTCCCCGGCTTGGCTTCACCCAGGAAACCTGGGGGGATGAGAGTCCACTAAAACGCCAGCCCACCCATTGCTGTCTCTCTTGAAACTCCTGTGAGCCTCCCTATGCGATGAACTCTTAAGGGGTTCCTATCCGCCATAACCCCGGCCCGGGAGAGTAACGGGGAGAGCACACCGGCCTGGCTGCACCATCTCAACCCCGAAGGGCACATCGTGACCTCGGTACCCTAGGAAGCAGGAGGCTAAAGTGCTTCCCTCCATACTGAGCATGCTCCGCTATAAGGGATATCACTAAATTGCTCTAAAAGCATTTATCATCCTGCCATAATCAGCGTGTATGGGAGTTTCATTTCCCTACACCCTCACCAATACTAAATACGGGCAAACTTTAAAATGTTTTTGCTTATATCACAGATGAAAAATGTTTTGGCCTCTTGTACTTGTATCTGTAAATTTCCTATTTACATCCTTTGTAGCTTGTTGTGTTTTATTTATTACTGAGTTATGTTTTATTTATGGGACCTCTTTATATCTTAGGACCTTTAGTAGCCCTTTCTCAGTTATATAGATGGTAAACATCTCCTCCCAGTTTATCATTTGTCTTGTTGTAAATTTTTTCTTCATTGTAGAGAATCTTAAATTACTATGTAGTCAAATCTAGTTTTTATAGTTTTGAAAGGCTTCCTTTATCCTGAGTATATAGTTTTTAATTACCTTGTATTTACTTTTAACCTATCTTTTATTTTTCATGTTTCCTTCTTAAATCCACTATCCTGAAATGTTTTTACATAGGATATAAAGTAGAGCTCTAACTTCCCCCCTACACACACACACACACACACACACACACACACACACAGATTGCTCTTCCTAATTAATCTCTGTGATCTGAGATACCAACTTCCTCTTGTATTATTCCCATAGATTCAGACCTGTGTAGGGTTTATTAATCTATTGGTCTTATTGCTTCTCTCTCTTTTTATCCTAATATCCTATCTAATAAAAGAGAAACATGGTAATTAGCCGTACATCCGCTACCCTTCCCATTGGCTAATCAGGGCGATATGCAAATTAACTGCCAGCCAAGATGGCTGTTGACAGCCATGCACTGAAGTGAACAGGGAGGCTTGCTTGCTCCAGTGACTGCGGACTCCAACGTTCCCCGCCTGACTTGCCAGCCTCTCAGCTGCAACTCTAAGCAACTATGTTGCAAATATAGAAGCTAAACAAAACCCCAGAAACCTGCTTTAGTCAGCCGGGCTTCAGCCAGCCGGGCCGCAACATTGTATCAAATACAGAAGGTAAACAAAGGCCAGAAACCTGCTTTCAGCAGCAGAGGCCTCAGAGCTAAAGCTGGCCCAGAATAAAAAGAAAAAAAGAAAAAAAGGAGTGGTTGGGAGCTTCAGTCACCCGCCAGCCTGAAAACGGCCCTCAGCCCCTCAGCCAGACTGGCCAGGTACCCCAGTGGGGACCCCCACCCTGATCCAGGACACCCTTCAGGGCAAACCAGCTGGCCCCCACCCGTGCACCAGGCCTCTATTCTATATAGTAAACGGGTAATATGCCTCCCGGCACCGGGATCAGCGTGACAGGGGGCAGCGCCCAAACCCCCTGATCGCCCTACGGCTCTGTGTGTGACAGGGGTCGGGACCACAACCTCCCTATCCGCCCTGCTCTGTTCGTGACAGGGGAAGGCGCCCCAACCCCCTGATCAGCCCTGCTCTGTGCCTGATAGGGGGGAGCTCCCCAACCCCGATCGCCCTGCGGCTCTGTGTTTGACAGGGTGCGGCGCCCCAACCCCCCAATCGGCTGTACCCTGAGCGTGACTAGGGGTGGCATCGCAACCTCCCGATCCGCCCTGCTCTGTGCATGACAGGGGGCAGCGCCCCAACTCCCCAATCGGCCCTGCTCTGAGCCCAACCAGGGGCTGCACCTAGGGATTGGGCGTGCCCTCTGCCACCCGGGAGCAGGCCTAAGCCAGCAGGTCATTATCTCCTGAGGGGTCCCAGACTGCGAGAGGGCACAGGATGGGCTGAGGGACCCCTTCTCCCCCTCCGAGTGCACAAATTTTTGTGCACCGGGCCTCTAGTATAATAATAAAAGTATAATATGCTAATTAGACCAGATGTCCTTCTGGACGACCTCCCAGACAAAGCTGGGGCTGCGAGGGAAGCCAGTGCTGGCAGCCGGGGGAAGGAAGGCCTACTCTTGCACGAATTTCATGCATCAGGCCTCTAGTAATTTCATAATAAATCTTGATGTTTTCTATGGCAAGTCTCATCCTGTCATTTTTTTAAAATGCTATTTTTAAAAAAACTCCCAAAATCTCTAGATTGAGGTATTAACATCTAAATAAGTCTGTTTTAAGATAGGTGTTTACATATTCTTTTTGAAGCTTAATCCTGTTGTTTTATAGTTTTTGTTGCTACTGTGAAGGGGCTTTTTTTGTCCCATGACATTTACTGCTTATTAATAATATATTTAGAAGCTGTTGATCTCTGATAAAAAGAAAAAGTGTTTTCCCACCTGGGTCAAGGAGCTAACCCAAATGGGGACCCAACTCCGAGAAGTCTGCCTTCCCCACACGATAGCAGAAATCAGATCACCCAACATCTGCACTCACCTTCCCGAGTTTATCATCCCTGTGCTCTGCTGCCTCCAACATCGGCAGGTCGCCTGGGGTCTCTCCTCATGAAAGCTGAGGGCACGGCCTCTGAGCGGATCAGACCAGATGAATAAGACCATGTTTGCTGCAGGCAAGGACCACGTCCTCCGGCGCCCACAGAACACGCACCCTGATGAATAGTGACAGGTATCCCGAGCTCCACTGGCAGCCTGAACGTACTGTCAGTATGAAACGTGGGAAGACGAGGCCACGGCTCTGCGCATGCTCCAGCCGTCCCTGCGGCCTTCAGATGACTAAAGAACCAGTCGTTCTTGTTAAAGGGGCTTCACCTGCTATGCATACGGAATTCCTCCATCTCTGGGACGCTGGCCACTGCTCGAGTGCAAACCTGTGCAGCAGAGGAGCCTTGGGGGCTGGGCATCCTGTTAGTAAAAATCCAACGCTGAGGCTCTGCAGTTCACCCCCTGCTTTCTCTAAGCACCTTTCCATCGCCAGTGCCTTGTTTCAAGCCCTTATCACCCCTTACCTTGGCTGTTGTCACAGCCTCTCTCAGATGGTTATCCTATATAATAAAAGCCTAATATGCAAATTTCCCCCCGGGGCGGCTGCTTGCAATGATGTGCGCTGACCACAAGGGGGCGGCGTGGACCGTGGCAGGTGTCAGTGAGGCAGCACTGGCAGCCGGCAGCAGTGGAAGCGCTGCCAGCCCTGATAGGCTCCGACAAGAGCGGGACCACGGCGGGATGGTGGAGCAGGTGAGTGGGTGGTGCCAGGCCAAGGTGAGTGCGAGCAGGGGCCCAGGTGCTGCCCAGGGCCCAGAGGTCAGTTGGGACCTGCCCTTCCATGCCAGATGCTCACACTTCGATCGCCGGCCAGGCCTAGGGACTGCACCCATGCACAAATTTCGTGCACCAGGCCTCTAGTTTTTAAAATAACTGCTTTGATATATAATTCATATATGCTAAAATTCATCTTTTTAAAGTGTACAATTCATCAGGTTTGAGCAGCCATCAGCACTAATTTCAGAACACTTTCATCATCTCAAAAAGAAACCTATACCCATTAGCAGTCACACCCACCTCCCCGGCCCCAGCCCACAGCAAACACTGATCTCCTTCCTGTGTCTGTGGATTGCCTGTTATGGACAGTTCCTGTAAATGGAACCATGCAGTACGTGGTCTCTTCTCTATGCCTTCTTTTGCTTAGCGGAGCATTCTCAAGCTTCATCTATGTTGTATCGTGTATCAATACTTCACTTCTTTTATGGCCAAATAATATTCCACTGAACCGGTATATAAAATGGATAGATAACAAAATGGATACATTTAGGATATCCATTCTCAGTCGATGGACATTGGGTTACTTCCACACTTCAACTATTAGGAATAATGCTGCAATAAACATTTGTATACAAGATCTTGAGACTAGATAAAATTGGGGAATACTGGGTTTAACAAAATTGAACAGGTTTCTTTACTACAGGATTTCTCAGAGTCAAAAACAGATTCCCACTCATCCTAAATGTACTAGAGTGGATGCATGAGGCAGCGTTTTGCCAAACTTATTTGGAAACTTCTCTTCTAAATTATGATACAAGCTCAAATAATCACATGGGATTCTGGGATCAATACATCTGACCTCATCTTTAGAATGGCCAAAATATTTAAGAAAAATTGATACATTTTCACACTGTAGCAGAAGAAATAAAATCAGTATTCTTCAAAGTCAACTAAATCCTTCTTCTGGATATAGCAAAATATGTTTCACTATAATTTTCTAAGTCCCCCAAAGACCTTAGCATCTCTACTTATACTGTAATATTTAAAAAACTGGGGGGAAATTGAAATAAACCATCACCTAATAACTACTCTACACAACAACTAAAATACCCAAACCAGCTACCAATGAGGGCTGCAAAAGGGGGACCTGACATTTTCTGGAAAGGCTCCTGGCATTCTGTACTTAATTTTTAACATGACAATCTTCTCAGCAAGTAAGCTGTAGTGAAGAACAGCGAAACCAATGACTGGCCCATCGATATTCAAAATGCAAAAACTTTCACATCCCAGTATTCTCACAAAAATGTCATAGTAAAACAAAGATATTCTATTTAATATTTGTGTTAATAGTGAGACGACATTTCATCAATTCCAACTATTAAATCTTGACTATGTGGAGAGAAAAATACACTTTTTAATAAAAATATCTTTTGCTGTTTTGTTTCTGGAGACATATAAGTTCAAAAAATGTGGAAATTGGTGTAAAGAAACATCCCAAAGATGTGAAGTGGTTTTTCTTATAGCATGACAGGCAATTATTCCTTTCTTTGCTACTAACTCCATTTTAAACAATCTTATTAAAGAGATTTCTTTATTGAGCTGTGGTGAGCTATAGAGCGGACAGCTTCCTGTCACCTTTAACTACTTGAAGGAACTTGAGACTTCCTACCACAAATAACCTTTATTTCAGTAACATATCAAGTACAATGTTATTTGTGGATTGTCATATTTCCTTTTTACTTTTTTAATATATTTTTTATTGGTTTCAGAGAGGAAGGGAGATAGAAACATCAATGATGAGAATCATTGATCAGCTGCCTCCTGCACGCCCCCTGCTGGGGATCAAGCCTGCAACCCGGGCATGTGCCCTTGACTGGAATCGAACCCGGGACCCTTCAGTCCCCAGGCCAATGCTCTATCCACTGAGCCAAACCAGATAGGGCCACATTTCCTTTAAAAAACACACACATACATGCTGTTTGCAAAGTCTTGTTAAAAAAGCTTTGCACTCATTAACATGCTAAAATAGAAATTTGTCATTAATTTCCAACACTTTCTCAAAAGCAATGTTAAGCTATAAGGAAAGTAACTATACATAATGTTTACAAATAATGCTATCTCATATCAAAATTAATTTTGCTTTGCCGCCACACTGCTAGGGACAGAATCTAAACTGAACAGCACCGGGACAAAAGAGAGATGTAGAATAAAGTAAGGAGGGAACAAAGTGAGAACGTTAGGAAAGTGCTGTATGTAGAGAGCTATACGCACCCGACTTGGGCTAGTCATGTGCTTTGTAAGAAAACTCGTTCCAAAGTTTCTTAAGCCTTTGGTTTTACTGTGGCTCTTGAGATCCCATGACAATATACAATTTTAGAGTACTGCTCACTGACTTACCATTAGTGGAGAAATTGGAAATTCCAAAGCATTTAGTAACTGGTAGGGACCAAATCCATTACATCGCGTCTGACACTGACACTTTTTTTACCTGCTGTCTCAAACACCTATAACACGCTGGGGCCTCAGTGCAACCCATCCTAGCTGTAGTTCTGATCCAACTGCCAACTTCCTCTGAGGTGTGGGTGACGCCTGCAGGGTCCATTCACAAAGGCTGGCCCAGTGCTAATACATGGTCCCACCCTCCCCGTGCCCTTACTTCATTCTCACCTGCTCCCAGAGAGCACCCTTTCCATTCCCATGAATATTCTAAACCTCATTCTCCCCTTTAAACTTCCTACCCAGAAGCCTTCCCTCTTCGCAGAAGAGCACACCTCTCATCAAAGTAACTAAGGGGTAGGATGGTGGCAATAACAGGTGTGGGGTTTTTAATCATCCTGAATTTCCCATTTAAAACAGAGAGAGATCAGCATGAAAAATTCAAAGGCGAACAGATTAACGTCTAAATAGCAAGGAATCTCCAGAACGCCAAGTCCCGAGTGGGTAGGAGCCAACCACAGACACCTAGGAGCCCGCACAGCCACGTGTGAGGAAGGACGCAGAGGAGAGTCTTCGGCATTCAATGGAACTAAGGACCCCCCCAGGGACGCCCTGGAAAGCTGGGGTGGGGTGGGGTGTGGGTCAGTGGAGAATAGCATCCGACCCTGAGGGGACTCTAGCAGACTCCAGCTCTCAGGTGAGTGAGGGCAGGGGTTCTGTGGGAAGTACAAGTCTTGTGGATTCTCAAGATTAACCAGCCAGAGCCCCCCTTTCAGGACCAGGCCCCACACGAAGACCAAATTGCTAGGGACAGAATCTAAACGGAACAGCACAGGGACAAAAGAGAGATGCAGAATAAAGTAGGGAGGGGAACAAAGTCAGATTTCTGAAAGTAGGCAGTCAGGCATTTAAACTCTTCACAAAAATAACAGAAGAGAGCGCTCTAGAGCCATGAACTTCAGGCTTCCTTCTGAAAGCAAGGAATTTCATATAAAAATGAGCAGTGGAGGATTGAGGGGAAATCCCATATAAAAACAAAAGCTGCCCTGTGAGCAGTCACAGCCCTCCAGACGACATGCCTACGAACATGGAAAAGTATGACCTGCCAGTTCAAAACAAGCAAAAGGACACAAAACAGTGATAGAAGAATGAAAGAACAGTATAAACCAGAATTAGAAAAACTCATGAAGGAAACAACTCAGGAAAGAATTAGATAAAATCATCTTACAAATGTACACTAAACTAGAAAGAATATAAAAGTTACTAAGCAAAACAGGTAATGCCTTCTGACAAACAGGAGGAAAGACAGGACATTTTTATAAAGTAACCAAGAAATAAAGAAACTTCTGGTTCTGGTTAAGATTGAGTGAGTATATCCTATCTTTTCCACTGATTACAACTGAAAGTCCTGCACAAAAGACACAAAGCAATTATCTAAGAACTCTGAAAAATAAGTGAAGCAGGTATTGAATCTAAGTCTAGCCATTAATGAGATTTGAACAAGTCAAGATAAAGATATTCCAGTGACTGGTATGAATAAAGTGATATGATGTAATATAAGGGGTCCCAAGAAACCAAGGAAAAGTTGTGGTAAGGTGTGACTAGACACTAGAAAAGCCAAAAAGAGGCAAAGGACAAAGAAAATGTCACCTCTCTTCTGAAACCTTCTCTCATTCTCCCCATTCCTAAAAGAATAACTCAGTTTCCTTCTCAGAACTCTGAACAACACTGTGTTCCTCTTACAGCCCTTTCCCCACTGAGTCATTACTACTGGTACATGCACCAGCCTCCCCTAGCAGACTAGGAGCTAAAGACAGAGAATATGTGTATCATAAATGCCTAGCATAGTGCCTAGGACATAAAAGTCCTATCACTGTATGTGTAACAGAGGGAATTAATATATTTTCAAAAAGCCCAGAGAGAACTTCGCAGGTGTTAGGGCACAGGAATAACATGAGGTGGGTATTTAAAGATTAGCCTTTCACTTGACTGCAATGTTGAGTCCAATGGAAACTAAAGCTGGACAAATAAATCCAACTTCATCTCCAGAGCCCTAAAAACTCGACTGAGATTCAAATGCAGCTATAAATTCCTTATCTAAACATTTAAATACAATTTTTCAAGTATGTTTCCCAGGTTTATCATTATCAGTCTTTTGATATTCAGGCATACCTCGTTCTATTGCGGCTCACTTTATTGTGCTTTGCAGATATTGCATTTTCTACAAATTGAATGTTAAAACCCTCCACCAGCAAAAAGATTACACCTCACTGAAGGCTCAGATGATGGTTAGCATTTTTAGCACTAAAGCACTTTTAATATGTTTTTATTGATTTTTGGAGGGAAAGTGGGAGGGGAGGAGAGAGAGAGAGAGAGAGAGAGAGAGAGAGAGAGAGAGGGAAATGAACCATGGATGTGAAAGAGAAACAGATTGGTTGCCTCCCACATGTCCCCTACCAAGGATTGAACCTAAAATTTGGGCATGTGCCCTGACCCAAAATCCTCTGGAGCCCTTTCAAAGCATGGGGCAATGCTCAACCAACTGAGCAACATCCAACAGGGCACCAATAAATACTTTTAAATAAGCTATGTACATTGTTTTTTAGACATAATGCTATTGTATACTTAATAGACTATAGTATATATAGTATAAACATAACTTTATATGCACTGAGAAACCAAAAAATTCATTAGCCTCATTTTCCTGTAATACTGGCTTTATCACAGTGGTCTGGAATGGAACCCCAATATCTCCGAGGTATCCCTGTATACACATAGTCAAAAGTAAGAATTATACAATCTGAAAGAAAAAAAAAGTCTTAGTCAAATTCAGCCAGCTTCTTTTCACTGTGATTAAAAGGAAAGTAGACATTTAAATGGAGGAAGATTAGTATACTAATCTTGGAAGGCAGAAAGGTTTCATAGTAGACAGCAGAAACATGGGCCGTGTAACCCAGAACATTCTATTCACTGGAAGCAACAAGCCCTTCCAATTCTGGTATGAAATCTACTGTTCAAAGCATACTGACAACTGCATGACGATCAAAGGGAAACACTATAAAATAAGGAAACCGTACTACCCAATCGTCCACTGCAGCATAGTCTTTCAGCTGGAAAAACAGATTTTAGAAGTAATCCATTTGCTTCTATACAACAAATTTTAGACAATCTTCAACTTAAATTAAAACCACACTTTCTTAATACAAAATCCTTTAGCTAAAATATACTGAAGGCTGCCAAAATATACTGAGGGCTACTAAAACCTAAAAGAAACAACAAAAGTTTTTGGGTGCCCTCACTGCAAAATACATGAATTCAGCTAGAAAAGTGCTAGTGTATTTGCAGCCAACAGGAATCATGATTAAGCTACAGAAAGACATGTTTTTCTTGTCATCTTTATTCAAGTATTTCACAGCAGTTATATTACAAATTACAGTAAATGTTCAAAATTCCAGAATTCAAAAATTAAATAATTTACTTCAAACTAATGTAAAATGAAGTCAAATGCAAAACATCAATTTAGCACAATTCTAAATAAACTACAAACCCAAAATAGACCCTCGTGATGAAGTCTACTTAAATCTACAAAGTAGACACACATGACTGAAACCAAAGATGACTCCCAAAGTCTAAACAACCGAATGTACAAAATACAAAAGATGCAGGTACAAGCCCAAATTCAAGCGTACAATGTGATTACAAATGATAATTATAACAACAATGGCATTCAGCTACGGGACCTGACACTGACGACACTGAATAGCACCATAGCTGAACCAACTTAATCAAAAAGTGGGAGGATATTATGACCCCACTCCCTAAAAACAAAATCCAGTAAACCTACAAATACATTGGCATATGAGAAAAATCAAGTCATGAAAGGACGTAAAGCAAAACAAAACAAATTAATCACAGGTGAGATTCAAGCTCAAAAACACAATTAATTCCACAGCCATCAGTTTCAATCCTAGTGCGGTTCCATCTCTTCAAACAGCTCCCGCGGTCCCCACAGCTGAGCATTAGCTATTGTTGGGCTGTGCTGCAACACACATTTTATTGATCTGAGAGCAAGGTTTTACATAAGAGCTCATCATTTATAATGCTCACAATAGGAAATAAGAACAGAGGTCAATTTGTACATATTTTTGCCAATGCAAAAATTAAGAATTTACAGAAGGTAAACAAAATCGAGTCCACTTGGATGATTTCACAAGCTGCTTTAATCTATAGAACCACCAGATATCTGTAGAATAAGCGAAACTGATATAGTGTGTTTCTTTTGGGGAAGAAGGGAGCTGAAGCTCATTTTTCTCCCCTTGGCATTTGATTGGCTTTCTCTTTAGACCTAAACTGTTCAAAGTGGCAGTTCCTATCATACTGAGGTTGCCTCCTATTTCTCCATCTACATTAAGGTTAAGGTTTTAAAAAATTTGATCTTTTGGAAGCATTTTAATGCTGAACATAAATAAATTTCCTTGTCAAACTCACTGATGGCTAAAATCTTAATAAACTTGTACAAATTTAGTAACTTACTAACAACATGTGCGTTTTTACTTTTCCTTTCACAAGTGCTGCTGTTACTTGAACAGAATGTTTCTGAATTAGAGTAACTGGAATAAATATTTAAAAAAAAATAGTGCAGCAAGAACCTGAGACTTGCAAAAAACCCTTTTACCAGAAACTTGCTACAAAAAATCTGCTACATCTTATTTCTTCATCAAATCTTTAAATTCTGTAACAATTTCCATCAAAATACAAAATGCTAATGTATTAGACAGCAAAATAGTCTGAACTGGCATGATGGTAATAAATACTAAAGAAAGCATGTTAATCCTCCCAATAATCAAATTAGAGGTTTCAAATAACCTCCCCTTTAAAATGGTTCATCGTTAATCGCACTTGCCCACCTTAAAAATACAGTGTGTCTACAATGGGTAGCATCTTGAATTATATGACTAACTGAATATTATGAAAATTTTAGACTAGGTATATAGAAAACAAGTGGCATTTTTCAAAAACGAAGCAAGAACTAGAAGGCATAAAATGTTGCTGTTAATGCAAAGAAGCACTGGGGATTACTGCAGCAGCCTACGGCCACGCGGGCTTGCTGTGCTGGCACCCAGCACACGGCACAGCCAGAGACGGGAGACAAGTACCTTAGCTTCAGCATGTAAACGGTGGCTAAGTGATTACAGGACTCTGTAAACACTGTTGGTAACTAAAATACAAAAAGCTGAGGTAGCTCAGTATCTCTGCAGTAGTCCAAGACCATTCGCTCTAATTAAAACTCAAACTACATGTGTTGCATATATTGGAAAGACACACCTGCAGCTAACAGCTACAATGAATGAAGATATCAAGCCAACTTGTCAAAATTTTCTACTTTTTTGTTTAAAAATCATCTGATAAAAAAATGTCACTGCACTCCCTTTTGCCTCTTTGCACCTGCCTAGACGGTATCTCCCAAATTTGTAGAAAGTTTTGTAAAACTAGTGACCCATAACTAATTTTAGGTAAGTACAACTCACAGAAATCATTCAACAAGATCCAAAATGGGTTCCAATCAAAATGAGTAGTTGTGAAAAGGTTAAGCTTATGGTAAGGGATTTAAACACTTAATACTGTTATTCCAAGAACCACACCAGAGCTCACTTGCAACTATGCATATAGAAAATGAATTTTATGGAGCTTCTGACAAATTCCTCTCTTTTCTGTCCATTTGGCAAGCCCTGGCTTTAAAAACAAAACAGTACCAATTTACTGTACATGAAAATCATTCTCTGGGAGCTCAAACATGAGTAACTAGTAAATTGCCACTGACAGAAGAAAGAATGTCTGCTATTTATTTCTGGTCATCATTGTCGGTAATACCGAAAAGTGTGTGTGTTTTTTGGTGGACTGTGGATTTTTTTTGTCTTTGTTTTATTATGTGTTTTTAAAACAGAAACAGATCATTCAGGAAAACTTACCTTTTTAATATATTATGTGGCATACCGAGTATCTTGACTGAGTTTTGAAAACAACATAGGCATTTTATACCAAAGCACTGGTTGCCTCTTAATGACACAGAGTATCAAACATTTTTAAGGTTGTGAAAACATTCTAATTCATTTGCTACAAACAAGCCCATCCTTTTGTTTAGCCTTATCTTCTTCAAATGAATAAAAAGGCACATTAAAGGCAGTCCTAAAGAGCCGAATCTAATTTCATCCAGTTTCTTCAGTTTCCCATCAGAATATACCATAGCCAACTCTTAAACAGGTTTCAGTCCATTACCCAGAGGAAAAAATAGAAACAAATATGATAAAAGGGGTAGAAAAGAGAAAAAATAGAACAGGTTGCCCACTGTTTAAACAATTCAACAGTTAAAACTGCCCCTGGATCCAGTTTCCCGTTTCTGGCCTGCTCCCTACGAGAGAAGTCTCCGAAAGAGAGTGCGCGAACAGAGGAGCAGAAGTGAGAGCAGTTTCTGTAGCACCAAAGTCTCCAATCTGTGGGTTGTATTTTTTACTTGTGGAAAATACAACATGTTTCTGAAGTTCTGTTTGGTTCTTGTAGGCTGGTTGGTTTCAGGTACCTGAGACAATAGCACCAAATTCAACAGAGAAAGAATGAGAGAGAGAGCACTTTACACCTAGGCTCTGCCCGTGACTGGTGCAATTGGAAATTGAATGGCTCAGAAGACTGCTCTCTCAGGAGCAGATTGGAGAGGATAAACCACTCATCTTGCAAAGTTCATAGGAATGTCTCAAATGTATGAACTGTTCTTTCCATCTCCTATAAGAGAGAAAAACAAGTACATGTCATCTATTAAAGGAAAGAAACGTTATTATGGGAAAATTAACTTTTTAAAGAAAGAATTTTAGATACAAGTTAAGCTTTAAGTATTTTTCTGATTACAATACCAAAGCTACTCTGTAAGACTATCTGCCCCAGACACTTCCAAATGCCTCCCATTTTATATGTAGGCTGATGAGAATGACACTCGTTAACATTCAATGAGTACTTATTACAGATATTGTACTAAGAAGTTTGTATGTACAGATAATTTGTCAACTAATTTGCTGAGTCAGGATATGAATGCGGGTAGCCTCACCCCAGAGCCTGAGCCCTTTCTTACTCATTACATTCAACTAACTCCCAAAGCAAAATAGATGCGTTAAGTACAGTAAAACTTGTACCCGAAGTAGAATACACCCTGATCCCACTGCTATTCACTCAACCAGAGCTAGGGGAAAAAAAAAAAAGCCAGGAGTTACTGCCATCACCACCGCCAAGAATGCCACTGACTGGTGACCGTGCCATAGATCCCTCCTCTGTCTAATGAAGGCCCCTAGATAACAGGGCTCCGAGTGCCACACTGAAATATGTTTCACTGCTGAAGAGCATCCAATCCTTTCAAGCTAATCAAATTTCAATGTGAACAAAGAAGTTCTGGAATAAGGAAAAAAGGCAAAGAACTCTACCCCACACATTTCATTCTGATGGGCAATTACCAAATATATCTAATACATTTGTTTTTCCACCTCAGAAGATATTATAGTCTGAATTCTGTAGAACTAATAGGCTAAACTAAGAGATTATAGTCTGATCAAAAAGTTCTTCTATATGAACAACCAAAATCACTCCTGCTAAATGTTTCATCATGTATACCTGGGTAGGAAAAAAGCCAGGCTATAAAACAGAATATACACTATGCTCCTAATTTAAAAATCTATATGCACATGCTTCCACACATCGTGTACATGTAGACATTTTTTTAAAGGACAGAAATTCCAAAAGATTACCACTGACTAAATTTCTTCTAGGTGGGAGAATATGGGTGATGTTTTTATTTTCTCATTTGTACTTTCCTAATATTTCTATACTAGAGGCCCAGTACATGGATTCGTGCACATTGAAAGGAAATTAATTAGAAGGTGGCTGACGGGCGAGATGGGCCGGGCATGCCCTGGAGCCAACCTCCTGCAGTCCCTTCCCAGTTGGCCGCACCTGGGTCCACAGCTCAAAGGGCATCTGTGGAGTGAGTGGGGTCCCTCCGGCAGGTGGGGTCCCTAGGCCTGGCCTGCGGGGATCAGTCCAAAACCGGCTCTCCAACATCCCCCGAGGGGTCTTGGAGTGTAAGAGGACACTGCAAAGTTGCTGTCTCTCGGCAGCTCCTGCATTGAGCGTCTGCCCCCTGGTGGTCAGTGCACATCATACCTACCAGCCAGTCGGTCGGTTACTTAGCCTTTTATATATATATATAGATATTGTATAATGACAGTATAAATTCATAAAAAATGTGACAATGTGATTACAATCTTTAAATGCTCTCTTACTTGATTCAAGTCTAATCAGTATTCCTTATTACATATTGAAAATAATCACTTCCTTTACATATAAATCCTTGCTATTTTAGAAAAGCTCCTGGAGAGCAGAGACATTGTCTTAATCAATTTTTGCATCCCCAACACCAAGCACAGTATCTGGAACTGTAGGTCCTTAATAAATATTTAATAACTAGATCACCAGATAAACAAACTAACAGGCAAATGAGCAAAAATAGTCTAATTAAATCACTTAGCCAGTTAATGAGTAGATGAGGGATTACATTTGCTCAGATGAACTCAAAAAGCAGAAGTGTGCCTTCATGATGTAATTTATATGAACAAAGATATAAGTTCATATTTATAAGGAAGAACTTTCTTATGTCCCAAAGTTGTTTAGAAATGGAATAGTTTACCGCTAAAGTGTGTAAACAAAAGACAACTACTCCTTCACATGACTATTTTACAGAACTAAATCTGATTAAATGAGATGACTTTTTAAGTTTCCTTCTAACCATTAACTGGATGGCCAATAGGTCCCAGTGCCCATGTCAACTCCTTTCAATCAGTAGTAGGGGAGCATTTCAATCAGTAGTAGGGGAGCATTGGAGACACTGGGTGGCCACACCCACATTCAACAGGCCTGCATGATAAACCTCCTCAGTGATAAGCAAGGGAGGGGAGAACTGTCACCTGCTATTTTGTGTCAACCAAGAACCATGAATTTCTGTGTTTTGATAAACAAAAAATCCCAGATTATTTCTGTCCTGAAACAAAATAGTACGAAAGACTTTGTTCTTCAAATTATAACTTTTACTGATTCTCCTAATCTTAATTCTTCAAAACATTCTTCAGTTACTTGACAAAAGATCTAGACTAAAATAATGTTTCCTTTGGACACATAAAAGCCCTTATCTGTTTGTTCTCCAGATGAACCACTTACCTCAATAAGTTGTGATTTGTCATAATCTTTGCGGTGATGATAGATGCACTGACTAAGAAGAGAATACAATCTCTCAAGTTGATCAACTGTCAGATTGTTGCTTTTATCTACCAACAAATCAAGCAATTTCTAAGAAAAATTAGAAAAACAATAAAGTTTGATTTCACTATTCAAACTGAAACAGTTATATATTCAATGCTAGGTAATAGACACAGGTGTAACACTGAACTGAGTTTAGAAGATTCTAGGGCTTAGTTTATAAGCAAGATAATTCTCATTTTTATAAATCCCACAAAGCATACATAACTCTTTTCTTTTTAATTCGCATCCAAGGATATGTGTATGTTTTTTATTGACTCTTAGAGAGAGAAGACTGGAAGGAAGGAGGGAGAGAGGAGAAACATTGATGTGAGAAAAACATCAATCGATTGCCTCCTGTATGTGCAACTGGAAATCAAACCCATAACCTTTTGGTGTATAGGACGATGCTCCAACCAACTGAGCAACCCAGCCAGGGCCATGACTCTTTTTTACTAGAAGCCCTAAAGCACATATATTCCTAGTTAAAGCAAAAAATGATCAAAAAATGGACACAGATACCAGGGGGGTGAGGGCATGAGTGGGGGTGGGGGGGTGGGGGGGCAATGGGGGAAAAGGACACATATGTAATACCGTAATCAATAAAGAGAGAAAAAAATGATCAAAACTAGTTTTATTCAGTAGCCTACAAAACATATTCAAATCTCCTTCCATTCATTTAAAACTGACTGGGAAGAGCTAAACTTACCTTCAATCTCTCATGATCAACTATAAGAGGTGGCACAGGCTCGGATGGCTCTTCTGGAACCAGCTCCAGGGTTGTTGCTTTTGCCTGCTCTAAAATTAATTTACGATATTTCTTTACTTTAGAAGCACCTACAATTGAGGAAAAAAGAATGCACTGCAGCAAGTAAAAGTTAAGAAGAATAAGGCTTAGCCAACTATAAATTCATTTAACCACCATAAATCCTTTTTGGAATAAGAATGTATTCATTTTGGAATAACAGTGTCAGCAATAGATGATTTTTTTGGTAAGGATAAGTAACCCAAATTAAAGAGAACTAACACTCAACTATGAAAGCCAAGTCATACTAGAAAATCATCTAATAAATATATCCACGAAAAGAAAGATAAAAGCGATCTTTACCTCTAATCACTTATAATAACCAGCTTTCACTCTCTTTGTGGCAGCCATCATTTTAAATGTGGAGCTTTCAGAACTGGAAGAAGAGAAGCTACCTACAAAATCAGACACTAACAAAATGAGGCCAACCTGTCTACCTATCTGCCTCCTAATGTAAAACATTTTCCTGAACATTGCCTCAAATTTCTTATTTTTCTCTATTACACTGCCTAGAATTCTATTCTAAATTGATCTGGGTTATAACATTTATTTCTTAAAAATCTAGATCCATTAAAGGTGTAACAAGGCTAGTGATCTTTCCTAGCTTAGAGTGAATTAGTATAACCTATCAGCGGTTCTCAACCTGTGGGACGCGAACAATGAAAACACATCCTGCATATCAGATATTTACATTACGATTTATAACAGTAGCAAAATTACAGTTATGAAGTAGCAACAAAAATAATTTTATGGTTGGGGGTCACCACAACATGAGGAACTGTATTAAAGGGTCGTGGCATTAGGAAGGTTGAGAACCACTGATACTTTCCTCCCAAAATCGTGCTGAGATAAAATGTACTGGGGGGGGGGGGGGGGGGGGATTTTTTGAGGTGGCTGAGCATAATGTGACAGCACCAGGCACTTATGGGAGTAGGAGTAGAGATAGGTAGACCACTACTCTAAGGCCAAGGGGAAAGAACACAAGACGAACTTAGACTATTTCAGAATTTTATACAGGACCTGGTCCATGTCAATGAGACTAAGGAGAATTTTCCTTCTCCCTCCTTATCCCCAAGTCTTTAAACAAATCCTTCTCATCAATGCCTGCTATATAGGTAAGTATTGAATCAAAATGTTGCCCTCAAAAGCATATTCCATAATACATCAGAGACATTTTGTATTTCAGACAGCCTTTAGAATGAAAGACTTGACTTACAGTTCAATTAACACTTGCTAGGAGTTTTGTTAAGACCATACTGATACTCATTATTATATCCATTGCCTTCTAGAGGCCTGAGAACTTCGATTAGGAACCACTGCTAGGTAACACTGCCCCGACAGTTACAAATGAGAACGTCAGGTAAAGCTTGACACAACAAATATCTTTAACACTTTTAGATCACCAGTTGAACCTTTTAAATCTTTTCTGCAAGCTTACTAAAATCTCACAGCAAAGTAGCATTAAAAAGGACTCCTCCCTCAAACCCATTCTGCCGGATCATGTAGATCTCTCCCTTTTTTCCACTCTGTCCCATTCATTACTTAACCTTAGCTTAACACATTTTTTAAGTTCTGTCTATATGACAGCCTAGAATAAATATAGCTCTTAAAACTATTTTCTATTATTAAATATAGAAGAAAAAATTATTTAGGAATAATATTTAAGAACAGTACATCTCTCTTTATCCATTAAAAGAATTCTGAGACTTTGAGTAATATCTTCCTACTTTCTGATTCTCCTAGAGGGCTCAAAAAACAGTCAGCAAAAACCTTTTTCCACCTAATACAAATCCCAGGCTAAAGTGTATATTCCACACAACTGAGCACAATTTTTAGACAAAATTTCAAGATAACAAGGCAAATGTGACAGCGAGGGTTCTGCTGCCTTCCTCTACCACTGACCCTACAAAGTAATGGAGCCTCTTAGGCTAAACATCCCTCAGATTCAACTACCAGTGATTGCTTGGAATGAATATTCCTCAGAATATGCCAGGTACCAGGAGAGGCAATTAATATACATGACATATGTGGTCGCTGCAGTGACACCATTCTCAAGTGAAAAAACAGGGTTGGAGAGTGTAAGTACCTAGCTCAGTCACATGATTATAATGAACAGGAGTGATAATTTAATGTGTCTACATGACTTGAATATACCTCACTGCTGTAGTATCTAAGTCATCTCAAACCACCCCACCCCATCCCAGTAATTCTTTTGTTAGAACTCCATCTTCTTAACACCTGTGGATGTATTCAACTTTTAGTCATAAATCCATTAGGATAGGGATGAACATCAAGTGGGAGCCAGAGTGAAAGCGGCCAGGAAAGCAAAGCATTCTGGATCATAAACCTTTTGAAATGTTCACCAAAATGTGGTATGTATATGCACACTTTTGTAGGGAAACTAGAAAACTAACAGATTCTCAAAGGGGTATAGTTATTGGGCAACCATTGTTTCTGAGGGCTAGACAAAATATGCAATTAATTAACTCTGGAGTTTAAAACTTCAGAAGATTTATTAAAATATTATCTCTACCTTCTTTATCCAGTTCTGCGTCTTTAACCTCCACATCGGGGCCAGGTTCTAGCTTCTCATTATTGCTACATTCCAGTGCTTCTAGTTTCTCAGGATCATCTCCACGATTTTCATTAGAAGCTTCTGGTTTCTCTTTTGACTGGTCCTCCAGAAGAATCTTCTGTTCAGAGCTACATTTATCCCCATTACTGCAGAAAGGAACTACTTCTGCTTTGCCGTTCTGACACTCCAGAGCTGGGACTCCTTCAAAACTGTCAGTGGAGGCCTCGCCATTGAGACAACTTCCTTTAAGGAAAGGCTCTTTCCCAGAAGTCTGTCCTGGATTCAGAGAACTGCTGCTGTGGACGAGGAGAGACTCATTGGAACTTTCCTCTTCGGTAGATGCAAAGTTCTCCTTTGTGCCCGCTCCACTGTTAAGCCTCTGCCCCTGGTCCATGTCCATGACGTCACATGATGATTCATCATTAGTCATAGACAAGTCTCCAGTCTCCTCTCCATTTTCTTCATGGCAGTCAGTGCTCACCTCAAATTCTCCGTTCTCTAGCAATTTCCTGCCCTCCGTATGATTCTCATAGTCTGCAAATTTGGTGTCCTCTTCATCTTTTTTTAAATTATTGACTTTCCTTTTCTTAATAATTCCTTTACCCCACTGTGATCGCCGCCTCGATTTTCTCCGAACTCGAACTATTTTACAAGGAAGGAAAAAAATATATGTAGAACTTGGAATGCAATACTTGTTTTACAAATGTATATTAACTAAGACCCAAAAGAAAGTAAACCCATACCAGTGTGACACACAAGCAAAAACTACTTGACACTCTCGCTGACTAATCCTCAGAACTACAAGTGGAATGGATATGAAGTCAGGGATGAACTCTGGGGAATAAAAATCTGTTAAATTTATTTCCTATTTACTACCCAGCATTAATTTTTTTTTCTATTACCCTAGATTCCAATTAATAGCTGTTCCTAATTCCTAACATCCAGGAGCCCAGAATATAATATACACATTTAGGAACAGACCACTCTCCCAGTCTGCCTGGAAGATTTGGGGCGCCAGTCCTAGATTCTACCAGGAAGGTGCTTGCTTTGCCATGAAAAGAAACAAAGCATGATCCAGTATGTCGAGACAGAATAGTTATAGGTATCTCCAAAAAACCTCTCCACTGTCTCTACTTCAGAAGACAGAAAAACCACAGTTAATATGGTCATGGAGAGAAGCCCCAGGAAGGTTATATGGTCAATCCAGTTTGCCAACTATTAGCCTCCTCTACCACAAACGGTTCTCCTAGCAACACCAATTTCTTGCAAAGTTATTTCTGAAAATATGTAGAAAAATTAAGCCCTCTGCTATCAAGGTGGCAACAACACTAACAAAACATTGAAAATAAATGTTTGGTCAGTTATGTGAAAAGAAAGACCTACCAAAGTTGTAGGGACTATACTTAGATGCTAGAAACTATCATGTGCTTTCTGAGTAGACAGCTGGTACTTCCAGGTAATGATGGACCCAGGAATCTTTCATTTCCCATATATGCAAGTCTATCCCACTGTCCCTTAAATAAGCAAAAAGTTAACTCTTATTTTGCAATTTGGGACAGATACATTAAAAAATTAAATATAAACGTTATTAATTATAAACTAGTTAAACTAAACACCATACCTATCGCTTCTGGTACCTAACACCAAATTTTAAATATTAGTTGGTTGAAAGCCATCAGGGTAAAAATAATTCATTTCTTTCCCCAAGGCTATAAAAGGTTCCCCACACCTGCTCCAAACTGTTAGGTCTTTATTACCTAACAAGTTACTCCTGACATTGTGGCCTCACTTATTCCCCAACCATGTAACCAAATATACTAATGTTTCCCCTCTTCTTTCCTCATTAAGCCATGAAACTCCAGAGCAAGAGACTGACCTCTGCTCATTCAAGAGCCAGCCCAGTTACTTGATATGTATGAGGTACACTAAGCAAAGGTCAGAAGCCCTGTTGAAAGAAATTTACTGCTGGCGCTAAGAACAGAGAAAATGTTCTCATTTCGGGGGAGGTCAAACTAGAGAAAATTTCCCCCTCCTTACATAATTACTTCTAACAGTTGGCATGGCTTTAGTAGAGTAAGAGAAACAGAAGCTCTACCAGAGTAGGGATTTTTGTTTTAGTCACTGCTAATCTCCATTGCCCCTAATATGTGGTAGGAGTATACATTTATACTATTTCCTTTTTCAGGGATGCTTTGTGTGAAAAGCCCATTTAGAGGCACAATCTTCAGAGTCAATTTTTATAGCATCTCTGAGCTTGTTTCCAAAACTAAGACCTTAGGAAAGCAACTCTGCCTTAGACATTTAGATTTATGACTTAAGTAAGTTAATGTAAAACAGACAAATGGTGAGTCACATATGCCATCTACTGGTGAGAAAAAACAAAACTCAATTGCAGCTTAAAGCAGCTGTCACCAACCGGCGGACCACTGGTGGTCCATAAGGTCTGAAAGGTTGGCGACCGCTAGCTTAAAGTAACATTTTAATATTCAAAGGAACTTAAAACTGTTTTAGTTAGTAAGTATTTGTAGTAGGTGCAGAGAATGTAAAGGATTTTGAGTTTTAAATTAAGAGTGTTGTGTTACATAATCCAGGTACAACTAGGCCAAATAACTTTAATCAGTTTCATGGAACTAAATGCACCACTAAGTCCTTCAAATTTTCTCATATATGAATGCCTTATCTCAAAGAGGATAAGCTAAAAGATAGGTATGGCCCATTCATTCAAATGCAATGCCACTTGTGAAAGAACATATGATGGCCAGCTTACTGACAGCTGGAGCAGTATTACACCTTTACACCAGAAGAACAGCATAGGTCGTTCAAGGATGGCTATCTTCAGTAAAACATCAGGACTGTATTAGAAAGATGCTATGTTAATTAACATATCATTTAGAAATTGTTTTAGATCACCATGAATAAGAAAAAATGAAAACCTAAACACTGACTATTCCTTCTCTAAAAATACATCATGAACAAAACTAGATAAAGAAGGTTGTACCAATTTTTCAAACTGAGCACAAAATATTCTCTCAACTTCCTGCTGTCAAATCAGCCACTCTCTTCAGCCAGTTTCCATTTTCAACCATAAAGACAACATCCTGCATAGCATACAGCAAGGGGCTGGGGTTGCAGATGAGTGGATAAAAAATCTATTGGCTCTACAACTCTATCCAAATACCAAAGTTTAGAACTAAAAATATTCAAACCTAGTTCAATTACAACAGCAAGTACTGAATGGGGATAGCAAAAAGCAAATAAGGCTAAAGAAATATACTTCTGATTCAGCCTCTTACCCCACAAGCTCTTCACCTCTGAAAAGAGAGACGATTAAAAGAGCTGTGGGAAAACAGCAGCGCTTTGCTTTGTGTACCCAGTGCCTAAGAAATCCGCATCATTCTCAGTTGTTCCCACTACTGGATAACATGATCTCAAATACACGCACATTTATTTGCAGAGTTGTGCCAGGCATCCATTGGATTTCTTTGTTTGTGCCGAAATGCCTCTTCAACTCTAGTTTCTGTCTTCCGAGCTCCAGTACCATGAGGATTTATTTGTTCTGCTGTTACCGATAAGCCTGCAAGCAGAAGATAAGCAACACCTATTTAAATATTCCTAGCTACATAAACCAACAGGTTTTAAAAAAATCATCTGAAATACAGAACCAAGTTTTAAAGTCATTAATTATACTTGGACAGTTTGTAATTTGGATGAAAATACTATCTTTTGTTTTAAGATGGGAAGGAAACTAGATATAAAACCATAAAAATAAAATAACTTGGCAGGCGATTCTTACACTTAAAAAGGGACACATTTCACATTTTTATGACTGTGGAGCAATAAGATTATATAATGTTTAAAAGTTATGATTTTTGCCTCTTAGAATGTGTGTTTTGGGGCCAGTAAACCCCATTCACATGAACTGATACCATCTGACATTAGCTGCCTATCACATCACATTGCAGTGATCTTCATAAGAGTAACCATTCCATCTCAATTTTCACTAGATTTCTTTGTTCTATGTGATCCTTAAATGTTGATGTTTGCCAGGGTTGTCTCTGGAATCCTTTTTCTTCTCACTCTAATCAACACATTCCACCACAAAGTATCCTTCATGCCTTCAGCTTCTACTACCATTATATAATAACTAGAGGCCCGGTGCATGAAATTAGTGTACAGGTATGGTCCCTGGGGCCTCCCTTCCCCGGCTGCTGGCTGGGGCCTTCCTTCATTCCATGCCACCCCCTAGTGGTCAGCATACATCATAGCAAGCGATTGAACTCCCGGTCTCCCAGTCGAATTTCCGAGGGGACACTTTGCACATTAGCCTTTTATATATATAGAAGATTCCCAAATCCACGTCTTTAGCCCAAACATCTCTTGACCTTTTCTAATCCATATATCCAACTACCTATTTGATATCTCCAACTGGATATTCTAAAGTCATGTCAAATATCTTTCCCAACAAAAACACCTGTTCCTTCTTATATATTCCCTATCTCTACTAGCGGTATTAGCATCTACTAAGTCATTAAACCAGTAACATGGCCAATCTTGACTCTTCCTGCCCTTCCTTCCTTCCAGTCACATCCCTCATATTAATTCTATCCTCATCCCCATTTCACTAATTAAAACTCTGAACTACTCCAAAAGCTGTTACCCACAACAGTTTTAAAGTTCAATTTACATAACATAAAAATCACTCATTTTAAGCATACAGTTAAATGATTTTTAGTAAATTTACAGCACTGTGCAATCACCACAGCAACCCAATTTTAGCTAACTATCCCAGACAACCACTAATCCGCTTTTTGTCTCTATGGCTTGCCTTTTTGTGAGTATTTCATATAAATGGAGTCGTACAATATGTGTTTTTTTCTGACTGGACTGTTTCACTTAACAAATGTTTCTGTAGTTCACCTATGTTGTAGCATGTACCAGTACTTTGTTCCTTTTGATGGCTGAGCAGTATGCCATTATATGACACACCCTATTTTGCTTACCCACATGCCAGCTGACAGCCATTTGGGTTGCTTCCAGATTTTAGTTTCTGTGATTAATGCTGCTATGAACATTCGTGTACAAGTCTTTATGTGGACATATGTTTTCATTGCTCTGGAGTAGATTCCTAGGAGTAGAATCACTGGGTCATATGGTAAATGTTATGTTTAACTTTTTAGATCTGCCAAACTGTTTTCTAAACTGGCTCCAACAGTTTCTTAACTGGTCTCTCATCTCCCTACCCTCCACACTGAGCCCTTGCTATTTCCTGCTGCCAAAGCAATTTACCAATTCATTCCGGTGCTTAAAATACTTCAATGACTCCTACTGACTATGGCAATGGTTCTCAAACTTTAGTGTATAAAGAAATCTCTTGAATAGTTGTTCAAGTGCTGAGCTCTCAACCTTACTACTCTCTGAGAATTTAATTTACTAGGACCAAGCCAATGTGGGTAATAGACACACCATTTTGAAGAACACTGGTCTGTAGGATAAAGTCCAAGCTCCTCAGCATGGCATCGATTCATTCAAGTATTTATAAACCTGTTGCATATCAGACATAGCTCTGGGGACTGCAGTAGAGCTATAAGCATGACATTCCCAGCACTAAATAAGGAAGGGAGAGACAACAACAACAACAACAAAATGCCAAGTGCTAATGATGACCAGGGCCTAATGAGATTAGGTGGCCAGGAAAGGCCTCTAAGGAAGTAGAAGAAAAGCTTCTTCATTATTTCAGTGCCCTGGACCCAGCCCACCTCTTGAGCTCTAAATCTCACAACTCTACATCTTCAGCAATACCAAACAGTTTGCAGTTCTTCTAATATACCACGTGATTTCACATCTGTGCCTTTATACAAGCTACTGTTTGCTGTGCTTAAAATACCTCCTCCTCCTCTGTCACCACCACCTTTCCCTACTCCACTAGAGACAACACTCCTATTTCCTTCCCCAAACTCTGATCAAAATGCCTGGTCCCCCGCCCTAACCGGTTTGGCTCAGTGGATAGAGCGTCGGCCTTCGGACTGAAAGGTCCCAGGTTCAATTCCGGTCAAGGGCATGTACCTTGGTTGTGGGCACATCCCCAGTGGGGGGTGTGCGGGAGGCGGCTAATCGATGTTTCTCTCTCATCTATGTTTCTAACTTTCTATCCCTCTCCCGTCCTCTCTGTAAAAAATCAATAAAATATATATTTTTTAAATGCCTGGTCCCCTACCAGGAGGTCTCGGCCCTGTGCTATAAACACACTTCAACAAGTGCATATACCACAATGCACTTGATTTGTTTTACATTTCACTCTTTCTCCTACTAAAGTGTGAGTTTCTCAAAGACAGGATTTTTTAGTGAATGAACAAACCACATTCGCTAATTATTGTTTATATTAACAAAATTGTCCATAAAGTTCAATAGGACAAAAAGTACCAGTATTACCCTGACTGGTTTGGCTCAGTGGGTAGAGCGTTGGCCTGCGGACTGAGGGGTCCCGGGTTTGATTCCGGTCAAGGGCATGTACTTGGTTGTGGGCACATCTCCAGTAGGGGGTGTGCAGGAGACAGCTGATTGATGTTTCTCTCTCATCAATGTTTCTAACTCTCTATCCCTCTCCTTTCCTCTCTGTAAAAAATCAATAAAATATATTTTTTTTAATTTAAAAAAAAAAAGTACCAGTATTGGGTATAAACTCATGAAAAATAAACCTTCTTCAGGTATGAAAAACATGAAGAACAGAAATCAATAATTAACAAAGATAAATTCCTGCGAAAGAAATTTCAGTACAAAGCACTTTATTTCAGCAATTTGCGCTATTGCACTAAAACTTTCACGGGAAGTAAAGTTTTTAAATATCTGAGAATTTGCATGACACATATCAGTATCAGAAATTAAGTAAAAACTGTGCCTCAAAATACATTTTTTTCACAATATCAGGAACCCTAAAGAAACAACATTCAATGATATTCAATGACTCGTCTTTAGCAGCAAGTTCATTTCTATAGCTTACCTCTTTTTATTCTTGCTTCCTTAATTTCTTCACAGAGTTTATTAAATTCTGGATCCAGTTCAGCTGCAATGATGGCATGTGCAGTGTCCTTCAGGGTACAAGCCCTGTGTCTAATTATTTTATCTGTTAAAAAAGTTGGTATACATTTATTATATGTACAAATGAAATGACATTAAATAAGGGCACTTTAAAAAGAGAAGGAATACGAACATTTAAATGATAGTGTAAAAAGCATTTCTAGGTGAGAAGTTTATTTAAATGATGAGTAAAATATAAACATAATAAGCTACTCAATGAAGTTGATAATTCTCTGAAAACTACACTTCTAGAATTTCAAAGTACTAAGTCTATTTAACAAGTCATTACCTCAAAGATATAAGGCTTTATTTTACATATATGATTTTAAAATGTATGATTTTCAATAAAAATGTTTAAAAGATTTAGGGTATTCACCATATGCCCAGCACCAGAGTTCCCATATCAGGAGTGGGGAACGTCCGGCCTGCAGGCCATATGAGGCCTGCAAAATCACTTGGTCTGGCCCTGCCAAGGCATTAGGAGTGAGTTAATTAAATGTCTGAGCAAATATAGCACACTGATTTTTTAAATTGATCATTTTGTATGGCCCGAGAATGATGTTGTAAATATCCAAATGGCCCTTGGCAGAAAAATCACTTCCCACCCTTCCTGGAGATGGATACTGAGAATTCAGATATTCTTACATAATTTTCTTCATAAGTGAAAACTGGTCAAAACTGTGCTGAAGAATATAATGACCCTAAGTAAGGGTGACCTTTAAAAACTGTGACAGAAACAGGCAAATACAGCAAGATACCCTAAGCTAAAGAATGTAAGATGGTATAAAAATTGTAGGTAGATCCAGGGGAGAAATACTTTCTTGTAGGTAAGCTGTACTAAAAGAAGGTTATCAGTTTTACACTAATCCAGAAATCCTCATTCATAAGCAATACAATGTAAACAGTGCCACCTAGAGCTTGCAGCTCTGAGATATTAAAAGCCAAGTAAATATAGCAAAGACACTTATTTTGTAACAGTATCAAAAACTAGAACCCCAAATCTCAAAATAACATCAGCCTTTTCATCTCTAGTAAAAGCAAAAAGTATAAAGATAAAGACATTTTATTTACCAGAGGCCCGATGCACGACATTCATGCAGGGGGGTGGGGGGAAGCCCTCAGCCTGGCCTGAGCCCTTTCGCAGACCAGGAGCCCTCGGGGGATGTTCGACTGATGGACATCCTTAGCACTGTGGCGGAGGCGGGCTGCTGTGCTTGCCAGTTATCAGCCAGGCTTGTGGCTGAGCGGCGCTCCCACTGTGGGAGTGTACTGACCACCAGGGGGCAGCTCCTGCACTGAGCGCCTGCCCCCTGGTGGACAGGCGCATCATAGCAACCAGTCCTTCCACTGTTTGGTCGATTTGCATATTACCCTTTTATTATATAGGATAATTTTCGTATCAGAAAGTCATAGTTCATTATGGAAATCTTACAAAAACAAACATGCAGTACTCAAAAGGCAACCACTGGTGTATTTCCTTCCAGTACATTTCTCTAAACATTCATTCAATAAATACTGCCAACTGTACCAGGAACTGAGTCATGTGACGGGTACACAGTGGTGAACAAAGCAGACATTTCTCCACTTTCCAAGAGCTTTTCAGACTACTACAGAAAGGAGGCATTAACCAAGTAATCTCTCAGGCACACATATAAACACCTCCCCACCCCCACCCCAAAACCTCTACGTAACAGCTAGGATAAAAACCTACAGGGTATGGGGGTGGGTGCCAACTGAGATTGGACAGGTCAGGAAGAGACTCTCTGAAACAGTGGCATTTAAGCTGAGACGAGCATACATTGAAGCAGCCACTGACAGAGCAGAGAATAACCAGTGGCAGGTTCAGAAAATACTATGTGAGAAAGTTCTGGAGTAAAAACATCTCAGATATTCCAAGAAAATGAAAGATACCCTGGGTGCTTAGAACACAATAAGCAAGAGGCAAACAGGAATCTGGTCATATTTAAAGGCTTTTAGATTTTATCTTAAGAGAGCAATGAAAAGTCATTGAAAATATCTGAGGAGGAAAGTAACATGACTTAAATGAACATCTTCAAAAGACCTCAGTGTTTAATTGTATCTATATATCTCTTTGCAGTTTTGTCAGTTTTTGCTTAATGAATTTTAAGGCTCTGTTATCAGAGGCACAAATGTTTGCACCTGTTATTTCTATCTGATGATTATGAAATAATCCTTTTTATCCCAGGTAATATTCTTTGGTCTGAAATCTATATTGGTATTTATATAACCATACCAGCTTTCCTTTGCCTTGGTATTAGAATGTATCTTTTTCGTACTTCTCTTTTAATCTCTTTGTAGCTTTGTATTTAAAGTGGGTTTCTTGTAAAGGAGCCTCATTGGCACAGCAGGTAGTGTGTTAGTCTCCTACACTGACACACTAAGCAGCATATAGTGGGGTCTTTGCTTTTTTTATCCAGTCTGATCATCTCCGCCTTTATTTGGGATGTCTAGGCCAGGCATCAGCAAGTTTTTCTGTATAGGGCCAGAGTAAATATCTTGACTTCACAGGCCATAGGATCTCTGTCAAGTACTCGAAGTTGCCCTTGTAGCATAAAAGCAGCCACAGACAATACTGTTTTCTATATATAGTATCATGTCATCTACAAATAATGAGTTTTACTTCTTCCTTCCAATTTAGATGCCTTTTATTTCTCCTTCTTGTCTGATTGCTGTGGCCAGGACTTCCAGTACTATGTTGAATAAGAGTGGTGAAAGCAGCCCTAACTGGTTTGGCTCAGTGGATAGAGCATCGGCCTGCGGACTGAAGGGTCCCAGGTTCGATTCTGGTCAAGGGCATGTACCTGGGAGTGTGCAGGAGGCAGCTTAATCGATGTTACTCTCTCATCGATGTTTCTAACTCTCTATCCCTCTCCCTTCCTCTCTGTAAAAAAATATATAAACATATATATTTTTTAAAAAAAAAGAGTGGTGAAAGCAGACATCCTGTCTTGTTCCTGATCTTAAGGAAAACACTTATAGTTTTTGCCCATTGAGTATGATGTTGGCTGTGGGTTTGTCCCATAAATGGCCTTTATTACACTGAGTTAATGTTCCTTCTATTCCCACTTTGCTGAGAGTTTTTATCATAAGTGAGTACTGGCTTTTATCAAATGCTTCTCTGCATTTATTAATATGATCATGTGCTTTTATCCTTCATTTTATTTATGTGGTGTATCATGTTTATTAATTTGTGAATACTGTACCAACCTTGCATCCTCGGAATAAATTCCACTTGACCATGGTGTCTGATCTTTTTAACATACTACTGGATCTGGTTTACTAATATTTTGTTGAGGATTTTAACATCTATGTTCATCAGGGATATTGGCCTATAATTTTCTTTCTTTGTAGTGACTTTATCTGGTTTTAGAATTAGGATAAGGCTGGCCTTGTAAAATGAGCTTAGGAATCTTCCCTCCTCTTGAATTTTTTGGAATACTTTGAGAAGGACAGGTGTTAGTTCTTCTTTGAATGTTTGGTAAAATTGAACTGTGAAGCCATCTAGTCCAGGACTTTTGTTGCTTAGGAGTTTTTTATTACTGCTTCAATTTCACTGGTTGTAATGTGTCTATTCAGATTTTCTAATTCTCCCTGATTCAGTTTTGGAAAATTATATGTTTCTAGGAATTTACCCATTTTGTCCAGATTGTCCAATTTGCTGGTGCCTGTGGTGTGGGAGAGGGAGTACGCACAGGGGTCCTGACAGCTGTCCCTTCTGCTCTCTTCCCAGAGCCATATACCCCAGTCTCTCCTCATGTGACTCTAGTCCACTTTGCCCTTCCTCTGCCAAAGCCCGGGGTGATGGCAGCGTATGAAATTTTGTGCTTGAGTCTTTTAAGAGGGTGCCTATGTCTTTAGCAGATTGCTGTCTCCTCCTGGCAGAGAGAATCCCAGCTGATTTTTACAGCCAGATGTTACCTGGCCACCTCTTCCTAGCTCTGGTGCTTGGGGCTGGGGAAACGGGCTTGGGGTTGAGACCCCACGTTCCCCAGGGGGAATCTTTGCAGCTGAGATAGCCCTCCAGTATCTCAGCTGCTGCCCATGGGAGCAGGACCAGTCCTTTTCACATCTCCACCCCTCCTACCAGTCTCGATTCGGCTTCTTCTGTAAATCCTTGATAAGACTTCTCTTCAGCTAGTCTTCAGTTGGTTATTCAGGTTGATTATTCTATGTTTTAACTATAATTACAGTTTGGCCCTGGGAAAAGGTGAGTGTAACATCCATCTACTCTGCCACCATCTTGGATGTGCCTAGATCATTTACTTTTAATGTCATTTATGTGATTATGAACTTGGTTATTTATTCTCCTTTTCTTTTTTTTCCGCTTCTTTTGGATTGTATATTTTCTCTATTACTCACTAGAGGCCCGATGCACAAAATTCGTGCAAGGGTAGGCCTTCCTTCCCGCGGCTGCTGGCACCACCTTCCCTCTGGCACCCAAAGCCCGGGCTTCCCTCACAGCCCCGGCTTCATCCAGAAGGTCATCCAGAAGGACGTCCAGCCTAATTAGCATATTATGCTTTTGTTATTATATATTTGATCTCCTTGTTGGCTCATTAGCTCTAACTATTTGCTGCATTATTGCCAGCCCTGGTGAGCTTCAAAGAGCACCCCTTTCTTTCTGTCTCAGGTGGTTCCCTCGCGTGCACACTGATCAGTTTAACTCACGCCTGGAGGAGGGTCTGCACATCTCCAGAGTGCTCTCTCCACACAGCTTGCTTCTTTCTGGTACTTTGCCCTGAAAACATTGCCTGCTTTGGCCTCCTTACATTCCCAGCTCTGTCTATTTTCTTAAGGATGAATTCTAGGTTCTGCCTAGGTTCTTCCTTCCCATGCCACAGTCTGGAAACTTTCCAGGCAACTATAGTGCTCAACTTGTTCATTTCTCATCTTTTGGGAATCACTTTACTTTGTTTCCTGATATCTAATGTTTTCAAACTTGTTTTTTCACATATTCTGTTGTGTTTTTCTTTACTTCATTCTTTGAAAACCAAATTTAAATAGTTGTGTAATAATCCAAAGTAGGATGTACCTTAATTTTCAGAACTATTGCTCTACTGCTGAATATTTTAAGTTGCTTCAAATTTTAGCTACAACAGGAAACTACAATGAACATCCTTAGAAGTAGCTATGTTTTCAAGCTGATAGGGAAATGGGTGAATTTCCCACCATTCCTCCACAGGCACTCCATTCTCCAGCTATATTACCTCTTCTATACCTTTGTACCCTACTTATATATCTCTTCTCTCAGGCTAGGATGAATGCCTCTCCTAATCCATTCATCTTCAGGCAGTGTCTTCATCTCTGTACTCCACTCACACTATGTACATATTTCTAATACAGACTTATGAAACTGCATTACAATCATCTGCTGCCACCTCAAGACAAAATGTGTAACTGTCACCTCGGGACTATCTTTATATATAGCTTAATAATCTATTATAATTATTAGTAGTTAGATATTTGTCATTACTATAAAATAGTGAGTTTTTAGATAGCAGGGATTATGGGCTAAACTGTGTCCCCATCCGCGCACCGCCCCCCCCCCCAAAAAAAAGTCATATGTTGAAGCTCTAAACCCCAGTACCTCACAATGTGACTGTATTTGGAATAGAGCCTTCAAAGAGATAATTAAGGTAAAAGAAGGTCATATGAATGGGCCCTAACCCAATCTGATTTGTGTCCCTATAAGAGGAGGAAATTTGGATACCCAAGGGTGCATGTGCACAAAGAAAAGAACATGTGAGGACACAACAAGAAGATAGCCATCTGCAAGCGAAGGAGAGGGTCTCAGGAAAAACAAAACTGCAGATACATTGATTTTGGACGTTAAGCCTTCAGGCCTATGAGAAAATAAATATCTATTGTTTAAGCCACCTGTGATATTTTGTTATGGAAGCCCTAATACCATGACATAGCGTAATGTCTGTCACATAATAATTATTCAGCAGGTATTTAGTGATCTGAACATCTCTATATCAAAAGGCAAGGACTATCATATTCATCTTTGTTTTGTAAGCATCCAGCTCAGTAACTAGTACATGATACTTGCAAATACTAAAGAAAATATGAATGAGTTTGGCTGAAGCACAGCCTCTCATAGAGGGCTCCAAAAGCGAGGGCGAATCTGTGGACTTTATTCCTAAGTAATTGGTCCAAAATATAAGATTTTGAGAAGACTACAAGATTAAAGCTAAAATTCCAGCAAAATTAGCTAAATAATGATATGTGCTTGAGGGCTAGAGAAGGGATGCCATAAAGACAAAGAATGAGAAACAGTTAAACATCATACATCACATCTATAAGATAATAATTATGGTCAAATATCTGATACTGGTCACGCTTAGAACCTACAAATTAAAATTCTCTGGCTAACATATTTAATTTCTATCCACATCATGCTCAAGGGAGAGAATCTGGGTGAACACTTAGGTAACATAGATAGCTTTCAAAAGGTTGGCTTTTGTCTTCTGTGTATATGCTAGTTATTTTCCCAAATGGCTAACTATTTGGCAAAACAGAACACTGTAAGCTTTCAAATACTCATGGGAGCTTGTAAAAGTAATACAACATTCATGTAATTTCCACTTGCTACACAACAGACCCTGAGGTTGTTTTTCTAATACATAACAAGTGGTTCTATTGCTATGAAGAAAAAAAAAAAAAAGGCCTCATGACTATAGATATGAAATAATCTGAACAGAACCAAATCATGCTTTTTGAATTTTTGCATCTAAAACAGTGAAGGAGTAAAGTTACAAATGTACCATGTCAACTCTGAGAGAGCCATATTTTTTCATTATACAACTGCATTCTGTAGTAAAAGGTTGTTATGCACCAGAAATCATTGCTTCTTTCTTAAGAGCAATATTATTTCAATGTGGTTGTAATTAAGTTACACAGGGGAAAATACCTGGATTGATCTTCTCAACTGGCTTTCTCAAACCACTCAAATTCATTTTTCACTATCAGTCCCAAATTTTTGTTACAAAATAAGAATGAATTTTAAATGTGGTTCAAGGAATGGAATGAGAATAAAGTATAAAGGGTCATTCTAATGCAAGTATGCAGTATCCACTAAGAAACCAATTTATAAAAATTAAAGTCCAATTTAAACAACAATAATGATAACAAGGATAAAAATATGAACTAACCTTTATGGAACACTTACCACATCCCAGGCACTGTGCTAAGGGCTTAACATATTTAGGTTGAACCATATGAAAATGGTGACTTCATAAAGTTTAACCTAATAAATGTTCTCACATAATCCTTACAACCATCCCAATGAGGAAAGTACTATAATTATCCCTATTTTGCAGATAAGGAACAAAAATTTACAGGGTTTAACTTGATCAAGTTAAAGAACTAGGCAATAGATCTGGGATTAAAGCCTAAAGCACAAGCTCTCATCACCTGCTACATGGTTTCAGCAACCTTTGTGTCTTCAAAAACTGACCGGCTAAGGGTGTAGGCACTCCAGTGTTCTCACATACTGCTCAAGGCAACTATACAGCAATTGTGAAGGTTGTACCCTCACCAAGGACCCAGCAAGGGGATCAAGTGAGGCTGACATCAGCCCATTCTTCACTGCCCAACTGTGGCTGCTGCAGATGCCATCTACACTGAAGAAAATGGCTATTTTGGCTAATAGTTGCCATGATATTGCTGGGAGAAGTGGGAAATTGTGAGAAAAATTTAAGATTCCAGATTAAATGACCTACAAAAGATACTTCTTTTTTGATTCAAAAATTTCACTTTAAGAAATTTATTCTAAGAAAATAATTAGGGATGTGTACAAAATTATAATATAAAGATATCTATCAATCATATATCACAAGAAAAATCTAAAAAAAGCTAGTATGTCCAACAATAGGGTATTAGCTATTATAGCATGTCTGTACGATTTAAATAATACAGTAGAAATATATAAAATTCATAAACTTTTCACAAAATATTATATGAATGACTAAGTTTATAAAAGTTGTATTTTCATTTTAGTAAAAATATTATGCATGCATGCATTCCATATATAATGAGTGTGAAAAAGAGAGGGAGGCAGGGAAGGGGAGAGGCAGAACACTAGGTAATGAAATTATAGGTAACTTTAATTTTCTTCTTTGTTTTTATCTTCATAAATTTTTATGTGATATATTTAATAGAAAGTAAAAAAGAAACTAAACAAATAATAGAAAGCTTAAGAACTGTTAGATACCAAGTGCAGCTATGTAAAATTTTATTCTGCATCTTGGAATTAGGATATGTGATTTATTATGGTCTAAATTTAGCCCCCCCCCCCAAAAAAAAAAAACCAATTTCATGTGGAAATGAGAAATCCAAGTCATTCTAACATGTGGCCTGAGTTGAGGACCACTGCCCTTAAATACACATATAGAGCAAAACTGTATTCTAAATATCTTTAGAGAACTGAAACAAAAATGAATTTTTTAAAAATAGAAAGCATCTTACATGTATATCATCTGTTGAAGAAACAGAATTCTCACTAGAATGAAAAAAAGAATATTGTCCCTTGTCAGCTGGGAGCTGGCCTGGCACTATCAGCTAGGCCTTGGTCTACTCAAGTCAAACATACACAAATTTAACCAACATCAGAAAAGGCTACTCTGTGACCACGATGGATCAAGATAAAAACATCCCATAAAGATCATCCCATAATGATGTCTAAACAAAGAGGCCACCCTTTAGGTTGCAGGTTTATATATAATGTATAGTTCTTAAACACACACAAGATAATACCCGTATTCCACACTTGCTTATTTCTGTTTGATTAATAATAAAATATATACAACAAACTGCTAATATTATTTATTTCTAATGGAGAAATTTTACAGGTTTGGTAAAAAGATTTTAATTTTTTCTAAAACCATCTCTTAACTCTTTGATTTGTTATAAAAAGCAAGTAGTATTTTGGCAGTGTAAATTATGATATCTTAAGCCCTCAAAAAGAAAATTTTAAAAAAATAAAATAAACCCTGCTCCCTGAAGAACCTATATATAAGTTAGTGTGAACACAGAGGCACATAGTGCTATACTCTAGATCAGGAACTGGACTTGGTTCTTCCTGTCCATGTGGGTGCTTTCCTGTGTTTTAGGTTAGACAATCTTTGGTAGATTTATACAGCCCATTGTTTTCAGTAGTCCTTGGTACCTTATAGTTTGGATACACCATAATTTATGTTTACTTTTGTCCTAACCACACTTTTTCGTGATTAGAACAAAAGCATAAATATTGTTCTAATCACAAAAATAACCAAAAAAAATTCTATCCTGGATAATATGAATGACTGCTGCTTCTTTAACCCATCACAGCTTTAGCCTTGCTCCATTCATCTTGCCTTCCAGATTCTTAAAATACTGAATCACAAAATTATCCACACTTCTTAAAAGTGTCCAATCCACTGCAAAGTCCTTCTTCTTTAATTCCTTCCTTAAGTCACTTACGCAAGTGGACAAATCTACAAGGTTCACCATGACATATATTTTCCTTTGACATTCATCTTGTATAACTACAGATATGTTCCTGGCAGTCTTCCCTGGAGGGCACTGAAAGAGTTGGGACTGACTACTGACTTGAGTACAGGGTGGGATCTGGAGTAAAATAATAAAATCACATAAAAATATCTACAATCTATAGAACGGGTAATGCCTACATAAAGAGGTCTTTTGATATGTAAAGATATCCTATAATGAGTTCCCACAAATTCAAAATTCCCAGCGTTTATCAGCACTGGTGATGTTGACTAAATAATAAATTTTTAATTAAATTCTCAATCAGTTTTCCATTTTACCTAAACAAAATAGAAATCTAAGTATAGAAAGTAAAAGGTAAATGATGAAACTAAACCCTAAACATAATACATAGAATAAAATCCTCTAAATTAAGTACATTTAATTTAATAAGTTAATAATTTAAGTACATTAGTTCCTCACCAAGAGGAACTAAATACAATAATGTCATTAAAATAAATTAATCTGTTTGAAACATTAGTATTTAAACTTTAAACCACCTTCTCCATCACCAAAGTGAACCCAGCCCCATGTGTCCTTACCTCCTGGGTCCTTATCTGGATTGTATTCTAAAGCATTGCTACAGATGAGGTCAATATCTTTCAGGAAATCCTTCGAAGTCAGGTAATTATGCTTATCAATTTTAGTTATTATTGTTGATAAATCCATTGGTTCCTTGATTACTTCAAGATAATCTGAAACCTAAAACAAATAGGATATTTTAATAAAAATTACTTATGGTATGTCATATATCTACTCATAAAAACACAAAAGAAAACCACATAGTTATTTAAAAATTAAATCTACATATCTAAGAAATAATTAGATAAGGATAACAGTATAGAGCACTTTATGTTTCTAAAGTTACTATGTCATACTTTCCATGAAAGCTTCAGTTTCAAGCCATATCTAAATCAACTCTGAAATGTTCTCATCTTGAACTATGAAAGCAATTGTGTCAGCTTTTTTTTTTAATCCTTTGGCCATTCCTGAGAAGAGAATGTACAGGTAAATGCACTGATAAAGCATCCATAAATGTTACCTCAAAAAAAAAACTTTTAAAGGAAAATAAAAAGAAATAATGTGTTGTTTTTTAAACAAAACAAAAAAATTCTTTCTGAAGGGTGAATCGTTTCATGGAAAGTGTTTTCTGCTCCTTTGGAGTCATTACAAACACTTCGACTTAATTATAACAAAAACAAGCAATGCTTTCATGACTAGTAAAAGATTTGCTGAACTTGTCTCTAAATATAAATAAATCTATAAGCAAAAAAACACATTTTGATCTATGTGCCCAATAAATTATGTTTTATATCTCTTGACCAATAAGAAAGCTCTATCAACTTACAAATATATTGCCTTCCCCAATGCAAATCTCAAATCAAGTAATTAGGTCTATTACAAAAGCAGTCTTGCAAATGTCTAATTAGTCCAGGATCACATTCTGGGACAGAGTGATTTCTGCTCTCAGAAACTATAAGCAAGTTTCCTCCACTGCAGATGGCATTAATGCCTTGATTTTAAAAAACTTATTAAATGCCCATATATATATGCATATATATCTGTATATATGCACATACACATATTTTATAAATATTCTTTAAATTTTAGGTAGGTGTGTGTGCATGTTTTCATTTATTTTTCACCCTCAATGAGGTGAAAAGCCAGTCAATCTTCTTCTAGGGGAGGTAGTAAAGCTATACTGAACAAGCAATAGGTTCAGAAGATATTAGTTGGATTCCTGGCTCTGGCACTTGGCATACCTTTTGTGCATGACAGAAATGTTTTAAAAACCATAAAGCACTAAACAAATTCATATTACTACCTATGCCTTTTTTTCCCTATGCTTAATTTTAAATTCAACATTCATTTTCTAAACTCTTATGTTCTCTGCAGTTTGCTTTGAAAGTTTCAGATATCTCACATTCATTATTTGAATAGAAATTTATGTTTTTAAGTTATCTAAAGGCTATCTTGGTTCCCCTCTTTATTCTTCCAAGAGATCCCTACTTTTCCAGCTTTAAAAGCAAAGAACCAGTAGAATGAAACTGAGAAGAACATAAAAGAAAGCTAGAGCCAGAACTGGTTTGGCTCAGTGGATAGAGCGTCAGCCTGCGGACTCAAGGGTCCCAGGTTCGATTCCGGTCAAGGGCATGTACCTTGGTTGTGGGCACATCCCCAGTGGGGGGCGTGCAGGAGGCAGCTGATCGGTGTTTCTCTCTCACCAATGTTTCTAACTCTCTATCCCTCTCCCTTCCTCTCTGTAGAAAATCAATAAAACTTAAAAAGAAAAAAGAAAAAAATCTTAATCTTTAAAAAAAAAAAAAAAAAGAAAGCTAGAGAAAATATAGCCCTTAAATAAAAGTTTCATCTGACTAGCATTTTCTATCCCCTTTCACTGCCAAATCATCATTTATAAACTTTATTCTAGCATAGATAGCATTTAAAATCTGACAATCTCTTCTGGTTAGAAAGAAAAAGTTTTCCCTGGCAAACACAAAATTGTTTACTCCCAGCATGGTAGGCTAACTTGGGGCAATCCCTTATCAATTAAGTGTCAGAGTCCCATATCCAATTTGAAATAAAAATACTTAAAACAATCTTAAAACGGTCTGATAGTTTTAAGATTATCTGAAAACACTAGGAGGAAAAAAAAGTGCTCCACAAATATAAAATGGTATGCATTAATTACAAAAGCAAGTCTAGCAAGTCCTGTCATTTCAGTGGGAAAAGATAAAGATGGTAGCTGTAGGTCATGTAAAGAATGTGGGCTTTAAATTTTTTAAAAACTTTGAGTCTTGCCTATATCACTTGCCAAAGTGCCACAGTTTCATAATTTGCAACATAAGGACCTTTGCGAGGCTGCTGAAAGATCAAATGGATAAAACTATGTATTGTAGATAAATCCTGTATAATAAAAGGCTATTATGCCAATCGACCAAATGGCAGAACGACCAGTTGCTACGACATGCACTGACCACCAGGGGGTAGACACTCAATGCAGGAGCTGCCCCCTGGTGGTCAGTGTGCTCCCACAGGGGGAGGTCCACTCAGCCAGAAGCTGGGCTCACAGCTGGCAAGCACAGCGGCAGTGGCAGGAGCCTCTCCCGCATCTGCGGCAGCGCTAAAGATATCCGACTGACGGCTTAGGGGAGCGGGCCTAAGCCGTCAGTCGGACATTCCCCAAGGGCTCCCGGACTGCAAGAGGGTGCAGGCCAGGCGGAGGGACCCACCCCCTGCCCCGAGCGCACGAATTTTGTGTACCGGGCCTCTAGAATATAAATAAAATTATAGATAGTCCTTTTATTTGGGGAAAAAAAAAGAATAGGTATTTTCAGACTTGCCAGGGGTGGAGGGAGGCAGACATAGTTCATTTTCACAGTTATAGATGAGGTAATAGTTCAAAATGAATCTGATCAGATTTCATAATGAGTATGCAACATTAAACTTTGAATCATCTCATAATTCAAATTTTTAAAAGAGATAAAAAGATTAAAACACCAAAACTGTTCAAACATGGAGTCTGAACTATAAGAAGAAGGTCAGTAAAGATCATATTGTGTTCATCCACACACTATATTATCCCAGGATAAAAAAAAAAAAAAAATTTTAATCTAAGTATTCTAGTAGATTCCAAATGGAAAATTTCTTTTCTCATCATCACAAACCATGCTCCCACAAGGACACAAAACAATACACAAAGAAAGTGAGAAATTTTCCATCAGGAGCAGAAAAAATCCTTAGAGAGAAAAATAATTTTAGCTGCACAGGATATGCTTAACTTCAAGTAGCATGTTAGTCACAGGCATTTCTAAAACATGAAAGAGACACATTTCAGGTTTCTTAGCTACCTCTTTCAATAAAGTATACATAATTTGAGAAATGCCAATATTAACTGGTATTGTTTGGTTTAATATCAATTATGCTTGTAGAATTTATCCTGGAATAAAAATAGTCTAGTATGGACATTTCACTGAAGTAACTTTTAATCCTCTTCTTAAATTGAAAAATAAAAGATCACAAAGATCAATACTAATTAAGAGGACATATACAAATTGGTCATTAATTTCATCCAAAAGTCACCAAATATTTGCTGATGACATTGGTAGTTATCACATGGATTAAAATTTTACAGGCTAGGGGTAATTTATTCATCCATGCCTTTGCTTTTTTTCCTTCCAAAAAAAGATGTCAATATTTTTTTTTCTTTTAGCCAGTTCAACTTCACTGTTTGCACACTACTGAAACAAGACCTCTTCAATATCCACCGGTTTGCTGAAGATGTTAAAGCGTTTATCTGTGGCCAGCCTCTTGGTTACATCCCTGAGAAACAACCGCAACTCTCTTAAAGTATTTTCCTCCTGGTCCTCCATCCGAATTTTTTCTGATTCTGATAATTGACGAGGTGGAGAAGGTAGTGCAAGAGGAAGCACTTCCATAGCACAAAGACCTAAAGAAAATTGAAGAAAATGTTGATTCCAATATGGCAAGGCCAGGACCTCAATTACTTTTCTGGCATTCTCTCACAATGTTCTTTTAAGAAAAGGAGAATTCCAAACACAGAC
The DNA here is from genome assembly GCF_000147115.1 of Myotis lucifugus. Taxonomy (NCBI): domain Eukaryota; kingdom Metazoa; phylum Chordata; class Mammalia; order Chiroptera; family Vespertilionidae; genus Myotis; species Myotis lucifugus. The sequence continues at coordinate 873,406 of NW_005871142.1, read as the reverse complement.
GAGCCACGCAAATCCAGCATGTAAAAATTTGAATGGAAGCCAGATATGTTAAGGAATAGTTTTACTTTATAAAATAACTTACAACAGGACTCCTTTAAAGGGCAAATGATATGATTTTAAATAATTTGATTTTGAAACATTATTTACATACAACTTATGAAAGATATTTCAAACCAACATAAGTACCGTATACTGATTTGCTTGTTTAAAACCTGCTTATCAAAATGGGGTTGCCTTATATGCATGAAAGTGAAATGGTCAAGTACCAATTCATTGATCCTTCCTATTCCCAAAGAATTCTGAGTTAAATGGCACCTGCTGGGAGCAAAATAAAAGTAGAAACTGAACAGAGAATTCCAAAGACACAGCGAGAAGATGGAAAACCGAGCCTAAAGCATTACATATAAAATATGTGGTATACTATCTACCTCATCCCCCCAAAGAAAACAAAAAAACCTTAAAAGGTAAAGTATTAACTTTTAAAATTACACTTCTCTAATTCCTTAAAAGACTTTCCTGGTATCATACTGAAGCTCAGTATTAAAATTCTAAGGATTCTTGTTGATTTCAAATAGCCTCTAAAATGAAAAATGAAAGTCAACAGAAGCAACTCAAAAATAAAATGAATTATATTAATCATTAACACAGAAAATTCAGATCTATGGAACTAAAATATATCTAGGAGAATGGAAGACACTTTATTAAAATGAATCATTTTCACAATGAAGGATTTAAATACTTAGAAATATAGAAGGCAACAACCAATAATCACTAGGCATAAATTCCATCTTGAATTTCCCAAGGTTTCCAGGGGTGTGGGTGGGATTCACAACTATAGCCATTTGATAGGTGTTCATTAAAACAGAGAAAATGTGGAAAGGAGCCACTAAAGGGCCATCCTATATAATAAAAGCCTAATATGCTAAATATCCAACTGTTCATTCAAGCGTTCAACCAGTTGCTATGACGCGCACTGACCACCAGGGGGCAGACTCTCCGACCAGTAGGTTAGCTTGCTACTGGGGTCTAGCGGATCAGGACTGGGCAAGATGGGCCAGAGACACCCTGAAGCCCTTCCGCGGTCTTTCCCTGACGCCAATCGTGTACCAGTGGGGTCCCTCAGCCTGGCCTTCACCCTCTTGCCATCTAGGACCCCTCAGGGGATGTCGGAGAGTTGGTTTAGGCCTGATCCCCACAGGCCAGGCTGAGGGACCCCACCGGTGCACGAATCTATGCACCAGGCCTCTATAACATTATAATGTGTTAGATGACATAACCAGTTAAAAACAAAGAAGTAGAATGAATATGGAAAAGCAAACACTTGGCAGGGGTGAGAGATGTATTTAATATCCTACAAGAACAGCGACAAGAAACATAAAAGAACAAGGGGAGATGGCGGCGTAGGTATATGCCTGTCCTCGCCACCTCCCACAATCACATCAAAATTACAACTAAAGTACACAACAACCATCATCTAGAACCACGGAAAGCTGGCTGAATGGAAGTCCTACAACTAGAGAAGTAAAGAAGAAAGCATACTGAGACTGGTAGGAGGTGCAGAAGTGCAGAAGGGGCCGGTCTGGCACCCACGTGTGCCGCTTTTTTAATTGGGAGGGAGATTGTCTCTGTGGAGGCCGCCTAGAGAAGCAAGGGGTCCCAACCCCACACCAGACCCCCCAGCCAGGGTCCCAGAGCTGGGAAAAGAAGTCCCTACAGGCAGTAAGAACTACAAGCTATAAAAACCAGTGAGAATTAGGGCTCAGTGACACACAGGCTGCTGGAGACCCAGCTCTTCCTCTTAAAAGGCCAGCACCACAAACTGAACTTACAAGGTCCTGCTTCCTCTGAGCTCCAGCACCAGGGTGAGGCTCTGGGGAACACAGACACATATGAGGAGGAACTGGATTGTCCAGCATCAGGTCAGGAACTCAGGGGTGGCTTTCTCCCAGCCGGAGGTGCTTGCAGGGATCACTGTTCCTATGCTGGGACCTCCCCAGTCACAGGGCTGACTGGCAGCTATTTCTGTTTGCTCCACCCTGGTGATACCCTAAGACCCCGTCTCATCCAATTTACAACCCCACCCAAGCTGTGTGCAGCAGCTTTTGCATATGAATGGCCTGTTCTTCCTCATCAGGTTAAAATCTCTCAAACCAGCTGTAGCTGGGTCAGGGAGTCCCAAACATACCAATAAAACATACCCAAGACCTGGCACCAGCGCCAGCCTGCCTTGCTTCATAGCTGGGCCTCATCTGGGCACTTCCAAATCTGATACAAAGAGGAAGAATGTGCAGATCTCTCTGTAGCTCCTGCTGGATGGCCCCAGGCAGTGGCTCACTTTGCACCACCCTGGAGACCCAAGGGCCAGTGTACGCAGTGGTCAGTGTGAGACCATACCAGATTACAACTCTACACATCCATAAGTGACACACTCAAGGGACAGACTCAGTGAGCACCAAAGCCCCATTGAAGCAAGTCCTGCTCCATAGGGGTGTCTCCTGCAAAGCAGTTCTCCCACTGTAGTCCCAGCTGGTCCTCACAGCCAATTGGCCTGGAGGTCAATTCCTCCCAGGGATACCCACAGCAATCAAGGCTCAACTACTACAAGACTGTGCTCACAGCCCACAAAGAGGCGCACCTATAGCTCCCAGCTCAGGTGACTGGGGAGGCCGAGTTACTGGGCCCTACAGAACACCTACTACACAGGCCACTCTACCAACTCAAGGAGACATAGCAGCTCTACCCAATACATAGAAACAAACACAGGGAAGCAGCCAAAATGTGAAGACAAAGAAACATGTCACAAATTAAAGAAATGGAGGAAAGAAAACTACTGGATATAGAGTTCAAAACCACAGTTATAAGGTTACTCAAGAATCTTCTAGAAACCTCCAAAAAAACGGAAAAGGGCCAGTTAGAAATTAAGCATACACTGACTGAAATAAAGAATAATATATATGGATTCAACAGTAGAGTAGAGGATTCTGAGAATCAAATCAACGATTTGAAATATGAGGAAGCAAAAAAGACCCAACCAGAAGAGCAAAAAGAAAAAAGAATCCAGCCCTGACTGGTTTGGCTCAGTGGATAGAGTGTCAGCCTACAGACTGAAAGGTCCCAGGTTCGATTCCAGTCAAGGGCATGTACCTTGGTTGCGGGCACATCCCCAGTGGGAGGTGTGCAGGAGGCAGCTGATCGATGTTTCTAACTCTCTATCCCTCTCCCTTTCTCTCTGTAAAAAATCAATAAAATATATTTTTAAAAAAAAAGAAAAGAAAAGAAAAAAAGAATCCAAAAATATGAAGACAGTATAAGGAGCCTACGGGACAACTTCAAGCGTACCAACATCCAAATTAGGGGGTGCCAGAAGAAAAGAGAGAGCAAGATATTTAAAACCTATTTGAAGAAATGACAGAAAACTTCCCCTAACTAGTGAAAGAAATAGACTTACAAGTCCAAGAAGCACAGAGTCCCAAACAAGAGGAACCCAAAGAGGACCACACCAAGACACATCATAATTAAAATGCCAAGGGCTAAAAACAAAGAGAGAATCTTAAAAGCAGCAAGAGAAAAGCAGTTACTTATCGACAAGGGAATGACCATACAACTGTCAGCTGATTTCTCAACAGAAACTATGTAGGCCAGAAGGGAGTGGCAAGAAATATTCAAAGTGATGAATAGCAGAACTTACAGACAACATTACTCTACCCAGCAAAGCTATCATTTAGAACTGAAGGTCAGATAAAGAGCTTCACAGACAAGAAAAAGCTAAAGTTCATCACCACCTAACCAGTATTACATGAAATGTTGAAGGATATTCTTTAAGAAGCGGAAAAAGAAGAAAAAAAAGATCAAAAATAAGAACAACAAAATGGCAACAAATACATACCTATCAACAATTGAATCTAAAAATCAAAATAAACGAATAAGAAATCTAATGAACAGAATAAACTGGTGAATAAAATAGAATCAGAGGCATGAAAATGGAACAGACTGACGATTCTCAGAGGGAAGGGGGGTGGGGAAGAGATTAAACAAAGATCTTATATGTTTATATGCATTACCTATGGACACAGACATTAGGGTGGTACAGGCCTGGGGTGAGTGGGAACCAGGTTGTGGCGGGGGGGGGGGGGGGAGCATGGTGGGGAAATGAGGGACATCTATAATAATCTCTCCAACAATCCAGAGTTTTAAAGAACAAGGAGAAAGAGGCTTAGATTTTTTTTTTTATTAGTTGTTTTTTTTTTTTTAGAGTATGTCAAGGTGTTCTTTTTTTTTTTAATATGTTTTATTGATTTTTCTACAGAGAGGAAGGGAGAGGGATAGAGAGCTAGAAACATCGATGAGAGAGAAACAACGATCAGCTGCCTCCTGCACACCCCCCACTGGGTGTGTGCCCACAACCAAGGTACATGCCCTTGACCGGAATCGAACCTGGGACCCTTGAGTCCGCAGGCTGATGCTCTATCCACTGAGCCAAACCGGTTCTGGCAGATTTTTTTTTTTTAACTAACAGGATTATTATTTTCCAGAAGAGGCTGAAAGATTAAGTAAAGAATTCTTATCTTTGCCGAAACCAGTTTGGCTCAGTGGATTGACTTGGAATATAGTCCTTATTTAAGGCAGGGGACTGAAATCTGACAAATGTTGAGGCCCCTCTTAATGCTCTGAGCCCAAATCTAAGAAAACTCTAATCCTCAAAACAAAGCCATGATAGATTTCCAAGTGCCTAGGTAGCATAAGATACCTATAATAATAAAAGCATAATATGCTAATTAGACCGGACGTCCTTCTGGACAAAGCCGGGGCTACAAGGGAAGCCCAGGTCCCAGGTGCCAGAGGGAAGCCAGTGCCCGGCAGCCAGGGGAAGGAAGGCCTACTCTTGCACAAATTTCATGCATCAGGCCTCTAGTCTAATATAATAGGTGCTCAATAAATATTTGAAAATTTAATCAATAAATAAAATAAACCAGAAAAGGCAAATGTTCCAATCAGCTCCTGGCCCTCAAAGTAATCAGCACAATACCTGGTGTTTCACAAACTGACAGTTTGAGTCCTCAGTACTTACAGTGACTAAAACAGAACGAACCAAAGACTTTTTTCCTTTGATTTTTTGAGCCTCAGAATGTGAAATCTACCAAGAGCATCTGGATTGAAGTGATAAGGAGAACACTTCAGTAACTGTCATCTATTAGTAAAGCTTTATCAATGAGGCTGTACTTCTCAATCTGAAATCAGGTGAACACAATGCCACTTCTACATAAGTCCATCTAAAGATAAATAGAACCTGAAAACTATCTTCACTTCCACAAAGAAATGGATTTTTGAAAAATGACTCCAAAAAAAGCCATCTCTTAACTCCACTCCCCACGCCCATTTTCCTAAAGGATTTAGGAACTTTACCAGTGTGTTTCCTTCGTGGTGGAGCTACTGATGCCTGATTAAGAATCAATTCTTGGAAAAATTTTCTTCTGTCTTCTTCAGTAGGCCTTTGAATATACAAGACCTCTTCATACTGTATTCTAAAGATACATTTAACCTATAAACAAACACACACAAAAAAATATTAAATATATAGAGAATTAAAAGCTTACATATTATATCCAATTATAATTTCTTCAATTTTCAGTACCATTTGCAATCTTCATTTAAGATTCGTGTGGGGTTAGAATTAACCTAGTCCCAGGCTATACTATTGAAAAGTTCAACCTCATGGACTAAACGAGAATGGAAGAATGATTTAGTTGCCTAAGTCATTAATAAATTATACTATAGCTGGAAGAGTCAGAGGATAATAGTAAAAAGGATAGTTGAATGTAACAGTCAGATGGCAACAATCTCAGAGGGCTTTTTGCACAGGAGCTGAAAAGTAATTACCTAGCACCTACAACAGACAGCTGGCAAGTGGCCAACACTGCCTGCTCTTCCACTGTTTCTCTGCACTTCCTCTTCTCTGGCTTCCTTTCCTGGATTTTTTCCATACCGACTCTATTTCACTGTATTGTCTAGAATCCTGGTATCACTGCAGATGAACTATACCTCAGTCTCTTTACAGAATGCTCCACAATGGCACCATCTTCCATGCAAAACTCCCAAGCAAAATTACTAAGTCAGTTTCTTCCAGCTGCATTACCTATACCTCTCCTGTGTTCATCTGCTCTATACAGACTTTAATCCCAACTATCCCGCTTGCAAGGTATGCTTTTAAAATCCTCTTTATGTCATCCACATTTGACTGCACACTTAATTTATATGTTTTTCTAGAAGATCTATTTCTACTTCTAGACACCAAACTCCCTAAGAACAGACCATTTCTTAGTCATCTGTTTTTCTATACCTTACCACAGGACCTGGCACACAGTAATGCACAAGCATGTACTCAATGAGTAAAGCTCGTTCTTCTGTTCCCCAACCCATATCAAACTGGGAAGTATAATTAAAAAGGGAAGCAGTCACTAATATGAGAAAGTACCAACCATGACAGTATGGGAATACTGGATTAAAATTCAAGACATCAGATTTTAGCCCAAATGTAGCCATATATTTGTGGTAAGCTTTAGACAATCTATTCAATTTGTTATGTCTAACCACTTACTGAATTGAAGACTATGAACTTCATAAATATTATTTCAATCTTTATAACAATGAGGTATGAAGGCATCCCTCATTTAAAAGATGAAACTTGGGCTTGTAAATGTTTAAGTAACTAGCTTAAGGTCACAAAATGAATAAATAGAGAAGACTAGATGACATAATCTATAAAGGACTTTTCTAGCTCTAAAATTCTAAGACAGAGAAGAAACAATCAATGAAAAGTAGAAACTAGAATTCAAAATTTGAATGGAATTTATTTACCTCAACCCAAAGCCAAATCCTTTAAAAGTTTATAAAATTTCACTTTGTATCCTTCCAGTATTTTTTTTAGACTAGTTACCTGTGCAATTCCCTCCAACCCTTTGGTCTTTGCTTTGCTGGCCCTTATTCAGAAGTTCTGGTGTGTATATTTACCACTGAATACCATGATGTGCCAGACACTGCAGTTATAAACTTGAAGAAAATAGGCTTACTTCCTGCTATCAAGATCTTAAAGAGTCTCAAAAGAAAGCATTCTGATACCATAAAGGTAGAGAAACATAGAGGAGACCCTGTAAGAGTGAAGAGGCATTAGACAAAATATAGCCAAAATAGCTAACATTAATTCTGTCCTGACAAAATACGTAGACACAACACAATACCCTAGAACTGTGGTCAGCAAACCACGGCTCGCGAGCCACATGCGGCTCTTTGGCCCCTTCAGTGTGGCTCTTCCACAAAATATAACAGGTACAGAAACATACACAACATATATAAGTGTGTGGCTCAAAGACATTTTACAGATTGTTCACACCCATGTAATCAGACAAGAAATTGAATGTGAGCAGCATTTTAGAAACTCTCCTCCCGCTCCCAGCCACTACCCTGCCCTCTAACACCTTGGATCGGATCAGTGCAGCCAGTTCTGAAACATGTAATGGGATCACATGGCATTCCCTCTGTCTGCCTGTTTGCCTTACATTACATCTCTGAGGTTCATCCATGCTGATGCATGCACAGTAGTTTGTTCTTTTGTATTTCTGTGTAAACAAAACACAATTTATTTATCCTTTCTACTGCAGATAAAATTTGGGCTGATTCCAATTTTGTGGCTATTAAAAACAGTGCTTCTAAGAACATTTTTCAGTGCACACACACATGAACACATTCCTTTGGGATATTCAAGACCTTAGGGCAAATACACACATATGGTCCGCTCTCTGACACAGTCCATTTTAGCCAACTTAGTGGATTTGGAGTGGTCTTGCATTATGGTTTTAATTTGCATTTCTATGATCATTAAAGATGTTGGGCACCTTTCAAATACTTTCAAATATTGATTGTTCATTTGGTTATCCTCTTTTGTGAAGTGCCTGTACAAGTCTTCCCACATAACAAAAAAATTGCTGTCTCTAACATATTTTTAGTTTCAGGTTTTCCACAAAAGTATTTT
>NW_005871142.1:787585-865280 GCF_000147115.1 Myotis lucifugus | reverse complement strand
CCTGCGGGTGCGCACGTTGCAGTGCGATTGCAACTTCATGGCCCATGCGCAGAAGTCAGTATTTTGTGGAAGAGCCAAGCTGAAGGGGCCAAAGAGCCGCATGTGGCTCGCGAGCCGCGGTTTGCCGAGCTGCAGTTTGCCGACCACTGCCCTAGAAGTACCAGAATTTTGTTCAAAGATAGCAAATCATTTATTTTCAGTTTTAAATATTCTCCCTTCTCAACGTTTTTCAACACTGTGTTGAACTTTGCGAATATAAAACATACCAAAAGTAAGTCTACAATAATCCTGTGGTATTCCTGCCAGGTTATTACAACGATCTCAGAATCCATCATTTTATAAGTAGGCTAAATTATTTTTCTTTCAATTTACTCCTAACTTATTTTCTGACATTCTCAGCCTCAAACATCATGCTGCAAGAAGACAAGTCTTGTATAATTCCCTGTAGAAATCATTCTATCTCTCACCGTGGTTCACACTGGTCTTTATACATGCAACTCACTCTTTCCTAAACCAGTTTTTAACTCTCCACTCAAGCCGATGCTTTCTGGGTGACGCTTTCTCTGACTTCCCCAGGTATACTTATGCATACCTTCTAATGTCTCTCATTAATCCTTTTTCAAGCTCAATGGTTTTTAGTACATTCAGCTATACAACCATCACAAGTCAGTTTTAGAACATTTGCATCACCTCCAAAACCTTCCCTAATGCCCATTTGCAATCAAGTCCCTCACATTCAGACTCCCAGACCTACAACTAGAGATTTGCTTTCTGTCACTAGAGAGTTGCCTCTTCTACAAAGTGTATATCATTCAACTAGTAGTCTTTTGTGTCCAGCTTCTCTCACTTAGCATCATATACTGAGGTTCATCCAGACTTTAAACTGTATCAGTTTATTCATTTATTGCTGACTAGGAACTTCACCACATGTATATAGAATATTTTGTTTCAACAATCACCAATTCATAAATACTTGGGTATTAAAATAATTTTTTGAAAATCAATTTCATTCACATGACTTGATATACTACTTTTTTCTAAAACTGTGATTTTTACCTTTGATTTTAACATATTAAATATAAATTGAATTTGAACTCAAAAGCTAAATATCGGATCTGAAAAATATACATCATCATCATAATATTCAACTTAGCATGATGCTGCCAATGAAAAAGCTGAAAGGTCAAATCCCAACAAATAATCTAACAGATGAGAAGGATAATTATAATGGAATTGATGACAATACAGCTAAAGTCTTTTTAGTAGATGCTATATATATACATGTTGGGTTCTGGTCTAAGCATGAATTATCTCAATCTTCACAACAATAGTGAGGAATACATCACTACTATACCAAAAAAGAAACAAACTTAGATGGTAACTTGTTTAAGTCACAGAACTAGTAAGTGGTACAACTAAGGCATGAATCTTGACAGTTGATTTCATAGTAATTAGAGAGATAAAGAAACCCTGATGTGAGAGAGAAACACCGATTGTCTGCCTCCAGCATGTGCCCAGACTAAGGATCAATCCACAACCTGGGTATGTGCACTAACCAGAAATCAAACCTGCCACCTTCTTGGTGCACAGGACAACACTCCAACCAACTGAGCCACACTAGCCAGGGCAAAGTCAACTATTTTAAAACAATATACTAACGATCAACATTCAAGCAGTTCTTACCTCTTCAGGAAGTTCACTGTACATGGTTTCAGAGGTAGACAACAGAAATATAGGTGAAAATGATGGTATATCTTGTAGCAAAGTCAGAAAAGTTGCTCTCACAGTTTCACTGACAGCTTCCCACCAATCACCAATGTGAGGCATGTAAACAATACTAGGTACTGTTCTTCGAGCTTCACGAAAAATCTAATTAGGAATTAGAAAAAAAGGAATTAAAAATTCAAACTGATATCATTCTAAGGTCTACCCAGTAAACCCCAAATACAAAAAATGTGTCAGGCCTATTATAGTAATTCTTTTCAGTAATTCTTTTCACAATATTTAAGTTGTACAAAATATGATGCACAAGCCATATAGCTTCTATCTACCCTTGCCCCACCTAAAGTATTTTTCACCATTTTATTATTCCTATTCAGTAGATATTAATAATATAAAGGTATCAAACTGTTCCACTTATCTATAAAATATGCTGCAAATGAAGAGATAAGGATGTCACCTACATCAGAGATATCAGTAAGCACAAAAAAAGGAAGACATAGTTTACATGTTTGTGCACATTGGCTAAAATCACTAAACATATGAAATAAACATTTTAAACAAAATGTACCACCCTAGACTTAAAATTAATGTACTACTGCTGAACCACTCTTCACCTCTCTAAATTACCTTAATTCAATCTTCAATTCAAAATCGTCACAAAATACCCTGGCATCTCAAGCAAGCAATAAATATATTAGCACAAAACTCTGAGACACTCTGTCAGAAAATACAAGATAAAGTTTCCTCAGGTATTAAAAAGAGTCCTATTGTAGCTTCAGTCTGCCAACAAACACCAATAAAGAACAGGTTGGCTATCAGTAAGCTGCCAAGCAGAACTACAACCCTTTACATATACGTCAACAACAGCTCAAGAGCCCATCAATAAATTCTCACAGGTTAATATGACATCTCTTTAAGACTTTTAACAAGTGTAGAAATAAGTGCAAAAATCTACCTTTCTTCAATTTAGAGAATTCTATTTCTAAAATTCTCTATTTTTCCTTATTTTAAAACACACATTTCAATTAACCTATTTAATGTTCAAGATACAGAAATAAGAATTTAATATTTAAAATGATTAGGATTATAGAAACGTTTCTAAGAATCAAAAGGATTATTTTTCTTAATGAGGAAGCCTACCAGTTGCATGAATTTTTCAAATATTACATTTTATACAGTTTAAACCTCCTGTATAAAATATATTGCCAATTTAATAATAAACCAGATGAAAGATGCTCAAATAAAATGTAGATGTTATGATCACTCACATCAAAAGTAACATTTGCTCCTTCCCTTCCTTTAACATTTGCATATCCACCAATCCAGAACAGTTGTACAGTACAACTCCTTCAGGACTCAAATTTTGACCTTTTCTGCAAACATGCACCCTGTTATCCTGGATCTTGAAAATCCAAGGATTACTGTTTTCCAAAGTTCTTGTAGAAAATTCATAAGAGAAAAACACGCATAAATATCGGCAAAATGAAGGAACCACACAGCAGCACAAAGGCAAGTGAGGCATTTGATTTAAAAAAGTATTATTACATGCCACCCAGATTAGGCATGATGTGTGAAGACAGTGACCAATGCCTTTTGTCACTTTCCAACTCCCACTCTGTGCTGGTAACTAGGGAGAGTCAGCTGGGAGAAAAAGTATATGAAAAAGACTAACAAGCTATACAGCTTACTGAGAAACCTCATCAAAGTAGCTACCTAAGTCAGTTGTGCAAGTACCACGTGCGCAGGGAGGTGAGAAACTAACGTGTTTTTAAAAAATGAAATTTGGCCTTTCATTCTAGTACCTGTAGGTTAGGTTTTCTTGGCAGATGTGTTGAGAACACCTAACTGCTAACAAATGTTAAAGAGTATGGGCAAAGCAACTCAAGGTTAAGGGATAATAAAAACTTTACAGAGCCAGGAGTTAAATAATGCTGTACTGTAGTGTTTTAAACTTATTTGCAGGGCTGAACTAGATATATATAAGCATCACCAACACTAACAGAGTTGAGGGTTTTTCAAAATTTTTTCTCCTAAGCCTTTAGAGGAAAAACATCTTTAATTTCTAGAAAAATTGAACAGCACTACTAAAACAAGTTTTCTTTTAAATTCTTTGCTCCATTGTATCTCAGAGTATTAAAACAAACTTTCATATTTTCTTTAAATATATACTGAATCTGTTCTAATTCTCCAGTTTTCATAATGAAAATTTAAAGAGTACAGACTCTGAGAATAGTATTTAAAATTTCAGAAAAAAAGGATAATCCTATTGTGACTTTTCTATAATGTAAAAACAGCTCTTCAGCAATTTGCTGGTAGCTTTTAAAGTTGTGGAATAAGATACATTCTGTGAAACCAATTAACCAGATAATTCCAAGTAGAAAATTAAGCCTAGTTTTAGTGAAGTGGCAACTGTCTTGGGAATAAGTGATGCCATTTGATAACTAGAAAAATACTCACCTACAGGGTGTCTTGGATTGGTGGATGTGCAAGGTGTAGTAGAAAACAGAAAAACTGTTATAGAGAAAAAAAGACAGTAGGCCAAATTACTGAACCAACCGTTTCAAAACACCTCTGACATGACCAGCACTCTTGCACAAATAAAATGAACAAACATCAGTGTATGGGAACTGTTCGTTTTGATTCTTTAAACAATATACTCCATTTCCTTCTGGCCTCTTCTTGCCCCCAGATAGCATGGTCCCTTATATAACACAGTTTTGTTTCTTTATTTTAAAAAAAATCACAAACTACTCCCTCTGAATATTAAAGATATGAAAGGCAAAAATCAGGCCACTGAAGTTAGAAGTACCCATGTAAGGAAACACTAATAATACAAACTGCATCTATAGTCCTTATCATCTCAAAAGCTAGATTTTCAAGTCAGTACTTTAGCTGCCAAATTAAAATGTTCAGGGCACAAAAATGTACTATATTTTTAAAATTACGAATAGACAGCCCAGCCGGCATGGCTCAGTGGTTGAGCATTGACCTATGAACGAGGAGATCATGGGTCAATTTCAGGTCAGGGCACATGCCCGGATTGTGGGCTGGATCCCGTGTGGGGGGTGCAGGAAGCAGCCGATCAATAATTCTCTCTCATCATTGATGTTTCTATCTCTCTCTTCCTCTCCCTTTCTCTCTGAAATCAATAAAAATATAATAAATACATAAAAAAAATATACAGCCCTTGCTATTTCCCTCAGAATGTGAAAGCTAGAATAATTTAAAAACAAATATATATGAAGCAGAAAGCAAGCCAGTACAGCTTTCACTTTCCTAAAAGGAGCTGTATAAGAGAGGAAAACAACTTTTTGTCATCAATAAACTTCCAGAATTTGTTTTGATCACATTTACAGTATTATGAATGTGCTAAATTCATACAACGTAAGTAAAAGAAAAGTCTTGGGAGCTAAAATATCTCAATTTTTATAAAAATTTAAAAGCACTATTAAAATAAATTTAATGCCTTATACCATGTTATCACAAAATATTAAAATAGATATCTATGTTGCTGATATTTGTACTTCATATATATCATTTTACTCCATTTATATTCTATTTACCTAAGATTTATTGAGCACCTCTGTGAAAAGAAGGCACTGTTTTGGATATGAAGATTCAGGAATGAAGAAATAAAGTACCCAGTTTCTCTCCAAGCATACAAAAATCAGCTTGTTATAAAACATAACTATACTAGGATTTCTGAATAATAGTTATAATACAAATAGTTATAATACAAATCAACTTGTTATGAAAATTAAATCGCCCAAATTTCTTTCTGGTATTTTCTTTGCCTAAAAACTTCAAGAATTTTTGTAAATGTGGTAGACGATGGACCGGTATGATTTAATTTGTTTACAATTCAAAAACAGAAAGCCATAAACACAAACACAAGAGTATCCAAAGTATACACAGACTGCTAGGAAAAATCCAGAAACCCTTATACACAAACACACGAGAATCCAAAGTAAACACATAGGTAAGTATATTAGTTCCTTAATGCTACTTAATCAAAAAAATTTCCTCTGAGCATTTCCAGGTACATTTTCTTTCTGAGGAAAGAAAAATACTAAAGTTTTCACCTAAAAAAAGACCTTATTAACCATTTAAAACGATATGCAACATCGTATAGGACTCAAACTGACAGACCATATACAAATGTATCAATTCAACCATGCTTCTGTATTAATGAAAAAGATAAAATACAGCACACTCAATCACTCTTTGCCTAAATCAACAATAGAAATAATACAAAAGGCAACAAAATACATTTGAAGATGTCAGAAAAGGGAAATCATAGTTGTTATTGTTGTTTTTAAGAGTGTTAATACAGGTAAGTCTTTTACTACAGATACTAGCATCTCCGGCCTTATTGTAGAATTCAATAATCAATCGTGAACTTAATGAAACAACTATAAACCTTCCAGGCTACACCAAGGTTTTCCATTCTCCTTCTACAGCCTATGAATTACTCAGTTAACATGTACACACATACACACACACTTCCACTTCATGATCTCTGGCAATTGTTTCAGTAATAAATGTCTAACTAGTATCCAGTGATCAGCAAAAGTATTACATCCCAAAGTGGGATCTACTGATGACCTAGAATAGTAAAACCTGGGATATTTAAAGTGCAGATTCCTAGGGCTCACCCCAAATTTAATGAATCAGAATCTATGGGTGTGGAGCCAGGGAATCAGAAAATTTGATAACCATGCCCAGAAAATTTCAGTCAATTTGGATATTAACTTTTTATTACATAGAATAGGATAAATACAGTCCTTTAAAGGTGATTTAGAACTTCTTTCCTTGACAATTACCTTTCATGTTCATGTTACAGTATTTAGTAACCAATTTTATTTTTTTTATGTTTTTACTGATTTTCAGAGAGAGAGAGAAAGGGAGAGGAGAGATAGAAACATCAATGAAAGAGGAACATCATCAATTGGCTGCCTTCTGCACACCCTCTACTGGGGATCAAGCCCAAAACTCAGGCATGTGCCCTAACTGGGGACCACTTGGTTCCTGGGTTGATGCTCAACTGTTGAGGCACACCAGCCGAGCTTTAATAACCAATTTTATATTAAGTATCTTAGAGGCTGGGGAAAAGAGCACAGAATAATGATTAGCCACAGACTGAACCCTTATGTTCCACATTTATTTAGAGATAATCTTGCCTACAGGAGAACTAGCTCCCAAGAGAAGCAAGGCAAAAGAGAAGAAAAAAAAGGAAAAATAGGACAGAAGTATAGAAAGAAGGGTTTTTTCATCTTTCCAGTCTTTCAGCACCTGATTCATGCTCTCTCTTCACAAAGACTTACACCTAACTTATACTCAGGCTTGCCAATCTCTACAAGTTAAGAATAAGCTCCTCAGCTTCATCACATAATGAAGATTTTTTTAAAGGACAGTATTATGTTCATGAATTTAAAATATTTTTAGATAAGCACTTAAGATACAAATAGAGATTAACCAGAACAGTTAATCTGGTCTCTGGCCAGTGTTCAGAGGAAGTCTGAGCTTCTACCATGACTACAAAATTCTGACTCAGTTCCTTGGCAGAATGGACCATCCAGTTGATGGTCACTCAAGAACAAGCTCTACTTCTAACCCAGGAGCCTACAGGTGAAAGCAGAGATGAGATGTCTTGGTGTATTAGATGCAATGTAATACAACCAAAACAATAAATACTGGCTTTTTGTTGTTTTCCACTACCAAGTGACACTTCTCTTTATCCTCTCCACTCACATGACAAAAAAAAAAAAAAAAAAAAAAAAGTAGTAAGAGCCAAGAAATGTGAAAGAGACCAAAGAGCATGCAGTTAGAATTCAAATTTAGCCCAATGATGCCAACTAGGATTCAGGAAAAATAGTTCTAGGATCTCAGTAATATCAATGTATAGTTTACTACAATGCTTCCTAAGTACTTCCTTACTAAGCCAGAAATGTATGTAAATATGTACACATACTAGCCATAAGGAACAACAATAGGCAGACTACCCTCTCATTTTGAAAATGTTCCTCTTTCTTTTTTATTGATTTTTTTTAAATGCACATACTATTTTTTCTTAAAATATAGTTGACATACAGTATTAGTGTCAGGTGTACAAAACAGTGATTCAACATTTATTTATACATCTTACGAAGTGATCTCCACTTTAAGTCTAGTAACCATATGTCAATGTGCAGTGTGCTTACAGTATTGTTGACTATATTCCCTATGTTGTACATTACATGTCTGGATCTATTTATTTTATAACTGGAACTTTGTGCCTTTTTTTTAGAGAAGAAGGGATAGAGAGAGAAACATTGATCCGTTGCCTCCCGTACACGCCCCCACAGGGAATCAAATCCGCAACCTGGGCATGTACCCTGACTGGGAATTGAACCCGCCACCTTTTGGTGTACAGGACAACACTCCAAGCAACTGAGACACACCGGCCAGTGTGAAAATGTTTTCCTTTCAATGTGATTCTATCTTGTTTGATTGATACTGTCAAATATACATATAAAAAGAAAAATAATATTCCAAGCAATGCAGCAGAGTATAAACTAAAATGACCAAATTTATCCATTTCCCCAACCCTTCAAATTCCTTCCCCCATGCCAAAGCAATTATTATTAACAGGTGGTTGTTGTTGTTGGGGGGGGGGGGGGGATTCATAGATAAACTCTCCATTTATATATAAGCATGGATATAGCATTTTTAAGGCTTTTTTTACATAAAGAATATCATACTTAAATTGATTTAAAACCTGCTTTTTTCACCAATATCTCCTTCATCTTTCTATATCAGCCTATGTAAGACTACCTCAGCTTTGTTAATGGCTTCACCATATCCCTCTGTATGTGAGAATATACCATAACTTATTTTAGCCAGTCCACCATTAAAGAACATGCCGTTTGTTTCTTTTGGTCTTATTTTGTTTGGCAATTTTACACAATGCTGTCATGAATATCCTTGTTCATTCAGCAGTGAATACTTACAGCTAATATACCTTTACGGAAAATTCTTTAATGTAAATTTCCTGGGTCAAATGGTATATGTACTTGAAATTTTAAAAGACAGTGCCAAAGTACACTCCAAAATCATTCAATAAATTTACATTTCTACTAACCATGTCTGAGTGTCCCACATCTCCAATGCTCGGTGTTATCAAGCTCTTTATATTTACAAACCTAACAGTTGTTTTAAAATGGTATCTCGTTGCTTTAACTTGCATATTTTTTCACTCATAAGTGAGGCTAAGAATCTTTTCAGATTTTTATTGGTTGCTTTTTCTATTTTTTTTTCTCCCTATAAATGGCATGCTCCAATTTTGCCAATTTTTATATTAGGCTGTTAATATTTCTTCTTACTAACATTACCATTTTTTTTTTATGTTTAGGAAACTTGTCCTTGACATGCATGTTAAAAATATACCTACCAGATTATGTCTATTAATTTTATTTAAATAAATTTTTGGCCATGTGTAGTCAAATTTGTTCATATCTTTATGTTTTCTGGATTTTGCTCATTGCTGAAAAATCATTTTCCCATACCCAAGATAATAAATATATGACCTTATGAATGCTCATAACAGTTCCACTGACAATCTAGAATTTGTTTTTGGGTTACAGAAAAAGGTAGGAAATCCAGTTTGTTTTGTTTTTTTCCTTTTCCCCTTATTGAACCAGCCAGTTTTCTAAGACCATTTATTAAATAATCCATCTATTCTATCTATTGATGTTAAATAGCATCATCATCAGATACTAAATTCTCATTACTATACAGGCATAAATGAATTCTCTCTTTTGTTCTATTACTTTATCTATCCCTACACGGGTACAAATTCTTTACTACTCTATTACATCTATTAGTTCTATTACATCTTTATTACTCTACTAAAGGCCCGGTGCACCAAATTCATGCACAGGGGTGGGGGGGGGGGGGTGTCCGCCTCAACCCAGTCTGCACCCTCTCCAATCCAGGACCCCTTAGGGGATGTCCAACTGCCGGTTTAGGCCCGATCCTGGGGATAGGGCCTAAACCGGCAGTTGGATATCCCTCTGGCAATCCGGGACCGCTGGCTCCTAACCGCTCACCTGCCTGCCTGCCTGCCTGCCTGATCGTCCCTAACCACTCTGCCTGCAGGCCTTCTTGCCCCCAACTGCCCCCCTTGCCGGCCTGATCACCCCCAACGGCCCCCCCCCCCTCCTGGCCTGATCACCCCTAACTGCCTCTGCCCCGGCCCCACCACCATGGCTTTGTCCAGAAGGTCTCCCGGAAGGTCTCCCGGTCTAATTAGCATATTACCCTTTTATTAGTATAGATTATTCAAACGTTCAATGAGCACTTCCTAAGCTGCACTGTGTCAGAGATACAGAAATGGTGAAGACATGATCCCTTGGCTAAAAAAACTTATTCCCCTAACCTCTAGTTATAACATGGCACACTTATAATAAATTCATAGTTATATGTTAGAACCTCAAGAAATATAAGCAGTCTCACTAGAACTTTGTTTCACAACTTAGCAAATATAAAGTAGTTGAAAATCAAATATCACGTTTCTAGATAAATGTTAAGTCTTGGCATCTCAAATTGGGTATCATTTCCCTTCCTATAAATACAGAGATAAGTCTAGAAAGGCTCTGAAACCATAGCTTTGAAAAGAGGGTCAGAAAAAGGCAAAAGAAACTCCCTTTCTTCACCATTTCATTAAACTTTAATACAAGAAACAGAATATTAAAATTTCAGAAATGAAGTATCATTGTAAAAACAACAAACTCACTTTGAAAAATGTTACACATCAAAAGGATTCTCTACCTTAATATTATGTTAACAAATAAGCAACAAAAAGTTAATATTCATATTATTGTTCTTTGAAAAAATGTATCTATTAACACTACCAAGGAAGTTGCAACTGCTCTGACATGGCACAAACCTACCTGTGCACATGATTCTTCAGGTGTTTTGGCACTAACTGAATAAAGTGCTGGGAGATCTAGTCTGTGCACAGAGAATTTTTCTAGAGTGTGCAAAAGCGCTGGAGCAAGGTGAGAAGTTTGACCTGAGCCTCGTTCTCCAGACAGCAATAATCTTGGCCTATAAGAGGTTGGCTGATGATATGGTGACCTGCAATACATGTAAGACATAATAATTATTTTGAAACCATACACTCTGAAAATCAATATGAAATATTAGGCAATATATTTACATTAAAAGAATATAACTCCACATTAATAGAACTTCCCTATCTTTCTTATTTTTTAAGTAAAGTGAATCATTTTTCATTAATTAGTTTTAAAATGTTGATCTCTCTGACCATAATAACCAAGAGGTAAAAGTATAAAAACCACTTCTAAAAAAAGTAAAAATATATTAACTTGGAAAATGTTTCAGACACTATGTGTGATTTAGTTATCATCGATCCATGGTCAAATGTTAAGAATCCCATTTCAGGGGAGTGGGAGATGCGGGAAGAGACTGGACAAAAATCGTGCACCTATGGATGAGGACAGTGGGTGGGGAGTGAGGGCGGAGGGTGGGGCGGGAACTGGGAGGAGGGGAGTTATGGGGGGGGGGGGGAAGAGGAACAAATGTAATCTGAACAATAAAGATTTAATAAAAAAAAAGAATCCCATTTCAATAAGGAGGTACATCTGAAGATTATCCAAAATATAGGACTTTTTTTTAAATGGTTAAAATGTTAAATTGTATGTATTTTAACCACAATTTTTAAAATGGGGGGAGGAGGGTAGGACTTTTTCATGGCAGCTAATTTTGTTTCTAGGCTAATACCCTCAAATATGACATCAAAAGCCCTACACTAGAGAAGGTAGGTTTACGAAAATATATTAATGAAATTCAAATAAATAAAACAAATTCAAATACAATTACTATAGGTAATGAAGTAAATTCTAAGCAATGCAATAAGCAAATAAACAGAATCAATGGGAAGAAATAGAGAAAACACTGTTACTTGAAAAGGATGATTATGTACTAGAAAATCCAAGAGAATCATCATAATAATTGTCAGAATCTACCAGCAAAGTAATAAGACAAAAGATGGAAACAGAAAGGCAAAAGATTTCCTAAATACCATCAAGAACCAATATAAAAAAAGAAATGAGATCCTATTTACAACTGCAAAACACAAATGGCAAAACAAACAATATTATAAGAAAAGTATGAAATGATATAGAATACATCATGAGTCTGATTTTATAAAGACGTCAATACATATATATATATGTATGTATTTTATTTTATACATTTAAAAATTCAAATCAAAATCCCAAAAGAATTTGAGAGAGGGAGATTTAAAGCTTATTCACCACATTATCTGGAAAAAACAATCAATAAATTTTTGAAAAAAGATGTTAGGACCAATTTTACATTTAAACCTATTTTACTAACAAACACTTCATACAAATTTATCGTTTAACTTTCTTAACAATTCTGTGAAATACACAGTTTCCACCTATTAAACAGACGAAGAAACCAAGGTCCAGAGAGGTTAGGTATAAGATTGTATAACACAGTGGTGACAGATTTCAAATTCTCATTCAGGCCCATATAATCGCAAAGCCCAGGCTCCCAACCACTATATGTTAAGATGTGCCCTACTTTATACTGAAACATATTACAGAACAGAATAACAAAACAGAATGTAGAATATACCAAGGAAAAGTAACACAGATCAGTGGAAGGAAATACGCAACCCAGGAAACAAATCACAGTAACTGAAAGAATTTTACATAAGATAAAAGCATAAAAAAATGGAACAGGGGTGAATTATAAAATAAATGTTTAAAATAAGGAGGATTCAGATCCTCATTTCAAGGAATAAGTAAAATGAATGCTCACACAGAAACAAATAAGAACAATCAAAAGATACATGTATCTAATTCATACAAATTTTTAAACTTTTATAATTCAAAAATTACAACCTGAACCAAATGGCAAACAACCAAATAAGATCAAGAATTTGCCATTAACAAAAATGGTTCTCAATGCATAAAGAGGTGATGTGCATAGAGTTAATAAAGAATACTTTCATGAGCACAGAATATAAGCAGATCAAAAAAAGATGCAAATAGATAATATTTTTTAAATGTTCATTCATTTAACAACTGTAGAATGCTTCCTAAGCTGAATGTGTTGACCCTACACATTCTAATGATGCCACTGTTATCACAGAACTCCTAACTGAATGGTACTTGGTGGAAAAGGGATATACATAAATTATTATAATACAGTGTGCTTAACAAGCAGCACTGTTTAAGACTCATAGAGAGACCCCAATTAAAGACTCATCGAAGGCTTTCCTGGAAAAGCGTTACTGAAGCACAAACCCAACAGACGGGAGGCAGAAAAGATGAATACCGAGAAATAAAAACAGGATGTGCAAAGGACCAGAGGCTAAAAAGGCCTTGGCCCTTTGAGCTAAAGAATACAGTTCATATAGCAGCTTCTTTTAAGGTTTTAGGGCAATGCAGGGGTAAAGATACTGGGGGGTGGGGGGATTAAGGAAGGGAAGTGCAAAGGAGAAATGCTATGAAGGGTTTTGTAAACCATGTTATAAGTTTGGAATGTTCACTAAAGACAATGAGAAAGCATTAAGATGCTTAAGCAGGGGAAGTGACATAATCTCACACACGATTTTGGAAGGTAACTCTAGCCCAGTATGTCAGTATAGGAAAGGATTTTTATAAAGAAGGCAAAACAGGAGGAAATATGACCTGTTAGTGGTTTGCTATAATAACCCGAGCATGAGATCTTAATGACAGTCTAGACAAGAATACTGTTAGAGAGGTGAGAAAGAACACCCTGAGATGAGACTTATTTAGTCAGGACATTGTCATTGACTAGATACAGAAGGAAAGAGGAGGAAGCTGAGAATGATATCCAATTCTAGTTGGACAACTGAACGAGTAGTAGCTCACAGGACTCAAAGGAAGAGAAGCGGGGACACAGTCCAGTATATACTAAAAGATCTATGGCACAGCCTGGAGGGGTAGCTCAGTTAGAGTGTCATCCCGATACAACAAGGCTGCAGGTTCAATCCTCAGCATACTATATATGAGAAACAACCAATGAATGCATAAATAAGTGAAACAACAAGTCAATGTCTCTCTCTTTCCCCTTCCTTTCTCTCAAATCAATAAATAAAATTAAAATTAAATATCTATGGCACAAAAAAGGAAGATAGGTAGTTGGACAGGGTCTAAGGCTCAAGGGTGATCTAGCTTTGAGAAAGATGTAGTGGTTATTAACAGATGAAAAAATTATGAAAACATAAATAATGAAAAACAGTTTTTATTTGTTAAACAGATGAAGAAACCAAGGCTCAGAGAGTTAGAGTGGGAAAAAGTACAATTTCCCAAAATTAAATTTGGCAAGTATGTCAAATAAATACCAAAATATATATGCAAGGATATCTGCAACTTATCTCACTCCCCAAAACTCCCTTACCTCTTAGTATTCTCTATATTTTTTCATAGTATTTATCTTCTAACATTTTATTTATCTATTACACTTATTGTTCTTTGTCTGTTTCCATCTAAAACGTAAGCTGAATGAGAGTAAGGATCATAGCCCATTTTGCTCACTGATATATTCTAGGTATCTAGGACAGCATGCGACACATGATGGGCACTTTGAATGAATGAATGATTCAAATAAACAAGATGTTATTTTCGTCTATTTGGTTGGCAAAGATTTAAAAAGACAAATTGTACTAGAATTGATAAGGCTATAGGGAAAATATTAGTGATAAAAATGAAATTGGTACTACCTTTCTGGAAGCAATTTAACAACTTGTATCATGTTTTCAAATATATATACCCTTTGACACAGCGATCACAGTTTTTAAAATTACGCTAAGTATTGAATCAGATGATAGTGGTACAAAGATGTATACTTAGAAATTTGACTACCATAGCACTATTTATAAAAGAGGAAAATTGGAAACTTCAATTTTTATCAGTAAGGTTATATAAACTAAGGAACATCTAAAAAATAAAGTACTGTTCAGCTATTTTAAAAGAACAGCATTAAATATACTGACATGAAGTAACATTCCCAACATAATGGATAAAACAGCAGGATATATTAAAAACCTTACAAGGAGGATATAGTTTATATAAGATATTATGTGGGTCTGTCTATATGCACAGGAAGGGTGGTCACCAAAACTAACAAATATTACCTTCAGATGCCTGGGCTTTAATTTTTACTTTCTTCTTTATGCTCTTCTTTATTACTTGAATTTTCTAGAGTATATCATCTTTCTAATTAGAAAAAACAAAGCTATTTTCATTTGGAAAACCTCAGAAAGCTGTGTTTCTCATCCCCTTATGGCAATATATTGTAAGAAAGTAAAGTTATTTTCCACCATAAGGGTTCTCTACCGGATTGACAGACCTTAAATATCTTTACTTATATTTCATCTTAAATCTAAATTAAAGGTTTCAACACTGTTTTAGGAAACTATTCCCAGAAACAGAAACCCACAGCAATGCCCAAGCTAATGTTACTGGAGACCAGGATTAAAGTCATGCTTTCTATATGTCTAGCACCTTTTTTTTATTGGTGTGGCACGCTAACACACATTGTTCAAACCAGAAGTCAAACCAATAAAAAACTAACCAAAAACACTGTGTAGCCCTTATTAAAGGCTTAAATTCTAACATGTATATTTCTTAGAAAGTATAAAAATATTATTGTCTAACCTACCCAGAAAAGCAATGCATTTTCCTATCTACATATTAAGCTCAGAAATCAATTTGGAAACTGCATAGTACTATAAGAGAAAGAATATGATTCCAGGAAACAAACAGTCCAGACCCTGGCTCTGCCACCCGCTAGCAGCATGATCATGGGCAATTAACTTAGTGTTTCAGTTTCATCATCTATAAAATGATACCACAAATTAGCTATATGATTATTGAAAGACCTATATGAATTATCATACATAAGGCCCCAAGCTTTATACATTTACCACACATCTAGTTTGCAATGAACATCAGATGCTAACTCCTATCCCTTCATACTCAAAAAAATAGCAAATGTCACTATTTCTCCTGCGAAGCCCTCCTGGACTTCCCAATGAAAGCCTCTTAGTTCTGCTTTCATAGCACCTCAGCCATATTGCAATGTTTGTCATCTCCAATAACAAGAACTTCTCCAGACTAAGAATGTTATACTTTAATCATACTTATGTCTTCAGCACCTAGTACAGTACCTGTCATACAGTAAACACATAAAAGCTGGCACAATGGGTGGAAAAGAAATAAATGAATAAAATTTATCAAAACATCTACAACAAAAAAAAGCTTATTCTAGGATATACAGCTGTCTCAGTATTAAAGTCAAATCAGAACTAGAAAAGCTTATGTAAAGGAAGCTAAAATTAAACCAATTTCAAAAAGGCTAAACTAGCCCTAGCTGGTTTGGCTCAGTGGATAGAGTGTCGGGCTGTGGACTGAATGGTCCCGGGTTCAATTCCAGCCAAGAACGCATGCCCGGGTTGTGGGCTCAATCCCCAATGTGGGGCAGGCAGGAGGCAGCCGATTAATGATTCTCTCTCATCATTGATGTTACTATCTCTCTCTCCCTCTCCCTTCCTCTCTGAAATCAATAAAAATTATAAAAAAATTTCTCATCTCAAAATCTATTTCTGTATCACTTTACTGACAACAGAACTATCTTATAAAATTGGAACATATTATCTTTTGATAGTTTCTTAGCTCTGCTATCCTGCTATCATGTATTTCAAATCCAAATAACTAAAATTGTCAAAACAATCTACACACACACACACACACACACACACACACACACACAGGCTAGCTAGGTGGGAAGAGGAGGACTGTTTGGCTTTCCCTTAGCCATGAATAAAGTACATCTGTAAAATTACTGAAATAGTCTAAGAAAATTTCCCTGAGGGCATAAAAGTAATGACCCAGGAGTATAAGAAAAAAGTTTCTAATAAAAGAGCTTGCTGTTAAAAGAAAAAAAGAGTAAATGAAAGTAATTTATTCTCATTTTTAAAAATGCAAAATAAGCAAGTTATCAATGCAAATAATTAAAATAACATTTTACCAAAATCTACATGGGAGAAACTTCAATTCAAGTTGAAGACTTAGATTTGTTCAAAATACGTCAAAAGGAAAATTACTTAAACGTAACATACAACTCAACATCTTCAAATAAAAGTGTGATTAGACTTACCTGACTGAAGCATTATGGTCCTTTAACTCTCATAATAATTATGTAAATGCAAGTGATGATGCTATTAGTATTTGAAACTACTTGGTCCCTTAATTTAAAATTAGATTAGCACTAATATTGTTTACCCATTAAAGTGCACAGCAAACGCTGCTTTAATATAGATAAAGGTGAATGTAAATAGAAATCTAAATTAGGAAAGTGTAAACTAATGGGATTTTGGAGAATTGAAAAGTTACTTGTTTAGTTACTGAGCAATTTCTAATTCAAAATCTTTTTAGTACCCTTAGAGTCCCTAAATTATCATCTGAAACTTATTGTAAATTAAAATATTCTAACCATGGTCAATAATTCACTTCTGTTCATTTTAGTTCAAATAAAAAGCAATAAAATTAGGGACATGAGTTGATTTTCTAAAGGTAACCCTTCCTTCCACCCTGGTTTAAATAAAAGTCACACAATTGGTTTAGAAAAATATCTTTACAATTGACCAATAAACCAATTTATTACCACACACAAAAAAATATACACAGTGTTCCAGAACTGGTCCAAACAACAGAAAGTCAAAGTCCTCAAGGTTATAACCATAAGTAAAAATATACCATAATTCTAACCATAAAGTAGTAAAAATCATGCTGAATGGAAAGAAATGTGATTTACATTACTTACATTGTAAAATGAAGGTAGGATTTATGTACAGCAGCAGCTGATGACTGTTTCTTTGGTGATCCTGAGTGACAACTGGTCTCAAAAATTGATAAAGCATTTTCATCTTCACTATCATCTAAAACTAGAGTATCTATATCTGTTCAAAAACAAACAAAAAACAAATCACAAAGATTGAGGCTTATCACGTCATTTAATATTAATGCTCTACAAAAGCTAAGAAAAATTGGTTTAAAAATCAAATGAACCAGAAGCATGGAGACATGGAACAGACTGACATCCTCAATCTTTGGGAGGACCAGAAAACATAAATCAAAGAACTTATATACTTATTGGAGGCCCAGTGCACAAAATTCATGCACAGGTAGGGTCCCTAGCAGCTGCCAGCTGCCGGTTGCTGGCTGCCGGCTGCCGGCCAGGGCCTCCCTTCCCCAGCTGCTGGCCATTGGCTGGGGACTCCCTTCCCTGGCTGCTGGCCGCCAACCGGGGCCTCCCTTCCCCGGCTGCCGGCTGCCAGCCAGGGCCTTCCTTTGTTCCACGCCACCCCCTGATGGTCAGCACACGTCATTAAACTCCCGGTCGGTCGAACTCACAAGGGGACACTCTGCATATTAGGCTTTTATATATATAGATATGCATAGGCCATGGACATGGGCAATAGGGTAGTGAAGACCTGGGAGAGGGGGAGAAAGGTTTGGGAGGAGGGGGAAATGGGAGGTATCTGCAATACTATCAATAATAAAAAAAATATATTTAAAAATATCAAATGACATTAGTAAGTTATCAAATAATATAGATTGAGCAGGCAAATTGACAAACTGCACTGTTTTGAATAATTTATAAGTGAAAGAATGTAATTCTTTCACCTTTACAGACTACTTAAGTGTTGTAAGATATAATTTGGGAGACTTCAATGACTACAAGAAGACTGAGAAGAAATGGCACTCGCATAAAATACCCATCCTATTTACTAAAAATCTCTAAGTTAATTTTTTTTTAATTGTTTAAAGCAGCAGTTGCCAACTGGTGGTCCATGAGGTCCAAAAGGTTGGCAACCACTGGTTTAAAGTATTACAAATACTCTTCAAAGTTCATCGGCCTTCCTCTGATTAGCTCATGAACTTAAAGTTTTCCTGTAAATGAATAGGAAAGGTAGCTTTCTGTTTTTGAAGGTAGCTTTCTGTCTGTTTTTGAAGGTAGCTAATTTCAGCATGAGGAAACACTCTCAGGTCCAAACTACAATCTTGAGGCTAGAATCCAAGATCTTTTATAACCTGACTAGAGGCCCGGTGCACAAAATTTGTGCAAACGGGGAGGTTGTGTTCCCCTCAGCCCAGCCAGCACCCTCTCCACTCCGGGATCCCTCTCATAATCCGGGACCACTGGCTCCTAACTGCTCACCTGCCTGCTTGCCTGGTCACCCCCAACTGTCCCCCTGCCAGCCTGGTTGCCCCTCACTGCCCCCCTCTGTCGGCCTGGTCGCCTCTTGCTGCCCCCGCCCTGCCAGCCTGGTCACCCCCAACTCCTCCCCCACGCAGCCTGCTGTTCGGTCATTTGGTTGCCCCTCACTAACCCCCCTGCGGCCTGATTGCCCCCCACAGCCTGCTGCTCAGTTGTTTGGTCGCCCTTCTCTAACCCCCCTGCTGGCTTGGTTGCCCCCAACTGCCCCCCCTGCAAGCCTGGTCGCCCCATGCAGCCTGCTGCTCAGTCATTTGGTCGCCCCTCACTAAACCCCCTGCCGGTCTGGTCGCCCCATGTAGCCTGTTCGGTCATCCGTTCGGTTGCGATGGTCACTTAGGCTTTTATTATTATGGATTCTAGTGTACTTCCTCACTAAAAATTTATACTTCATTAGTACAGCAAACTAGACTGCCCTGCCAATAAAAACAAGTGATGAGTAGAATCCAGAGGGGCTTTACAGTACCATAATGAAGAGCATGGGTTCTGGAGTCAGGGTCCCTGGGTTTGAGTAAGCCCTAGAACTTACTGAGTGACCCTATATAAGTGAATACCTTCCTCAATCTCCCAGTTTCCTCATTTATAAAATAAGAGTACCTACCCCACAGGATTGTTATGAGAATAAACAACAATTTATGTAAGGGCTTTATAATAATAAAATAATTGTAAGCCATTATTATTATAGTCAACTTCTCAAAAGACCATAACACTCCTACATTAAGACAATCAGAATGTCCCAAGAGCAAATAAACAAACATTCACGTGTGTATTTTTAATACAAATTCACTAGTCAACTACTATATGCTAGGCAGCATGCCAGGCCAGGAATACACAGTTGTGATCAAAAAAAGGTATATTTTCTATATTCATGGCAAATATAAAAGAGTAACACATAAATAAATAAGCTTATGAGGAAATTTGAAATTTATTTATTTATGCCTGTACTTGTTTCATTTTAACAATACGAAAAAATAATTATAGTACCTTCTTTCTTGTCACTCTGGCTAATTTCAGCATGAGGAAACACTTTTTGCAAGACTGCCAGGATACTGTTGAAGCTTCTTTCTAGCAGTGGCCTTATGATGGAGGATAGTGCATGTCCCGAAGACATGACAGCACGCTGGGAAGCAGGCACAATATTCTGCATTGCATGATAAAAATCTTGAGCGCTGAGCACTATTGAGGAAACATCTAGCTGCAGTTTATGGCTGCTGGCATAGATCTGGGGGTAACGCCTCCGTAGAGCAATCAGGGCAGCTTCAGTGCACAGGGCCTTGATATCAGCTCCACAATACCCTAATGCACAAAAGGAAAGGACAACAAAGGTAAGTTCATTCTTCTAAGGCCAACTATGTTTTACAAATATACACATCTTTACCTAAGGAAATAATACAAAAATCAATAATTATTTGTAATTTTATCAGAAAAATGAAAGTTGACCATTTAAAATCACCTAATAAAATTGTTTATTCATTAAGACTAAAATGTTTTGAATATTAACAAACACATGAACTAATAATATTAAAATAAGTCATGTATTTTGTGCCAATACCACAGATGATAATGTACAATTTTTCTTCAAAAGAGGTTTTAAAAGAATAATAGTTTCATCTCAATCCTTCATCAATATTCCCAATCATTAGTTTAGTCTTTATGACATTACAGTTACCTATCAATTTTTTCAATATTACTAATTTCCAAACACATATAATGGAGTAATAAAAAATAGCACATAAGCAGAAACTTCAAAAACAGAGCTATTCTACTACCAACTCTGAGTGCAACTGACAAGCAAGTTGATATCTAATTACCCAAAAAATTATATTTTAAAGTTGTGATCATCTCTGATAGCTCCAAAACATTAAAGAGAATAAAAATTCATTAATTTTTCACATTAACTTCACGTGTTATATATTACCTTTTTTTAGCTTAAAATGACTGATGATCTAGTTCTAAGGAATATACCAACAAGGGTATTATCCATTACCCATATTTAAATGATTATAATAGTTAAACAACAAATCAAGCCCCCGATGCTTTTAAGTCATTTCATTCATTTAAGCAACAAATACAAAAATACACTATTTATTAGGTTAGGGTTAGGGTTAGGAAGAAAACTCAAACTAACCATGTTGTTTTTTATATTAGCAATTAAACTAGGATTTGGCCACCTTTATCAATTACACCAGCAGGGGGAACCACTTGACCTAGTTATAGAACATTAGTCTCTAAGCTCTTCAAAGAGTGGTATCAGGTTTATTTATCTTTTTATACCTCACAATGGTCTCACTGAACACTTAAATACTGAAACAAAAATGGTGATTAGACAGGAAAATCACCAATGAGGAGAGAAGAAATGGCCCTAGACTAACTGGTAGGAAAAAATACATTAAAGGACAAACCCATATAAATCAAACTGCAAGTGATTCACATATCTATAATGAATTATATCCCTATTATGAGTAGAGCAAATAATTCTATTAATCAAGTCTTACAAATAACGGGGGGTGGGGGGGGTGGGGGAGGGTCCTCTTTACCCTGCTCTCTTTTTTCCACAGCACTCACCACCGAATCATTTACCTATTATCTTTATTCTGCCTTCCCCAACTGGAATGTGAGCTCTGTGAGAGCAGGGGTATTTGTTTTGATCACTAAGGATTCTCAAATACAGAGAATGATGCCTGGCCTGGCATTCAGTAGATATCCTATAATATCTCTTGAGTAAAAGAATGAATAAAAAGAGAAAAAGAGTTAACTCCAGGGTTATATGTAGTTTGGGAAGGTAAAACTGTTAGGTTACTATGTACTACCATAAGAAGTGGATTTACTGAGTTTTTCTTTTTTTTTTTTAAGAAATCTAAATAATTTTATTATTAAAGCAACTTAATAATTTCAATAAAAGTTATGAAAAAAAATAGAAAGTATTGCATTCCTAAAGAAACATTTACACAGAGTTAGGGAGAAACTTAATATGACCTGTGAGAATTTAATTCAGAAAACTATAAGCAGATTAAGGATTAACACTGTCCCATGACAGCAATCAATCTCCCAAATAATTCTGCAGAATATCAAAATTTACCATTACTCTCTCATTTTATTTTCTATTTCTCAGTGGAAAAAAAAGTATCATTTCCTGTGCCATACATATCTGTTAAATTAGTTCAACAAAATAACTGTAAAACATCAGCTCATAAATTCTTAATGAAATAATCCATTTCAGAGGAAGTAAAGAATAAACTACCATCTTCAAACAATATAAACAACCACTTTTATTTTTCTCCTTCAAACGTATATAAAGAGGGAAGGAGGGAGGGGGAACTGGATAAAAGGTGAAGAGAGTAGTCAAAGAACATATATACATAGCCATGGACACAGACAACAGAGTGAAGGCCAGTGGAGGGATGCCAGGGGCTGGGTGGAGGTAGGCAAAGGGGGGAAGGGAGGGAGAATGGGAGACCATCTGTAATAGTATCAACAACAATTTTTAAAGTATATACACAGTTAGTGAACATACTATATATGATCCTAATTTTGAGTGCAAAACCTAAGCTAAAAAAGAACAAAAACCTCAGGAAAAATGCAAAACAAAAAACCACTAAAAGGTATTTTATGCAGTAAATGTTGCCCATAACATTTGTTTGACATAATAATGTTAATAATTTCTATAATAGCAATATAATGTTCATTTTCTTAATTTATTAAAGGTAAGTTAAAAGCTTATCAATAATAATAGATCCCATTTAAGTAAGTAAACTTTAGATTATAAAAAATAGGATTTATCTTCTTTACATTTGCTTATGAATGAGAATTATTAGTTTTTATCTGAGGTGCTCAACCTTGACTACTCATCTGAATAAACAATGAAACTGAAACAAAAACAGATTCCTAATGAACAGTAAATCAGAAGCTCTTGTGGTTTAATATTATAAACGTATATTTTCAGAAAGCTTTACAAGTGATTCTTACATACAAAAATATTAAGAATTGAATTAATAATATATTTCCTTTTCTCATGGACACAGACAATAGGGTGGTGAAGGCCTGGGGTGGGGGTGGGAGGGGGGCTAGAAGGGTCAATGGGGGAGAAGGGACATATGTAAACAATAAAGATTTAAATATATATATATATATATATATGTGTGTGTATATATATGTATATATATATACACATATATATATACACACACACACACACACATTTTTTTTTCCTTTATGAGACTCTCAAACAGAATTAAAAGTACATCAAAACTATGGCTAAATAAATTATATTTGGGTGACCACAATTAAGAGCATTTTTTTCACTTAAGAGCCCTACTTTAGAAAAATAGATGATATAATCATTCTAAACATACTGACTATATACTAAGCCTTTTGAAAGTTAAAAGTTGATGTTAAGGGGAAAAAAAAAAACATCCTTTTTCATATGAATTCCATAAGCATACTAATTCCACCATTACAATTATAATGCTCTGAAGAACCCAAATATCTAGATATCAAAGAAAAAGCATTTTTTAATACTGGTATTAAGATGGAAATTTGTCTGAAACACTGAAAATAGAAGCTACTCAAAGAGGTTATAGACTAGAAATAGGCAATAATAAATTTTAATTTATTTTTTAAGTAAAACATCAAACATAATGAAGGCTCACAAGATAGATGCCTCAATAATACATTTTCATTGTTTTGGCCCTCTTAGTAAAAATAAATAGAGAAATATGATTAGGTTTAAGCTCTTCATTAACCTTAAGCTCCTACTATTTGTGTACATGTCTGCATAACAAAATTATTTGAGCACTACTAAAAAAATTCATACCTACTATGCATGCAAACACCTCCAAGTACTTGGGAATTTATTTCAAGGTAAAAGTTACCAAATCCATAACCTCTAACAAGAGGTCAGCTATTTTTGCAGTTGTTCATCAAGACTGTACAGTCTTTGTTAAGCATGAACTGAACTCATACATGTTAAAACACGTTTGGGGCACATAAAATGATAAATTCATAATGAATTTAAAAATTATTACTATTTCATTCCTGTTTGATTGAGACCTGCATTTGATTTTTTTAATATGAACTGGTTTCACATTAAAATGTCACAACCAAAATCATAATAAAAAATTATAAAGGACTTATATGTCTTTCTCCAAAAAGAAAATTATGTGTATATATAAGCAGATTCTAAACCACCACCACCCCAAAGAAGGCAAGAGAAGTTTTTCAGTCCTATAAGAAATTATGTTTTAAAAATTTTTTAACTGAAGAAACTAAAAGTTAAAATAAATCACTTGAAAAAATATGTAGTGGTCTTTAGAAATGAAAAAGGAAACAAGATTCTAACATTTAGGATGAAGAATTAGAGTATATAATGTTATTTCACATGGTAGATAGGGTAATAGAAAATAATTTAAAAAGTACCTATGTTTTAGGGAGTTTCCAAAATTTTTTGAAGACTTCTTATTTCAGTTAAGGATCGTTCTGTGACAGATTCACAGAAGAAACTATAAAAAGTCCCCAGTCTAACCTGTACTCTAATACAATATCATAAAAATAGCAGGATATAAGAGGGGTCAAATTTCAAAATGGGAAAAGACTGGATTCTGCACCAAATACCACCCTCTCCCATAAAGCAGCACAGGGCTTTGCGAAGGTCAAGCTAAATGTACATGAAATGGGTTTGGCGCATGCTCTCTGATACCAGGCAAAGCTTAAACTGGAGTAGTGCTGGAGAGATTTACGTTTTCTCCTCACCAGAAGATGTCGAGGTCTTTGAGGTTCAAAAGCTGAGAGATGCTGCTTCGGAGATGGAGGTCCCTGTGGATGAAGAGGATAATTCGGATGTAGCTAACTGAATGGACTAATGTTCTATTTAAGTTTTAATTATTTGATGGTGGATCACAATGATTTTTTTTAAACTAAATTGTTCTTTTTGGTTTGGGTAACTTTAAAGTTTTCCCAAGTAAGCTGTTGATTGTTAGTGGACTTATTTGGGGGATTTCTACATAATGCTTGAAAAGTTCATGGAGAGAGATCTTTTAATTTAGATTTTTTAGGAAATCAAAGGAAAGTTGACAAAAGATGGGAAAAAAATAAAGGAAAAATACCTATGTGTATACTTGATTGCTTAAATATGTACTCATTTTTATTTCAGACCTGATTAGAGTCAAAACCCCTGAATTCCATCTCCTATGTATGGTCATATATGTACATAAAATACTCTGACCACATCCTTTTAGGACAGTAGTGTCATTCACTCTGTGGGAGATCTTCCATTCTGTGAATGACAACATTAAATTGGAAAGTTTTGTATTTGGGGAAATACTAGCAGATGCCATCTGTATGTTCTTTGAAGACTCCTCTCACTCAACTTCATGAAGATGAGTCCATCATGTAATCTGCAAAGTGAAAGACTACACAGTCCTGCCTTTGTCTTTCTGTCAAGTTTACACTTACTTTTCTTAGTAAAATTTCTGAAAGGGGACAATTCCTAAAAGGAAACACTGTAATAACATTATAGAAACCCAGCACTCAATGAAAGGAATATTACTACTGAGCTTTGTTAGTCAATCACCTAATGGCAGTTAAAATCCTAATTTACAAGTGTTCAAATTGCAAGTGCAATATTTAAAATAATTTTTTTGCATTTAAAGGTAGAGCCATATATTGCACAAAGACATAACTATACTCATTCATATTCCAAATATAAGGGTAAAGGAAGACTGAGCAGAATAAACAATGATAATCAAAGAATTCAAATAGTAGCACTCACCAACACATTTTTCAGCCAATTCACCTAAAAAAGCATCTGACAATTTTGGATTCCAATCCCTGGTATGAATCTGTAATATGTGTTTTCTTGCCTACAAAGAAAAACATAGGTAAATAAAATATATCAACCCCTCAAATGCATTTGCTGGAAGAAATTTATGGGCTAACCATACCCCAGAAAAGTAAATGTTTATTTTTAAAGAATTTAAACACGTTGGCATACGCATCAACTCTGATTCCCATAATAACCCTGCAGCGTGGGCAGTGAGATCTTGTCTCTATTTCACACACTAAGACATTTAATATTCAGAGAGGTGAGGGAACGTGACTAGTGGCACATATGATTACGTGACTTAGGACTAGATTTCAAAACTAAATTTCACTTTTCTGCCACATCATTTTTATCATTTGAAAATATATGAACAAGAAACTTAATGTTATAATAATCATAACTTTTAGACAAACTTTAGATTTCATAGAACCTTTGGTTCTATCATAATTATAAAGTACTATGCCTAACAATGAGCTAAATAAGTAATTTAAAATTTTTTAAAAGTTTGAAGTCAGCCCTGGCTTCTCTGGCTTAATTGGTTGGAGCATCATCCCTGGGTTTGATTCCCAGTCAGGGTAAAGACCCAGGTTGCGGGTTTGAGGGCACATACAAGAATCAACCAATGAATGCATAAATAAGTGGAACAACAAACTGATGTTTCTCTCCCTTCCTCTCTCTCTCTCTAAAATAAATAAATATATAAATACATAAATAATTATTAAACAGGACAGCTAATTTTCTGTCATCTGATTTAACATAGCAACACTGTTAAATCACACCCTCCTCATTGATGCACTTTCTTCACTTGGCTTCCAGAATCCCACTCTCCTGTTTTCCTCTGACCTTACTGACTGCTCCTTAAGACAAAGGACTTGGTGCTCTCATCTCGTCTCATAACCTTAAATATTATCTAAGGAAAAAAGGTGAACAGCCAGTCCAGGTCTTTTCCACTGACTCAACCCAGAAAAATGGACTCAGGTTTAGGTCTCACAGCACAGTTTCCTTAAAACATAGTTTCAATTAATGTGGAAAACTATGTTCAAGATCCATGCTCTACAATACAGTAAGCCACTAGCTATATGACGCTATTTTATTTAAATTTTTTAATTAAATAAAATTTAAAATTCAGTTCCTTAGCTACACTAATGACATTTCAAATGCCCAACAGCTACATGTGCCTAGTGGCTATCATACTGGACATTGCTCAATGGACAGTGTAATTAAAGAACATTTCCATTATTGCAGATAATTGAATTGGAAAATGCTGTTCTGGACCTTGTTATTAATTGTGAAGACTGTGATTGGCATAGAAACTCTGAGGCCTTCATGACTAGGAAAAAATAGAAGACGATTGAGAAATCAAGGTAATGGCTTTCCTGTGCTGAAATGAATACTGGCTGTGTCTCCTAGAACTAAGCATATTTCCCATATACTGGTAAGAGCCTAAACGATATGCTTGGACTGTTGTAAGATATACAAGATCGCTGAGGTTCCCCATGCTGAAGTAGACTGCACCCACTTCAGCTTTGTCTCCTACAACTAAGCAAACTTCTGTACACTGGCACCGTCTTGGAAGTTGCACTTGGATAATGAAAATGTTACTGTATATGCTGTTTCCTGCTCTGACAAAGTTATGTAAACCCGAGTGGGATCCTGGTGCCAAATGAGACAGCTTCTAGTGGCTGTGCAAATGGACGTCAAATTGAGGTATTAACTGCTCTATACAGTGGAGCCATTGCCTTAATTTCCCTGGATCAGGGGTGGGGAACGTCCGGCTCGCAGGCTGTATAAGGCCCACGAAATCATTTGTCTGGCCCTGCCAAGGCATTAGGGGTGAGTTAATTAAGATGATAATTTTGTATGGCCTGTGAAAGATGTCATAAATATCCAAATGGCCCTTGCAGAAAAATGGTTCCCCACCCCGGCCCTATAGTCTTCTAAACTGTCCTAGCAACTAAGTCTTGCATATCTATGTATATAAGCCAAGCATTTTATATAGAATTCTGAAATCAAAGCCATATAACAATGTGTGTATCTACATATATTCATATGCAGTATCTTCTCTGCTTTCCTCAGTTTACATTTGTATGGCTATATGTTGTAAATATTTCCATTAGACTTATTTGAAATATTAAATTACATGGGAAGCATTGTCAAATATAGTATCTTCTCTTCATTCATCTCTCCCTCTCAAACTTAAGTTCCCAGTGAAGAAACAGTTGATGATTAAACTGGTCAAACCAAAACTAACAATAAAATTTTCAAGTAGAATTAGGAAAAAAGAACTTTGTATAATACATAACATTTTACATATTTAATGATTATACACTACCCTGTTTTAATTACACATTCTTTTAGAAACTACACTATAATGAATAACATATGCTGCTTTTAATTAAATATGATGGTATGGTCATTTCTATGAAAATTTGTATTTTGGGCACTTATTCATAAACCCACCAATACACTACAAATGTTATTTTTATGGGAACCAAGCTACTTTGACTAACTAGAGACATATAACCTGCCATACAAGATAATTACTCCAATCTGGAGAACTAAAAGAAAAGAGTAAGCATCTACAGTAACTTAATCAAGGGTTTTCCTCTTCTTAAAAAGCATAAACTTTCTAATAACTGTTAATAGAAAAGACTAAATTATTTAATAACTACAAGATTTTTATATAGAATTAACTCTGATATCCCAGAAGCACATAATTTTAAAAATGAAAATTCATAAAATACCACTCTCAAATTGCATATATGTTGCATAATTAAATCAAAAATAAATCTTAATAGATCAAAACCAGAAACTCTTACCTTTTGATCAGGCAAGTTGAAAAGGAATTCTCTGTCAAAACGACCAGGTCTCCTGAGAGCAGGATCTATAGAATCAAGTCTATTTGTAGCACCAATAACAACAATTTCACCCCTATTGTCTAATCCATCCATAAGAGCAAGGAGGGTTGACACTATGGAGCTGTAACAAAATTTTTAGACAAAATTGTAAAAAAAAATGAAAGAAAAGTTGTAAAAACTGCTTTTTATACTAACTTGTATCAATCTTAAAATGCAAATAAAATTATAGCATGATTATCTTAATGCAAGATCAAGTAATATACATAAATCATTTTCAAAAGTACTCAAACATTAATAGACACCAAAAACACAGCAACAAAGCCTGGCCCACATGGCTCAGTGGTTGAGTGTCTACCTATGACCCAGGAGGTCACGGTTCAATTCCCAGTCAGGGCACATATCCAGGTTGCAGGCTCAATCCCCAGTGAGGGGCATGTAGGAGGCAGCCGATCCATGATTCTCTCTCATCATTGATGTTTCTATCTCTCTTTCCCTCTCACTTCCTCTCTGAAATCAATAAAAAAATATATTTTAAAAATAACAAAACACAGCAACAACAAAAAAACATAAAAATGGCCTACATCAAAATTAAAAGTTTTTCTGCCTTTAACTATCAAGAAAGGTAAAAGGCAACCTAAAGAACAGGAGAGAAAATATTTACAAATTATATATTTAATAAGGGTTTAGGATCCAGAATACATAAAAACAATTACAACTCAACAACAAAAAAAGGTAACCTAATTTAAAAATAGTCTAAAGATGTAAATAGACATTTCTTCACACAAAATATACAAAGGGCCCATCATTAGTCATTAGCAATATCCATATCAAAACCAAATGAGGTAGCAACCCTGGCTGGGTAGCTCAGTTGGTTAGAGCATCATCCCTATACACAATGGTTGCAGGTTTGATCCCAGTCACAGGTTTGATTCTGGTCAGGGCACATACAAGAAGCAACCAATGAATGAATAAATAAGTGAAACAACAAATCGGTGTTTCTCTCCCTCCCTTTTTCCTTCCCTCCTTGCTTCACTTGTGAAACATGCCTCTTTGGAAAATAGCTTGACAGTTCCTTCAACTATTAAACATAGAGTTACCATATGACTCAACAATGTCCACACAAAAAAATGTTCATAGTAGCTTTATTCATAACAGCCAAAAAGTCGAAGCAGCTCAACGTCCATCAGGATAAATGGACAAATAAAATGTGGCATATCAATACAATAGATTATTTGTCAATAAAAATAAATGAAGTACTGATAGATGCGACAACATGGATGAACCTTGAAAACACTGTAGCTAAATGGGAAAAAAAAGCTATAAAAGTCCACATATTGTATGATTCCATTTATATGAAAAGTCTAAAATGGGCATATCTATAGCAACTCAAAGTATGTTAGTAATTGCCTAGGACTTGGTGGGGGACAAGGGGGAAGTTGGAGAGTGATGGCTAAAAGATATAAGGATTCTTTCTGGGAAGATGAAAATGTTCAATAATTGGTTGTGGTAATGGTTACACAACTCTGTAAATACACTGGAAGCCACTGAATCATATAGTTTAAATGAATAGACTGTACATGTGAACATAACTGAATCATACGGTTTAAATGAGTGAACTGTATGTTTATCTCAATAAAGCTGTTTCTGAAAAAAAAAGAATTAAGAAATATATCAGTCTTTTAATAGCAATATTGGGTAGGGGTAATGTCTGCCAATTTATATTATGTTTAGAGTTCCTACAGAATTACATTTGCATTATTGTAATTTTAGACATTTTCTTTAAAATGGCTATCATTTTAACTAAGTTCAAGTCAAAATTATTTCAGATTTTTAAACTACGATTTAAACATTACTACACAGAAATGTTTCATGTCCAATTATAAGATAAACCATAGTTCTAGTAACAATGGCCTTCTTAGTGTTTTCCAACTGCTCTCACTTCTATTCTTACTGCTAACACCTGTGTGAAATAACTTTTCCAATAGGCTCAACATGTTAAAGAAATCATTCTTGCTCCTAAATAAACTGTTCCACTGTTTCCCAAATCTATAAATGAGAACAAAATGCTAGAGACCCAATATACATGAATACGGGAGATTTGTGCTTATTCTTATCTATTGAATAACTGAAACTATATGACATAAATGCCTCACTCAAGATATAAGGGGTGAGAAATAAGCATCCTTAAGTATAAGTTCATATTTAATCTCAAACTTTTCCTTAGTATATTCCAATCACTGTGAACATTTCAAATGTTTGTTAGATTTTTTTTTTAAGTTTTTTTATTGATTTTTAGAGAAAGAGGAGGAGAAAGGGACAGAAAGAAACATCGACGTGAGGGCAGTATGTCAATCAGCTGCCTCCTGCATGCTCCTTACTGGGGATCAAGCCTACAACCCAGGCATGTGCCCTGCCCAGGAATGAAGCAGCAACCTTTCCATGTACGGGATGATGCCCAACCAACTAAGCCACACTGGCCAGGTCTGTTTTTTAGAATTTATCAACATTTTTAAGTGTTTTGTACAAGGATTATCAGAAGACAAAGTTTTAAACATCATCAAAAACAGAATTACACCCTACCTTAAATTCTACCAAAAGTTATCTTTAGTTTAAAATTTTTAATTACTAGCTCCTGGATCAAAATTCTCTAGTAATCCCTATTATGTTTAAAATAAAGTCTAAATGACTTAAATACTATATTTGAGGTCTACTTGCCTGCACTAACCCTTTCTTCCACATTATCTTCTAAAAGCATTTGTATCATCTTTCAAATATGGACTTAAAAATCCAACTGGAATTGTTTTATAAAGTGTGAAGAAGAATCAGTTTTATTTTTTCACCAAATAGATACCCAATTTTCCTAGCATTATTTATTGAAAAGGCCATTCTTTCCCAAGAGCACTGAACTGCCTGTTTTATTATATACATACTAGGAGCCCAGCACGCGAAATCACACAGCGCTGCCCACCCTCCAGTCTCCTCGGGCTGGTCCCGCCTTCTCCCGGCGCCTCCCCACTTCTGCCTCATCTCCGCTTCCGCCCCGTCATGGCACTGAAGGAGAGCATGGAAGCCTCTGCCTGCTGCACTGTGCTCCTTCCCCTGGCAGGAGGGCAGCAGGGCGCTCTAAGTGCGAGCGGTGGGTGACAAAGGACTGGTGAGGGGGGCGCTACGGGCTCTCACCCCCACAACCCCCACAGGGGATGGTCCGGCCTCCTCCGGGCGCCTCCCCGCTTCCACCCTATCTCCAGAGCAATGGCCCGCAGTGCACACAGGCAGCCTCCTGCTGATAGGAGCTAATAAAGAACTAATATGCTAATGGTCTGGTCGTGACATGTTAAGGCATCCCGGCTCATTTGCTTATTACCTCTTTATATATATAGATTTAATTTAAATACATTTTTTTATTGATTTTCGAGAGAGAGGGAGAAACATTGATGTGAAAAAGAAACATCAATCGGCTGCATGCCCCCTATTTAGGATCAAGCCCACAACCTGGGCATGTGCCCTGAATGGGAATTGAAAGGGCGACCTTTTGGTGCACAGGACGACATTCAACCAACTCAGCCACAACTCTGCTCTTGTAGTGCAGAAGCAGCCATATATAATGGAAAAAGGAATACATACAGCTGTGTTCCAATAAAACATAACTTACAAAAACAGGCAGGAGGCTAGATTTGCCCCACAGGTCATGCATGGTTTGCTGACCCCTGTGCTAACTGAAAAAGATCTTCCTTAAGGACACAGATGACGTTATAAGCCTCATAGCACTCATCCAAGGGCTAAGGCTAGATACTGTGTCAATGAGTGAAAAGAATCTAACATAATCAGATTAGAAAAAATTACCTGTGAATCTGATCTTGTCTGCTAGAGCGAACTGGAGCTAATCCATCTATTTCATCAAAAAATATTATAGAAGGTCTCATCAAATATGCCTAGTATAAAAAGAAAAAAGTTATTTATTGTATTACTGTCCATTTTTTATAATTACTGTGTTTTCTTAGTAGCTATTATAAGCAAATGATACAACATACATCAGGTAAGAAAGATTACATAAGTAAAAAGAAAATCTCCTTTACCCAACTTTCCTTTTCAATTATGTAATCTCCTACTCCCAGTAGGCATCTACTGTTTTCAGTTTTATTCTTCAATATGTATTATTTATTCATATACACAACAAAAGTCTTTTTAAACATACTATTTTTATTTCATACATTTAAGTCATTGAACGTCAGCATTTCCAAGTTAATTCTTCCCTCATCCACCAGTGTTATTTTATATTTACATATTTCAATTATTATTAAACTAGAGGCCTAGTATACGAAATTCATGCACTGGTAGGGTCCCTAGTGGCTGCTGCCGCAGGCCAAGGCCTCCCTCCCTTCCCCCGGCCCCACCCCTTGGTCGAACTCCTGGACGCACTCCCAGTCGAGGGGACAATTTGCATACTACGCTTCTATTATATAGGACTCTCTTAAAAGCACACAGGCTGCAAATGTTTGACTTCCCAATAAATACTGAGCACCATGAAGGTAAGAATTTTTCTATATTCCCCTTTCTAGATCCATTATCTAAACACAGCAGTTTTTAATACTAATGTAATATTTGAAGTGTTTTACTAATTACAAAGAACTTTGACACACAACTCAATGGGCATTCAATTAATGCTTATTGAAAGCATTGTTTTTATTTCATGTGAATTTCCTTAGACACAATGAAATATAAGTTGCATTGCCAAATATGAATGACTTCATTCACTAGCTCAAACAATCCAAAGTGAATTTACAGGAGGACTTTTTTTACAAGTATTAGAAAATAATATTTTTAAGTACTTATTATACTGTATATATATATCCCACGTTCAAAGGCTGTTAAATCGCATTGTTTACCCATATCTTCAGAAAAAAATCACTTCTACTGTCGTGGTAAAAAACCTGCTTCCCTATTTATAATGGTCTGGCTCTCTAGCAACTTCAGCGTGAAATTATAGCTAATTTGCCTACAAACGTCAGGTGGTCATAATTATCTGGCCACTCAGTGTATATAAATAGTAAAGACAGCCTACACAATATTCATTCACCTTAATCTCTTATTTTTTTAAATAAATTTTATTGATTTTTAGAGAAAGAGGGAGAAAGAGAGAAACATCAATCAGTAGCCTCCCACATACACCCCAACTGGAAATCAAACCCACAACCACGGCATGTGCCCTGACCGGAATTGAACCTGCCACCCCTCAGTGAATGGGACAACACTCCAACCAACTGAACCACACTGGTCAGGGCTCACCTTATTCTTTTAAAAGCATTCATTTATTACTGAATTCTTTCAGCACCACATTTACAACTGATGAAAATAAATATTATGCTGTTTTGTTTGATTTCATATTAAGCTTTTTATGTTATTTCCTAAATTAGATTACAATCTAATGATAAATATGTTATAACCAGGGTTCCCAAAAGCACCTAATGTAGTATTAGGTGCCTAGTAGCCACCTCAATAAATGTGTTGTGAGTCAACTTAAATTTGTACTGGTAAAACTGCTATTAAATACCTCTATGCCATTCAAATTCAGATTATTGATCCTAAATTTCATATACTGATTGGAGAATACGCCTCCTCGAGAACAGTTTGTATTTACAGACTAAGTGCATTAAATATGATATTAAAGAAGATATTCTCTGATTTTATTTACCTGATCAAAAAGAAGCCTAAGTTGCCGTTCTGATTCACCCACCCACTTGCTCAGACAGTCTGCTCCTTTTCGCATAAAAAAAGCCACCTTTTTGTCTCCTTGACTGCACTCATTAGCTAGTGCTCTGGCAACCAAGGTTTTACCTGTGCCAGGAGGTCCATAAAACAAACAGCCCCTAGAGGAATAAAAATTAATAAATGTTATCACCAACTCTAATAACCAATATAAAAGGATACATCTCTCATATAATTGTGTATTAATATATCATTATTAGACACGAATAAAACTTTTGTAGTACATAGACAAATGCTTCCCTTTGCTGAGTGTCCTCAAGGATGTTCTAAAACAGCCGTGGGCAAACTACGGCCCGTTTGAAATGAATAAAACTAAAAAAAAAAAGACTGTACCCTTTTATGTAATGATGTTACTTTGAATTTATATTAGTTCACACAAACACTCCATCCATGCTTTTGTTCCGGCCCTCCGGTCCAGTTTAAGAACCCATTGTGGCCCTCGAGTCAAAAAGTTTGCCCACCCCTGTTCTAAAAGCACCAAGCTTTGATAGGCCAAAAAATAAAGTTAAATCAGAACAGAGAGTAATTTGGCAAGATATATTAAAATTTTAAATGTTTTTCCCTGTGACCCACAAATTTTACATCTTAGAATATGTCATATAGAAATACTGAAAAGAATGCTATTTTTTTAAAAAATTTTTAATGTATTTTTATTTATTTCAGAAAGGAAGGCAGAGGAAGAG
Organism: Myotis lucifugus; assembly: GCF_000147115.1. Classification (NCBI taxonomy): domain Eukaryota; kingdom Metazoa; phylum Chordata; class Mammalia; order Chiroptera; family Vespertilionidae; genus Myotis; species Myotis lucifugus. The sequence goes on along the minus strand of NW_005871142.1, from coordinate 830,094 downwards.
AGAGATAGGAACATCAATGATGAGAGAGTATCACTGATCAGATGCCTCCTGCATGCCCCCCACTGGGGATCAAGACTGCAACCCGGGCATATGCCCTGGCCTGGTCAACACTTAACCACTGAGCCACGCCGGCCAGGCTAAAAATTTTTAAATGGATGTTCAACAGAGCAGATTCTAATTGTGAAAACTAAAAAAAATTAAATGCCATTTATTAATAAGGAAAGATATGCTGTTACATCTATAAAGTAAAACACTAGTATAGTATAATAATATGTACATTAGTAATATGGAAGGTGTCTAGAATATATTATAGAGTAAAAAGGTTATGTAAGAGTATTGTTGAATAATCTCATTTATATTAAAACTTTACATGTGCATAATATAGACAAAACATAAATTTAATATATGCACAGATGTATAAAAGAAATCTAAAAAATATACAAAATTGTTCACCCCTAAAGAGTAGAACTACTTTCTGCTTGTGACACTTGCTCCTTATAATTCTGTTTTGTTTCTCCCAAGGCTATACTAAAAGTAATAATTATTTTTAAAATTCAATTTATATCATATAAAAAACAAATAAATTGCTATCATGATTTTTAAAAGCCAATGTAGAATTATAGGCTAACTTTTTAAATGACTCAAATAGAAGATGACTCTTTTTTCTAATTTATCTTTATTGTTAAAAGTATTACAGATGTCTCCTGAAGATGACTCTTCAATAGATTTTCTACATCCTTAAACACATGGAAAATAAATTAGAAACAAATATGAATAAAAACCTCCTACTAAATAAAAAGGAACATTTAGCAGTTTAAATCTAACAGTCTATAAATATACATCTTCAGAATATTTTATTCTGCCCAATTTCCTTTAAAACAATTTCTTAGCCTTTTTCTAATATTTAATCACCTCATGATCAACCACAATTAAAATGATCGTGAAAATAAATTATCAAGCTTAACATTTCAAAAATACGCATCAAGTCAAATAAACACTTCACTGAAATTGTGCTTCCAAAGAGTAAACAACACAGAGCATCAAACTCAATGCTATTAGAAAGCCAAATCAAGGAAAATATCTGGGCAACTCACTTGTATATTAAAGACCTGATTTGTGCCTGACCCTTAAATGCTAAGGTGTAAATTTCAAGAACATAGTACCACAGCCTTAAGAGCACTAAAAAACAAATTTTCTTTCTTAATTCTTATTGCTAGAACACATCAAATAAATACATATAAAATATTTATATTTATAATCATTTACTAATTGAAATTTGATAAATTAACAGTAATAACAATACTTACCTTGGAGGCTGAATTTTAAATTTTTCAAAAATTTCAGGATATAATAGTGGAAATACTACCATTTCCTTTAGTGCATGAATATGATGGCTCAATCCACCTATGCTATCAAACCGTACCTTGGAAAGAAGGGGGAAAGTTTAACATAAAATAACTGTTTATAGATTTTTTTTAATATATAAGGTAGTTTTATGATTCAGAAATACAGGTATGAGCAGAAACTGTTGAATGTAAAGTTAAAAAAAACTTACACTTTTGAAATAAGTGTAGAAAAATAAAGTTGGCAGTAAAACTCAAGTGTACATGTCAGTCCAGCCAAATAATCTACCAACCTTTAATCTCATAGTAACTCAGGACAAGATCAATGCCCAGTCTAACACTTTAATGGTTATCTACAAGAAATACTATGTTGTGTATGCACGCTAATAATTTAAATGCCTTTCAAAATATCATCTATCACATGCATTCTCAGAAGAGGCAACTTCACCCCCAACGGGGCAAAAATTGGTCCAGGAGTAGGGTAAAAAAATCTTTGCTATTACAATGGTTTGTGACCCACCATAGCTCAACTTTACCTGACAAAAATCTTAATCTTTAACACAAATTTACCTAGACAAAGAGAAATTTAATTTTTGTCATTAGGGGACAACAATGAAAAAAAACAACAAAACAGTTTGAGAAACACTGGTCTACTACAAGATGCAAGAGATTATTCCTCCCACCCCTAACAGTTTAAATATCTAAAACAGTTTGTAAATTAAAAAATTGGATAAAAGAAAGTGCTTGAAGAAAATAGTGCCAAAACGTTAACAGTGATTGCCTTTGACCAGTGGGTTCTGGGAGATTTTTTTCCTTGACTTTTTATTCTGTTATGGTACTTCAAAATGTTCTACAATGAATATTTTACTATGATAGATAACACTTAAGTAATCTAGAAAAATAAATAGAGTCTAAATAAAAAACTCTCTAAAAGTAGCTAAATTTTCTTGCATATGATATCATACTTTAAAGAACTAAGTTAACTCTAATTAATTGGCAGAGATGCCTAAAATTAACTAGATTCAAGAGAGTAAGGTGCTGGTAAACCAAATAAGCAAAGATCATTAAGTAAAATCCTCTGAGAATGTGAACATGAGACTCTGAAATGTCCTTAGGTCCTCACAAATAAAATAAAGATTTTCCCCTATGACTTAAGATTGGAGGTAGCTAACATTTCCTTTTCAAATATATACACAACTCCATTTGATAACAAGTCTATCATGTGAGATCGGTTAAATTATGTTGAATAGAAAGGTTTATGGGAATAATCAAATATATTCTATAATAACCTTATTCCCAAGTATCCTCGCAGAAAAGATTCTACTAACAGTAAGCATCTACCATGTCTTCTAAGTCTTGTCTGTCTTTGCACACCATATGCTTTCCTGGGTGCTTATTATCCATTTTCCATAGTGACCTCAGCTATCTTTATGTGGGTGATGCATATCTGAAGTTCTGGCCCAGATATTTCGCCTTAATGCCAAAACTAAATACCCAATTTCCTACAAGTTACTTCAATTTGTGATATGTCACAGATACCTAAGCATGTCTATAACTAACTAAATTAATCTTCACACCTCAAATACATATTCCTTCTATTATGCCCCCTACCTCAGAGAATGAAGCCATGCATTTCCTCATCCAGTCTCTTAAGCCAGAAACCTGGGTAAAACATTCAACTTGTTTCTCTCCCTCATTCCCCAAAAGCAACTAATTCATCAAATTCTGTCATACCAAACTCTCTACTGAATTGTGTCAAATCCATATGCTACTTCCTTCCATCGTTACCCTACTTTCTTTCTACCGTGACCATTACTCCAGATTACTAAATTACAACTACTTCTGAACCAGTCTCCCTAATGCCAGTCTTGCTGCCCTCAAACTCATTAACTACATCATAGACAGAGTGATCTATCTAAAATGCAAATCTGATCTGGAAACCTAAGCAGCAGCTTCAACAATAACCCATTGCTTAATCATGGTTTATGGGGCTCAGCCTCATTTCCTAACCTTTTTTCACAATATGCTCTAGCAACAGTGAAATGAAAAAAAGGGGGGAAACTTGAGTAGACATCATATGTTATCAGAGTGTAGGTTCTAATATATATACATACATATATATAGTATACACACACACACACACACATACACACACACACACACACAAATAATGTTGATATCTAGATTTTTCTGCATTTATTGTTTGTTGGTTTAGAAACAAGAAATGACCTTTAAAAAAAAAAAAAAAAGGTACTTCTAGAAAAACATCTCCAAAACTTACTGATTTATCAATGTTCATCGGATCAACATCAGCCAAGCTTGCGCCCACTTTGACACGTTCTCGGAGAATACCACTAGCTAAATCTTCTGTTCTTAAATTCATAGGCAAACACCTGAAATTCATAAAAATTCAAGTTTCACATTTTTAATGTCAAAATAAGTTTAAATCTGTAACACATTTTCACCTTTCTCCTTTTTATCATAAACCAGAAAATAACATCAAAAGACTCCATATTTTTAAACTACTTTTCTAAAAATTTTTCTACAAACCAAAAACAAATTTATTCCCTAGATAAAGCAAAGGTCAATAATCTATTTGTCCAAAAAGGCCAATCTATCCCAACTTAGAAAACTTAACCTGATATTCTATATTATCTATAATAATAAAAACGTAATACGCTAATTAAATGGGACAGCTGAACAACCTTCCAGACGAAGCCACAGCAACAGGGGCCGAGGCAGAGGCAGTTAAGGGAGACCAGGCAGGCAGGCGAGAAATTAGGGGTAATCAGGCAGGCAGGCAAGTGGTTAGGGGCGATCAGCAGGCAGGCAGACAGAGGCAGTTAGGAGCCATCAGGCAGGCAGGCAGGCAGAGTGGTTAGAGGCAATCAGGCAGGGAGGCAGAGCGGTTAGGGGAGATCAGGCAGGCAGGCAGGCCAGCAGTTAGGAGCCAGAGGTCCCGAACTGCGAGAGAGATGTCCCCCGAAGGGTCTCGGATTGTGAGAGGGTGCAGGCCGGGCTAAGAAACACCCCTCCCTCCCCACCCCAGTGCAAGAATTTCATGCACCGGGCCTCTAGTCTATATATTTAAAAGGTTAAGTGACCAGTTGACCAGCTGGCCCATAGCTATGACACACATTGACCACCAGGGGCAGACACTCAACACAAGAGCTGCGGAGTGACAGCAACTTTGCAGAGTGTCCTCTCACACTCCAGGACCCTGGGGGAATGTCGTACTGCCGGTTTCGGCCTGATCCCCACAGGCCAGGCCGAGGGACCCCACCTGCCGGAGGGACCCCGCTCACTCCACAGATGCCCTTTGAGCCCCAGCGCTGCCCCCAGTGCAGACAGCCAGAGAGGGACCATAGAAGGTTGGCTCCAGGGCGTGTCTGGCCCGTCTCGACCAGTCCTGCCCCACTGGCCACCTTCTAATTAATTTCCTTTCAATGTGCACGAATCCGTGCACCAGGCCTCTAGTATAAGTATAAAATAAAATTATAGATTGACTACATATGTACTATAATATATGGCATTAACTGAACTCAAGCTTCACTATGATATTTAAACTTATCCTCAGATATTATGTGAATATGTCTAATCAGTTTATATGACTGAAGAAATTTTTTGCCCTTTTATTCAAAGGAAACCAAGTTTAGACCACATTTTGAGAACTAAGCTTAATCTTTTGTGTAACTACCTTAAAATAAATCTTTAGCTATCTAAAACCATACATTGTATTATTTAATTTTACTACCCTAAGAAAACATAATCTACTTTCTCTTTTAACCTTGGGTAAACACCAAAATATTACAAACACCCTCAAAAAAGTATAGCTTCTATAATGAATGTAACTGATAACATTTCTGAGTGCTACCTTCTCTCAAAAATATATTTCCAAAGCAGGTATCAAAATAGTTCAGCCGTGACTGGTTTGGCTCGGTGGATAGAGCGTCGGCCTGCGGACTGAAAGGTCCCAGGTTCGATTCCAGTCAAGGGCATGTACCTTGGTTGCGGGCACATCCCCAGTGGGAGGTGTGCAGGAGGCAGCTGATCGATGTTTCTCTCTCATCGATGTTTCTAACTCTCTATTCCTCTCCCTTCCTCTCTGTAAAAAATCAATAAAATATATTTTTTTTAAAAATAGTTCAGATTAAATAGGCACTAAGTTCTTTTATTTAAACTTAGATTTTTCTCTTACATTTTCTTTCCATCATCTATATAAGAAATTTTTGTCTACATACAATCTACACCACTCCAAACTAGTTTCCAACACCTGCTAAATAAAAACTTGGTATTTCTGTAACAAATACATAACAACAAATTATAGAAATGCTTTGCCAACTGTAAATTTTTTAAATATAATCTATCTTTAGTATTATAAAATAAGCTAGAATATTAACTCAAATTTTAAAGAATTATAACTTGAAGCGCTAGTTATTTACTAAACAAAATACTGATTCTCTTCCCCAGTGAAAATTTTGAGGTTTCAAGAAGCCATGTAGTAATCAGTCACTTAACCTAGTTAGGCAAACACCACCAGAGGCACACGTTCAACCAAAAGTATAACAAATTTTCTAATAAAAAGCCAAAGGCTCCTGACCTAATTTTATTAGAAGCCAAGTCTTACTCTGAGTGCAATCATTATAAGCATCTAAAATCAGCCTCATTGTATGAATTTGGGATAGAGGCGAGGAATGGAGAAAAATATTGCCGTAGAGGTTGGCCTCTTCCCCGTGGCTCTTCTTTCTTTACTTTGCACACACCATTTTACTGAACACTTATACAGCAAATAACCCAAGGTCAGATGTCTCCTCTAAGAATTATAAGTAGAAACCAATCAGCACATTAGTCTAAAATATGTGTTGAGTATAGTGTTAGCAAAATGCTAGTACAGATAAGAATCCCATTCAAAATATAAAAACTGTTCTTCCTTTTTTCTGTCAGAGAAAACAATGGTAAAAAAATTACTAACCTGTTTCTCGCTCTTGCCATGCTCTTTGATTTCCTTCTTTCAAAACGTTCTTCATCAGAAGAAGTTGTGTCACTACTATGAATAGCATGCTTCTTTCTCCTATTTAAAGAGAGTAAAGTCCAAAAAGAAAAAATAAAGAAAAGAAAAATAAAGAGAGTAAAGTCCTTAAAATCATTACAGCAGCAAATGGCTTTTAAATACATAGTATAAGCATCACATTTACAATTAGCTTAGTAGAAAATACACACTTCATCCATTCACTCAGAAATAGTTATCCAGCTCTTGCACTCGTGCAGTATATATCTAATGAGGTATAAACATAGTAACTGCCACAGAGAAAGAGAAAAAACAGAGAAGGAGAATAGGGAGCCCACAACTTTTTAAATACGGTAGTTCAGAAAGGCACATGTAAACATATAAAAGGACAATTATGCAAGCATATTCATTACATCATATTTTACAATAGCAAAAGAGTGAAAACAACCTGACTCTCAATAAAGGACTAGTGTTAAAATTACACTATATCTACAAACATAATATTATGCAACTATAACATAAATGTGAAATTTCACAATACTGAAAAGACAGTTAAAATAAATTAAGTGAAAAAACAAGGTGCAGGATAATGTACACAGTACATTTTATGTAAAAAGAAGGGGTAACAATTGATATGTGTATTTGCATATACAGTAGGTCCTTGGGTTACATGGGAGATCCGTTCCTACAACGTAACGCAATTTTCGCCATAAGTCGAAATCCACCTACATAAGCACCTACATCACTCACATGGAGCACATACACAGCAGTAATGAAGTGAAACAGTAAAAAAAATTTAAAAGAAAAATAACAATTCCTGACCTTTACTTGTGGTAAATAAATAATAAAAAACATTAGGCACATATGTACATACGTTGAAATGACGGAACTATTTTTTTTTATAAATAAGTGGGAGAAGGCGACGTAACCAGAAACGACGTACGTCAAATCCAACTTAACCTGAGGACTGCCTTTACAGGGTGTCCCAAAAATTACAGGTACACTTTGAATAATTATAAAGGCAGTGTTTATTAAAATACATTTCATTTTCAAAATATAATCAAATCTACAGACATTGTTTATTTTGTCAACGCCTGTTTTCAAACTGTCCATTCTGGTCCAGGCACTGCTGATAACACAAAGCAATGGAATTGCAAACATCCAGAAACATTTCATTTGGTATTGGAGTGCATTCTTGTTCAATGGCTACTCTCAATTCAGTGACAGTTGCTCATTTTATAGAATAGACTTTATCTTTTAAGTATCCCCATTTTAAAAAGTCTAGAGGTGTGAGGTCTGGTGAATGAGGAGGGTATTCTACGAAATCCCTTCATCCAATCCACCTGTTTGGCAAGATCTCATCAAGTTAGGATCTTAAATCACAATGGTAGTGTGGGAGAGCCCCGTCTTGCTGAAAATAAAACTACTCATCTTCAAAGACCTCTCTAATGCTTAGCATGACAGACTGTCAAAGCAAGTTCAAGTCTGTTTATACATTTTTTGGGACACCCTGTACATACATATATATGAATCTACTAGAGGCCCAGTGCACGAAATTTGTGCACCAGTAGGGTTCCTAGCCGCTGCCAGCTGCCAGCCTGGTACTCCCTCCCTTCCCCCAGTCGCGTGCCACTGCAGCCAGTGGGGGCCTCCCTCCCTTTCCCTGGCCGGCCCCTTCCCCACCCCCACCACCTGGTTGAATTCCCAGAAGAACTCCAGCTGAGATGACAATTTGCATACTACCCTTTTATTACATAGGATTCTCGAAGGATATACAAACTTTAACAGTGTTACTATGAAAAAAAATGAGAGACAACTAAGGCTAGAAAAGAAGCTTTTTGTGTTCATTTCTAAAAATATTTTTGAGCCATGGAGAATACATTACCATTTCAGGAAACATAATTAGACAAGATAAAGTTTCAAAAACAAAAAATCTCTTGTACCTACATGTAAAAGGGGGAAAGGAAAAAAAAGGAGCAAAAACTAATTGAATCAATGATGCTTCGAATAAAAGCAATGTATGTCACTTAGATTCAACTCTACTAAGAGACCAGAGAGCTATGTAGCTTTAGGAAATGTAATTGTTAAACTTAACTATTCCAGACAAACTGAATCAGGAAAATAAGTCACATGTAGGATAATAACTATTAGTCAGAAAATAAAAGAAAGAAATGTGTTATTTACATATGGCCAACAGACATATGAAAAAATGCTCAACATCCCCACTCATCAGAAAAATGCAAATTAAAACCACAATGAAATATCACTTTATACCTGTCAAATGGATATTATCAATAAATCAGCACACAAGTGTTGTCGAGGGTGTGGAGAAAGGAAACCCTTGTGTACTGTTGGTGGGAATGCAAATTGGTGCAGCACTATAGATAACTGTATGGGAGTTCCTTAAAAATTTAAAATGAAACTGACTATGACCCAGCAATTCCATGTCTGGGTATATATCTTAAGAAACCCAAGACACTAATTCAAAAAGATATATGCCCCCCTGTATTCACTGCAATGTTATTTACAATAGCTGAGACATGGAAGCAACCCAAGTGCCGATAGACAACTGTATTAAAAAACATGTGTACAGTGGAATATTACTCAGCCATAAAAAAGAATGAAATCTGACTATTGGCAACAACATGGATGGACCTCAGAAAGTATTATGCTAAGTAAAATAAGTCAGACTAAGAAAGATAAACATCATATGATTTCACTTATATGAGGAATTTTTTTAAAATAATACTTTCTATTCTCTTGTTTTGTTTTTTGTTGTTTTGTTTTTAAATATATTTTTATTGATTTCAGAGAGGAAGGAAGAGGGAGAAAGAGATAGAAACATCCATGATGAGAGAGAATCATGGATCGGCTACCTCCTCCAAGTCCCCCACTGGGGATCGAGCCCACAACCTGAGCATGTGCCCTTAACCGGAATCGAACCTGGGACCTTTCAGTTTGCAGGCCGACGCTCTATCCATTGAGCAAACGCTCTATCCATCAAGCCGAACCAGCTAGGGCTATATGTGGAATTTAAAAAACAAAATAAACAACAAAACAGAAACAGACATATAGATGTAGAGAACAAACTAATGGTTGCCAGAAGAGAAGGGAGTTGGGGAACTAAATGAAAGGTGAAAGGATTAAGCCCAGCCAGCATGGCTCAGTGGTTGAATGCTGACCTGTGAATCAGGAGATCACAGTTCAATTCACAGTTAGGGCACATGCCTGGGTTGCGGGCTTGATCCCCAGTGGCGGGCGTGCAGGAGGCAGCCAATCAATGATTCTCTCTCATCATTGATGTTTCTCTCCCTCCCTCTCCCTTACTCTCTGAAATCAATTTTAAAAAATTAAAAATTAAAAAATAAAAGGTGAAGAGACTAAAAAATACAAATTGGCCCTAGCCAGCACTGCTCAACTGTTAGAGCACTGGAGGGTCATGAGTTCGATTCCCTGTCACAGGCACATACCTGCGTTGTAGGTTCAACCCCAACCCTAGTTGGGGCACATGTAGGAGGCAACCAATTGATGTTTCTCTCTCTATCCTCTTTCCTCCTTCCCTTCCACTCTTTCTAAAATCAATGGGGAAAAATGTCCTCAGATAAGGACTAAAAAAAAGAAGTATAAATTGGTAGTTATAAAATAGTCATAGGGATGTTAAGTACAGCATTGGGAATATAGTCAATAATCTATATATATATAAAAGGCTAAGCGACAGGCCTGTAGGTATGACGCACACTGACCACCAGGGGGCAGACGCTCAACAAGGAGCTGCCGAACTGCGGTGACTTGGCAGCGATGGTTCTCAGGTGACCCACCCAGGAACCAGAGAGGAGGAAGCCCAATTCCTCGCAGGGCCGCGTGATTCCACCTGTGACTGTGGGTTATGTTGTTGCTGGGCACTATCAGCCCCGAATCTGGTTTACTGCACACTTGCATTTGCGTTCCACACCTTGTACAACAGCAACTTTGCAGAGTGCCCTCTCACACTCCGGGACCCCTCAAGGGATGTCAGAGAGCCAGTTTCGGCCCGATCCCCAAAGGCCAAGCTGAGGGACTCCACTTGCCAGAGGGACCCTGTTCACTCCATTGATGCCCTTCGAGCCACCACTGCCCTTCAAGCCGCCACCGCCCCAGGTGTGGCTGGCTGGAGAGGGGTCGTGGGAGGTTGGCTCCAGGGTGTGTCCAGCCTGTCTTGCCCAGTCACACCCCGCTGGCCACCTTCTAATTAATTTCCTTTCAATGTGCATGAATCCGTGCACCGCGCCACTAGTATTGTAATAACTACGTATGATGCCAAATGGGTACCTGAGTTATCGGGATGGGGGAAGGGGCTCACTTATAATTTTATGTAACTGTCTAACCACTATGCTGTACACCTAAAACTAATATAAAATATATCAAATATCAACTATAATAGAGAAATAAAATGGAAAAAGAAAGAAAAATACTATTTAGTCCCTCAATAGAATTATCATTTACACTATCAATACCTATACTGTAATTATAAGCTATTACATTATGTATGATTTAAAGGACATATATAAATGACAGATGTAAATATTTCTTCCTTTCAAAAACCAAAAGAACATACCTGATATGGCTTCTTCTTGCTGGAGATCTATGAATATCAAACAGCGTGTTTTCCCTCTTTTTTTGATGAGCTGGTACTTTAAAAAAAAACAGGATAACATAGAAATAACTAATAATAAAAATCATAAGTTGATATATTAAAGGAGTACAAAAACTTGTATTAAATTGATAAATTGGAGTTCTTAAAAATTACAAAATTCTGCTCTTTGAAAGACACTATGAAGAAAATAAAAAAAAAACAAGTTGTAGACTGAGAAAATATGTACAAATCACATATCTGATAAAGGACTGATATCCAGAACACATGAGGAACTCTCAAAACTTAATAAGAAAATAAACAACTCAACTGAAAAATGCATAAGAGATTTGAACAGACACTTCACCAGAGATAACATTGGCAAATCATCACATAAAAAGATACTCAACATCATTGGTCATTAGGGAAATATAAATTAGAACTACAATAAATGCATATTAGAGTTAATTTTAAAAATGACTAAACCAAGTGTTGGCAAAAATATGGACCAACTAGAATTCTCATATACTCTCTGAGTAAGAGGTAAGTGATGCAATCACTTTGGAAAACAGTGGGCAATTTCTTGGAAAATTAAATATATACTTATCCTAACTATAAAACCTAGACATTCCAGCCATAAAAAAGAATGATTATAAGAAAAATTAAAGCATTTGTTTAAACAATGATTTGCACATGAATGTTCATAACAACTTCATTTATAATAGCCAACACTAGAATGTCAACAATCCCAATGTCCATAAAACAAATGAACAGATAAATAAAAGTGTGATATATTCATTCAATGGAATGCTACTCAGCAATAAAAAGCACACTACTGTTATGTTCAACAACATGGATGAGTCTTAAAATAATTATGCTGAATGAAAGAAGACCAAAAAAAAAAACATATGTACTATGTTCTGTGTATAATAAAATATAAACTAATCTATAGTGAAAGAAAGCAGATCAGATCAGTGGCTGCCTGAGGATTGGAAGCAGGAAGGCACAAGGAGGTTAGGAGTAGATTATAAACAGGCAGGATGAAATTTTGGGAGTCAAAAAACATATTCATTGTCTTAACTGTGATAGCTTCATAAATATGTGTAACGGCAATGGACTGTAATTCAGTTATACCTCAATAAGTTTTTTTTTTAATCTAGACAAATGGCTCACAGTCTTTTTTCTGTCCCAAAACACCTCTCCCATTATTAACAGGACTATCTATGACAGTGACTCTTAACTGTGGTAGATAAGAAGCCTCATACTTGGGCAAGCTTCTAATAAGATAACTCTAATAGACCCCTTTCAGAGAATCAATCATTGTTTTAGAAAATAAAGGTTTTGAGTAAAAAGATCTAGGTTCTTCCTTGAAAGCATTATGCTAAGTAAAAGAAGTTAAATACAAAAGGTCACATACAGGCAAATCTATAGAGACAGAAAGTACATTAGTAGTTGCCAAGGGCTGGGTGTGGGGAGAGGGGGAGGGTGTGGAAGTAACAAAATGTTCTGGAATTAGATAATGGTGATGACTGGGGAGAGGGGAGTGTGGAGTAATAAAATGTTCTAAAATTATACAGGGTTGATGATTGCACACTCTAGTGAATATATGAAAAACCAATGAAGTATACATATTAAAAGCCAGCAAAAATGGTGAATTTCATGATATGTGAATTATATCTCAATTTTTAAAACTTCAAAGGGAATCAATAGTGGCGGAATTTCCCAAGAGCTGGAAAAAGTCAATAAAATAGTATCTATAGAATTTATTACATGTCCATTAGATTTAAACATTTTTCTTTTCAAAAAAAAATAAAAATCAAACCCCTATGTTACTGGCGAAGCTGCAGCCATGCACCACTTTTGTAACTAAGTTACTCAACTACTGGGAACATAGAGATACTTGCCCTAAAGAACTGCTGTAATTGAAAGTGCTCAATAAACTATAAAGTAACACAAAAACAAAGCAGTATTTATTATTAAGTTTAAGGTTCTTTAAATAAAATGTACCTGCTCTATGTAATTCTATATTGCAACTACATACTTAAATTTTCTTTCCATTGTATTATAAACAGAAGCACATATAGGAAAAGATATATGGAACCTACAAGAGTTTTCATTCTTTTAAATTCAGCAACACTCATTTTTTAAAGAGATGAAGCAGAATAAGCTACCAACTACAAAAACAAAGAAGTTATTTAGTGTCTCCTACCTATTGGAGGTGCCTGATATCGATCCACTGTTTTTCTTTGTCTCAAATTATATGGTCTATCATTTTCTTCTCCTTCTGCCTCTTCAACTTCTATATCTCCATCCTCCTCTTGAGATTCTAGTTTCCCAGACACAAAAGAAAAAAAAAACAGTTTTAATCCACAGGATTGGTGCACTCTAGAACTGAATATTTCTATTTTATTTTTTAATTATTATTTTTAAATATATTTTTGTTGATTTTTAGAGAGAGGGAGGAAGAGGAAGAGGAAAAGAAACATCGGTGTGAGAGAGAAATATTGATTGGCTGCCTCTTGCACACACCCCAATTGGGGATCAAGCCTGAAACCTGGGCATGTGCTCTGACCGGGAATCGAGCCGATAAGCCAGTAACGTTCAAACAACTGAGCCGCACCAGCTAGGGGTTACATTTTTTTTAAATATATTTTTATTAATTTCAGAGAGGAAAGGAGAGGGAGAGAGAGATAGAAACATCAAAGATGAGAGAGAATCATGGATCAGCTGCCTCCTGCACACCCCACACTGGGGGATCGAGCCTGCAACCAGACATGCGCCCTGACCCAGAATCGAACCGTGACCTCCTCGTTCACAGGTCAATGCTCAACCACTGAGCCACACCGGCCTGGCAGGGGCTACATTTTATCTTTTACTCTGTAAAGGTGTATCAATTAAAAGTATCAATTCTGTATCATATAGCATAAATCAGTATAATTAAAAATCAAGCCAAAACCGGTTTGGCTCAGTGGATAGAGCGTCGGCCTGTGGACTGAGGGGTCCCAGGTTCGATTCCGGTCAAGGGCATGTACCTGGGTTGCGGGCACATCCCCGGTGGGAGGTGTGCAGGGGGCAGCTGATCGATGTTTCTCTCTCATCGATGTTTCTAACTCTCTATCTCTCTCCCTTCCTCTCTGTAAAAAATCAATAAAATATATTAAAAAAAAAAAAAAAAAAAAAAAAAAAAATCAACCTAGCCCTAGCAGGTTTGGCTCAGTGGATAGAACAACAACCTGCGGACCAAAGGTTCAATTCCAGTCGAGGGCACATACCTCAGTTGCAGACTCCTCCCCAGCCGGACCCTGGTCAGGGCTCATGCAGGAGGCAACCAATCAATGTGTTTCTCTCACATCGATGTTTCTCTCTGTTTTTCCTTCTCTCTTCCACTCTCCCTAAAAATCAATGGAAGAATATCCTCGGGTAAGGATTAACGACAACAAAAAAAATCAACCTAGATAGATGTAAAATGCCTTTCCTACAAATAAATAATCAATATAGTTATGTGCTAAATAAATCAATATGATCATATTTGATCTCTTGATTTGCTCATGATTCAGCATTTTACTACAGCAAACTTCATTCAGTGTCCAATTAACCTCTGGATAGGTTAGTATTCAAATACCACTTGGTAGTTCAACAAATATGTTTACAAGATAATTACTAATGTTACAGCAAAAGCAATTTTTGTTGGCAGTATAATAGTTTGGTAGGCCTGTTGACAACAGGTAAACATGGATTAATTATATTTGGTAAGAAAATGCAGGTAGGAATTGGGAGGGAGCATGAAACAGGCTTCCAGGGTATTGATAATACTATAGGTTATTTCTTGATATTAGTGGTTGTTTTATGATAATTCACCTAGCTATAAATGTAAGAAACTAAATTATAATATACATAAATACAAAAAGGTTTTTTTTTTTACAGTGGCTTAAAAAACTGTTTGGCTATAGATATGATGTGACATCTATTTACAGTTTAAAATAAAAATCTAATGAAAATTTATAGGCTTATGGTCCTTAAGTACAATATACTTTAGGATTAAGTTTTTAACCACAACTGTCAATACAATGCAATCATATAAAGGCACAGGAAAATTTAATTGCCAGTGATGCTGAGTGAAATAGGAGACTAAAAATTCAAAGGACTTTACAGTTTACTTGTAACATCTGAAAGCTTATTCTAAGTTTTTAAATTTTTTATTATTAGGGTGTAGAGAAAATCAGCAAATAAAATATTACTTATCTAAATAATACTATTAATTATTTATGCCCAATTATGTTTCCTAAACCTTCAAAAATACTTTTTTTGAAAAAATGCCTGCACAATAATACTATTTACTATGGGAGGAAATGCTGTATGTGTCCAATCTACTTTGGAAACTCCACAAAGATGTTCAGTTAATAAAAAGGCAAAAATCCTATCTAATAAAAGGGTAATATGCAAATTAACCATCACTCCGTCACAAAGATGGCGGCACCCAGTCCCTTCAGCCCCACCAGAGTCCCCCAGTCCTGGGAGGATGGCCACTGAGAGTGGGCAGCGTGAGAGGCTTGGTGGAATGCTTGCTTTGTCGCTGCGGCAACGAGGCAAGCATTCCGCCCTGGCCTTGGAGGGCCTCTGGGCAGCAGGCGCGGAGCAGCCAGGCCCCGCAGAGAGCAGAGAACCACAGGGAGTGGCCTAAGCCACGTGGTCAGCAAACTGCAGCTCACGAGCCACATGCGGCTCTTTGGCCCCTTGAGTGTGGCTCTTCCACAAAATACCGACTTCTGCGCATGGGCCACGAAGTTCAATTGCACTGTACATGCGCGCCCACACATGGTATTTTGTGGAAGAGCCACACTCAAGGGGCCAAAGAGCCGCATGTGGTTCAAGAGCCGCAGTTTGCTGACCACTGGCCTCAGCCATCAGGGCTCCCAGATTGGAGAGGCCTCCCCTGAGGGCTCCCAGATTGGAAAAGGTGCAGGTCAGGCTGAGGGCCCCCCCACCCCGTGCACCAATTTCGTGCACTGGGCCTCTAGTCATATTATAAATCTGTCTCACCTATACTGATTTTCTCCAAAGGAAGCAATATAGAGGTGCTAGCTGTAACAATATTTGTTCAATAAAGTACCTTTATTAGAAATATCAGTTCTTCATAACTTGCTACAAATATATTAATTACAGAGTAAGAGCAATAAACCTGTTCTTCTCTAAGCTATACGAACAGTGAGAACGAGTGAAATTGCCTAGTAAAATACAAGTACCCTGCATTTACAATACACCAAATCATCTGAAAATCCATTTCAATAAAGAAGATTAACTCCTACAGAATTAATTCCTCTAGATGTACCGGTCATTAATTTATAATCGTTGGGGCAAATGTACTATCATCATGTTCGAGCTCCAGCCCTACAAATTTGGGGTTCTTCAGTTCAGAACCTAGACATGCCTCAGAAAAGAACAGTAGTATACTAGTATACTCCTCAGTCCATAACTAAATTTGGGACCTAAATACAGTAATCAGAGATTTAGAGACTATGGACAGAAGGTGATTCTGGATAGAGGCTTCTGATTGGAAGGTACCTAAATACAAAAGAGGCCTGACCTAACAAGCAAATCAGCTCATGGCAAATGCCAAATTAGGACATTAAGGACTATCAATAGCTACTAATAAGATACATTACAACAATGTAGAGAGTACAGTAAAGGCACTTTTCCAATGGAGAAAATAAAAACTCAGAATGCCAGTGGAATAAAAATTATTTTAAAATATACAAAATATAGACCTCTACAGCCAAAAATCACCTACTTGGCAATATTACACATTTGTTAATTGTATATATTTTTCTTTTCTTCCACCTAAACTTTCTAGTATTTATTTCATAAAGTGTTTTACAAACCTTCTTCTTCACCTTCAGTAGAGACTTCATGATGATTTTGTATCCCATAACTATTTCTTCTCAGTGACTTTCTTCGCCTTTTCACTCTTGAATACATATCCATGTTTTCCTTTTAAAGAAAGAAATCTGTCAAATATTAACATGGAATTTATTCCTGGTAATAAATAGTATAACCCAATGGGACATGCCTACTCAATAAAATTTACTGAGCGCCTATTTACAAGGCACAGATTCATGAAAACGGAGCTCCCTGAAATATAAGGGACAAGAGAATAAACAAAGCTTATAAAATATTTGAAAATTGTAAACTATAATGCCATGGAATACTGTCTCCTGCAAGCAAATTACACACTAGTAGGATGAAATAAATCACAGGTAACTATGAAAGAAAGTAAACAAAGTTAAACGCCATAAAGAAAGGTACAAAGTAGAATTCAAAGAGACAACGTCTTCTTGATAAGGGCAGGGAAGCGAGGCAACATTTGAAATGAACCTTGAAACAAGGAAGGATTACATCAGTCCCTAACCAGAAGTATTAAGAGAAGTAAAAGATAGATGAACAAGAATGATTTGTTTGTATTTGGGCAATAGTGTTGAGAAGATAAAAGTTGAAAACAGATTATGAAAGCCAAAATATTTTTAATTAATTCAGTACACAATAAAAAACCATTAAAGGTTCACATCAGAAAAGTTTCAAAATCAGAACTGTATTTTCAGATGACTATTCTGGAAAAAGTAGAGAGAGGATTTTTAGGGGACTTGTGGCAAGAAGGGAATGGGATAAAAGAAGCAAGAAAGCAAAAAAGTCCCAAGGTAAAAATGAAGAAGGAACAATTCTATTAATCCAAGAAAGTCCAAATGCTGTTCACTCTCCCTTTTTATTCCTCAGTAGAAATTAAAAATTGCAAAGGTTGTTAAAGTAAGTGTACTCACAAATTCTGTATCTGTCCACATTCGAAGTCGTTCCACTTCTCCTGATCGGCGATTCCGTCTAATGTTAATGTTGTCCATTTCTTGCAGTACAGCTTCGGCAGTACTATAATCACATAATAAAACTAGGGTTTAGACAATTGTGGAACCATACACTGTGCCATCCACATGAAAGAGATCTTCACCAAAGCATAACTAAATCATCTCTGATATGTAACTGTATATAACATCCCTCTTTGAATTGGGGTCCATCAGAACCAAAAGACCTTCTACCTTAATATATTTATTTAAGTAAAACTTACAAAATAGAAGACTTTTGCTTATAAGGCTCCAAAATATTCAAATCCACAATGCCACTAAAAAAATTGACTACCAGATCCAAGGCACTGAAAAAAGTAACTAATTTAATATTTTTATTTGAAGATGATGTTATGATTTATACAGAATAGAATTTGTAAAAAGTTTGAAGTCAATAAGGTAACAGAACAGGTCTTTCTATAAATTAGAGAATACTGACATCCACAAAATACATGCTGACATTAGAACATTTCACCTTTCAAACACTATGTTTCCAGACACTGGTCTAAGTATCTAACAAAGGTACATCTGAAACTAATACAAATAATATTGAATGTAAACTGTAATAGAAAAATAGAAAAAATAATAGAAAAAAGTAAAAATAATAATAACTAATACTCAAATTTGACATTACAACTACAGAATATAATTTGCTCTCCTATCAAATAGGGATTATACTGACCTCCCTTCTCCAGGTAATTGCAAGAATTAAGTATGATAATCTATTACCTGAGAAGAATAACGTTTCATTGGATGTCGATGCTGAGCAATCAGCTAGGCTGGCTCACTAGCTACATCCCACATACCCAGTCTCAAAAGTATCTTCAATTCAAAATCTTAACTAAGCAAAATTATATATTAATAATGGAACTTAATGTTGTTTGAAAATTGTCAAAGATACAAATGTTAAATGAGAAAATATTAAATGACTATAGTAAAGACAGAATACATTACTTTTATAGTATCTCACTATGCACAAGAGCTTAATTAACAATGAGAAAATTTTTAACTATTACATAAATTGTATTAAATCTAGTAAACTGACTAGAAACTGACAATCACTGCTAACCACTGTTAATTCAAATTGTTATAAAATAAGTGTATTTATTACTAAGTCAGTGCCTAAGTTGTTTTTAAAAGCATAACTGTCTTAAAAATCAAATAATTAGCCCAGCCAGTGTGGCTCAGTGGTTGAGTGTCGACCTATGAACCAGGAGGTCACAAGTTCAATTCCCAGTCAGGGTATATGCCCAGATTACGGGCTCCATCCCCAGTGGGAGGCATGCAGGAGGCAGCCGATTGATTGATGATTCTCATCACTGATGTTTCTATCTCTCTCTCCCTCTCCCTTTCTCTCTGAAATCAATTTTTAAAATTATTTTTTAAAATCAAATAATTAAATGAAACTGCTTACTACATAAGCATTCATACCTATTTACTAGTTGATCAAATAACAAACTCTGGTTCACGCTTTCAAATCTGTTTTTCCTGGAACGACAACTTTTTCTGACTTCCATGTCACCATTCATACAAGAAAGGTCTCCATCTCCCTTCTTTTCCCCTCGAAGGGGATGGCTTCGAAGGGCTACAAAAAGAGAGATAATTCCCATTTCAAAGTACAGAGTATAAAAAGAGAGAAAAAAAATCAAAACATTACTTTTAAAAGACAACAAGAAGTTTAATATAACCTCTTAAATGGCTTTAATATCCAATAATCTAACATTTCTATAAATGTTTACAATCTGTCTTAATAATTTAAATTATTTCCCTTGTATGGATTTTTCAACACTTAACAATTACATATGTATTTACTGTGACTGAAATCCAGTCATTTGCTGAGCATACTAGTAAATCACTCTGTTTACCCACATTAAATGCTTTAATTCTAACAACATTAAAAGAATTTCAATACTAACCAGTTTCATAATAGAATACTCACATAGACTACTATGTCCGTTTGGTAATGTAGCACCAGGCTGAGAAGTTAACCTAAAACACAATTATATTTAATATGCAAACATATCAATATTCACTTAAAGGAGCAAGAAATGCAATACTGGTGGAATCATTTTAATCTTTAAAATGTCAGTAATATAGTATTACTTTATTTAAGAGTAAAGACTTTTTTACTCTAACATTGATAATATACCAATTAATAAAATATACTGAGTCATTTCATTACTTCAAGAACAGCTTTAATAATAGAACTTATTGTCTCTTTAACTCTGTAAATTAAATCCAAATAAAAGGCTTAAGCCTAACATATGCCATAAATTAACTGAGGCCATTAGTAGCAATTGTCAGACATTTACTATTGATTTGGTTGACAAAATAAAACTGAAACAATAACAAATTTATTCAAAGAGTAATTTGTAAGAAAAAAAGTACTGAACACCAATACCATATAATAATTTATTCAAATATTTTATTACACATTCTAAACTGAAAATAAAAACTCAACTACTTTCTCAAAACAGTCATTGTATAATTCTCTCTCTTGGGTGGAGGAAGAAAAATGTTAGATACTTACATGGTCATCAAAACATAAAGACTTAAGAAAACAGTCACCATACACCTAACTATAATTAGAAAGCTCAAAAACTAAATTGTTACAGAATAAAAGAGCTGTCAGTATAAAGTTATCGAAGTATTTTTATTAAATCCAACAATAATCATTTTCAAAGAAAAAAACAATGGGAGGACATTTAGAAAATAGTTAATATTTATAACTATCTTCTACTATTTACGTGGTTTGCACAATTTTTTAACTAAAATATTCTGTTTTTAGTTACTCCATAGCTCTTTGTGTTAAATCATAAATGTTAAGTGTTATAATTGTTATTGTAAATATCCCTGCCTAATAAAGGTCACAGCTAGGATGATTAAAATATATGAACAAAAACTCAAACTACTATCTGTCTTCAGACTGTCGAGAAAACAAAAACAAAAACTCCTGCCCTCCTTTCCCCCAGAAAACAACAAAACTATCTTTTTCTAATATACTACCTCTTGGAAAGTATTTCATTTTTAGCACCTTTGTATACCAAGTACACAATTCTCCTGGCGTATGAATTTGAGTATAAAGTAATGAAACTGATGTATTAACAGGACATTCTTTAGATTACACATGTGGAATTCTCTACAATCAATCTCAAAATCCACTTAAAACCAAATTAAAAAATCTATTTTATTCATAAATATACTTTGGCTTTGAACCCAACATAACATTACCTCAGTCTGATCAATTTATTCACAAGTCTTGGCTCCAAATGAATTTTAGTTGCATGCAAAACTAAATGGCCATCCCTAGCTGGTTTGGCTCAGTGGATAGAGCGTTGGCCTGCAGAATGAAGGGTCCTGGGTTCAATTCCCAGTCAAGGGCATGTGCCTTGGTTGCAGGCTGGAACCCCAGTTGGGGGTGTGCAGGAGGCAGCCGATCAATGATTCTCTCTCATCGTTGATGTTTCTATCTCTCTCTCCATCTTCCTTCCTGTCTGAAATCAATAAAAATATATTTTAAAAAACTAAATGGTTAAAATTATACACACTTGAATTAAAAGAATAAGATGTTAACCCTAAAATATATTTCTATAAAAGAAATCTAAAACTTTTCTGAACAATAACAACGTCACTTGGGGGTAAAAGCACAATAAGTTTTTTGTCCCTCTGAAGAAAACAATACTTAGTTGGCTTTTACTTCTTTGCTAATTAATGAGAGATGTTTTATGGGGGGAAGGGAACACATGTTCTTCAATCTAATTATCTTACAATTACATATTAATGTCATCATTTTACCATTATCATTTCTCTTATAAAAGAGAGAAATTTATTTTTTTTAAAGGAGATAAAATTAAATACCCTGTCTATAAAGAGAGAATACTGAGATTTTAAGGGTTGGCCTGACTATACAATATTATGTGCCTAAAAAGTCTCTTGAATCAATGTTCCCAAAAGTTAATTACTTAAGCCCTGGCCAGAGTGTGGCTCAGTTGATTGAGCGTCGTTTCATTCACCAAAAGGTTCGATTCAAGATCAGGGCACAAACCCAGGTTGCAGATTTGATCCCCTGTCAGGATACATAGGGGAAACAACTGGTTGATATTTGTATTTATGCTATCTCAAAATATAAAATACTAGAGGCCTGTTGCATGAAAAGATTCGTGCAATAGGCCTTCCCTTCCCCTGGCTGCCACACCAGTTTTCCTCCGGCACCCGGGACCCAGGCCTTCACTCTGGCCGGAGCTGCCTTCAAGCCTGCGCTGCTCCAGCCGGAGCCGCCTATAGTCCTCACTCCGCAGCGTCTCGCCTACGTATGCAAATTAACCGCCATCTCTGTTGGCGGTTAATTTGGATATCTCACTGATTAGTCCATGGGAGGCATAGCGAAGGTACGGTCAATTACCATGTTTGTCTATTATTAGATGGGATATTTAGCTAAAAGTTTTGCTTAAAATTCAATTCTGCTAAATCTAATGTCACATGGCATTTTCTTTTCAAATCATATGAAACCAAAAGATTGTAACAGTGTAGCACTTACATTCCTAGATGAAAGTTTAACTCAAAAAACTGTTTAAAATGTGAAATGCTAAACATTATTCTTCTGCCAAAACAGAAATAGTAAATTTTGTTACCATTCATTATGTAAGCTTTTTATTCAAAATGTATTTAGTATCTTTTTAAAAGGAGTATCTTACTTTAATGTACCTAAATGTAATCAAAACTATCCCCCAAAAAATTGACGTCTTTTTATATGAAAGATGTCAATTTACATAAAAGCCTTCTGAATGGATAAGATGTGGGAAATCTAGTGTATTACATCCTCAGACTTGAATCAAACTGTTAAAATTATCTTACAATTAAAGGTCAAATTTCAACAATAAAAGAACATCTTTTAGCAACATTTATCTAGAAAAAGAAGCCTAATTCACTTACTAAATAAATACAAGAGACAGAATATAACAGAGAGATCAAATCTAGAAGTGTAATTAAAGGGCAGTACTCATCTTGAGAAATATCATTATAGTGATCTGGATCTGTTTCATCTCACATATGAATGAGTATGAGGAAAAGGGGGAGGGGGAGAATCAACAGACCATAATTCCTGAATTTTTCTACTTAGTTCTCAGACAATGCAAAATAAAACATTTTTAATTCCACTATGCTGTACACCTGAAACTAATATGATATTGAATTATCAATTATAATGGAAAACAGGATTTTTTAATGTTTAAAAATAAAAAGAAAGGAAACAATTTTTAAATAAAGTGGTACTTTCTGGACCATACTAAAATAGGTAACATTCTTTGTAAATGTGCACTGCCTATCAAAGTTTATATAACTCCAAAAATATTTTTCATTAAAGAAAATATATATAGGCCCTGGCCAGGTAGGTCAGTTGGTTAGAACATCATCACAAAATGCCAAGGTTGTGGGTTCAACCCTTAGTCAGGGCACATACAAAAAACAACCAATGAATGCATAAATAAGTGGAACAACAAATCGATGTTTCTCCCTCTCAAAAATTCAATTTAAAAAAAGAATCCTATGTAATAAAAGCCTAATATGCAATGGACTGAATGGCAGAATGACCGGCGGAACAACCGGTCACTATGATGTGCACTGACCACCAGGGGGCAGACATTCAACACAGGAGCTGCCCCCAGCCCGCAGCCCCAGGCCAGCCAAGGCAGGTGCCAGCGGGGGCTCCCCAGTCGCCCCGCCAGTCACCCCACAGATCGGCCCTGATCGCCAGCCAGGCCCTACCCATGCACGAATTTCATGCACCAGGCCTCTAGTATATATATGTGTGTGTGTGTGTGAATGTATATATAGAGAGAAAGAGAAAGAGAGAAAGAGAGAGAGAATCAAAATATTTTTAAATACTTCAAGGATAAATGAAACCAAAGAATTTCCCTTTTATTTTTATCTGCCATCGGCATATCAGCACTTTTCTATCAAAGACTTTGGAGAAAAGAGAAGCCAAAATTCTGAGTTCAAAGTTTAAATCTTCTGTGTGTGTGCTTAGCCTAGCTATATTAAATTATTACCATTTACTTTTATAAGTAAAACTAAGTTTTCCTGCTACATATTAAATCAGACACAAGCAATTTAAGTTGAAAGGATGGAGATAAATGAAAACATTTCTTTAAACATTTATTTAGATGTTATTATATTTTGGTATATCAATTCAAGTGGAATCCTATCCTATATAATAAAAGCCTAATATGCTAAGTGTCCAACAGTTCAACCAGTCGCTATGATGCGCACTGACCACCAGGGGGCAGACGCTCTGACTGTAAGTTATCCTGCTGCTGGGTTCCAGCCCATTGGGACTGGGTGAGACGAGCCAGACACACCCTGGAAAAATCCGTGCATCAGGCTGGTTTCAGCCCAACCCCGCAGGCCAGGCTGAGGGACCCTACCAGGCCTCTAGTATTTAATAATTTTAGAAAGAAGACATTTTACCTATTTTCAAATAAAAAAATAATTCTAACCATATGTTCTTACTTAAATTTTCAGGACTAGCCCAGCTGGTGTGATTCAGTTGGTTGAGTGTTGTCCCATGCACTAGGAAGTTGCCAGTTCGATTCCAGTCAGGGCACATACCCAGGTTGTGGGCTCAATCCCCAATAGGGGACATGCAGGAGACAGCTGATCAATGTTTCTCTCTCTCTCTCTCTCTCCCTCCCTCCCTCCCTCCCTCCCTTTCTCTCTAAATTCAATAAAAACATATTTAAAATTTTTTTCAGGACTGTACATATATATGCATATTTAAGACCTATCAAAATCCAATTGTTTTAGTAATAAGTTTCTATTACATACTACAAAACATATCTTATGGCATATTTAGAAAGAAATTATATACAGAAATTATAAGGTAAATTTAATACAATTTTTAAGTATTTTTAGATACTAGCAGCTTTACAATTTATGAAAATTAGCATTAACATCAACTCTAAATCACATCAAATCATTCATGAAAAAATAATCGATGAGTTCTCACTTCTCACCTGGACTGTCCAGTTGATATATTCCATTCCTCTCGTTGACCAGTACTTCGTGATTTTGATTTGTCTTTGCAAACAGAATCAGGTTGTTTCAAAGTGCGTTTGGCTGGAGGAGACACGTGGCTATCACTTAAACTACCATCAACCTCAGATTTCTGAAAGACAGTGAGAAATGCATTTATTATTCCTATTAAAACACACAAAATTGTTAAATTGCATAAAGTACAGTATTTATTCACCCATTAAATATTTACTAAATGAATCACTCTAAAAGTGTAACATACTGTAATAATCTGTAACTACAGAAGCAAAAATTAGAAAAATATGTTCAGTGTTGTTTATATTTGAAAGCAGTTTCAAGCCTACAGAAAAGATGTGTGTATATCATTTTATGATATGACTAGTAGCCCTGTGCACGAATTCGTGCGCCAGTAGCTCACCAGTACTTGCTGCCACCCTCCAGTAGCTCTCTGTCGACTGTCCCGCCCTCCTGTAGCTCCCTCGCCCCCCCCACCCCCTTCTCATAGTTTGCTGCCCTGCCCCCTCCTGTAGCTCTCCACCGCCCGCTTGTAGCTCGCTGCCCCACCCTCCTGATCCGTGATCCAGTCGTTATGCAGTCAGTGGTTATGCTTCACAACGTAACGATCATTTGCATATTACATCTTTATTATATAGGATTCCTCATTCTTCTCCTAAATACTCCATCATGTACCTCCCAAAACAAGGACACTTTGTTACATTAGCATCATACAACCCACCTAATCAGGAAATTAACACTGACATAACACAGAGTGAATCCAGACACATGAAATTTTATCAAATGTCCCAACTTGTCTCTCTTTCCCTTCTGGTTCAGGATCCTATCCAGAAACACATATTGTATTTAGTTATCAGATCTCTGTCTCCTTCAATATAAAACAGTTCTTTAGTCTTTCCCCATCTTTTATGACCTTGAGTGTAAAGAGTACAAAACCTTTCATTCCCAAGGATGAATTTCATTCTGGGTCTATTTGATGTTCCTCATAACCAGATTCAGGCCATATATTCTTGGAAAGAATATACAGAAAGTATATTGTGCATACTACACCTACCCATCATTATCACCTTGATCACCTGGTCAAGTTGTTGTCCACCAGGTTTCTCCACTGTAAAGTCTTATTTTTCCCTTTGTATTTCGTTAGATTATGTGGAATTATTCTGATAATTCAGCCATATCCTGTTTTTCATCAAACCACCACCCATCAGCCTTAGCATTCATTGACTATTTTTGCCTTTCTTCAATACCAGTATGACAATGATTACCTAATCCCATCATTCCTTCTACATTTTTTTAGTTGGCATTCTACTTTAAAGAGCTTTCCCAACCCCACTTTGCCCAATTCATTTACTCATGCATTTATATCAATAGGCACTGTGGATTCTATATTGTTCTAGGAGTTAAAATCTATTATTCTATTTATCTTGTTACTCAATTTATAAAAGTTTTGGCCATTTGGAGCCCTTTAAAAGTGATTCCTGTATCCTTTTGACATGTCCCATCATTTTGAATATTTCCTTATTTCTGGCACAAAAGAAATCTCTAATCTTGTACTTTCCCTCCCTGACCCCAGAATTAGCTATTTCTGCAAGGAGCCCTGGTTCCTTTCAGTCAAGGATGGTACCTAGAAACCAACATCTGGGCAATAGGTGCACTCACTGTTACTGGGGGTTTCACTGCTATTGAGACCTCTTAGCAGAGAGCGCTAAAAAATATACGAAAAAATGTACACACACACACACACACACACACACACACACACTCATCTATACCTATTTCTTTATCTGTGCATAAATAATAACAAATGTGTGTACACTAATGCTTCTAATTCTAATTCCACACCTTAAGTTTCTAGACTTCCCTTTTCTGTTTCTAAGCCCTTCTCAGAGAGAAACCTCGTTTCCAACATCTTGAACACATTTATTTATTTATTCATTTATTTTTAATATGTTTTTTATTGATTTCAAAGAGAGGAGGGAGAGGGAGAGAGAGATAGAAACATGGATGAGAAAGAAAGATCGATCAGCTGCCTCCTGCATGCCCCTACTGGGGATCAAGTCCAAAACCCAGGCTTGTGCCCTGACCAGGAATCTAACCAACAACTTCCTGGTGCATGGGGTGATGTGCAAAAACTGGGCCGGGCCATGTATTTATTTTTTATGTTCCCTTTCAATTAATTTGAAAGCTCCATCTACCATATTTCCATTATTGCCTCCCCAGCTGCATATCTTCAAATTACAGGAAAGTCACTATCTGCACAGCAGCTCTCCTCTTCACCATGCAATTCCTTGGATACTAGGCGGATGGGAAAGTGAGTGGAGGGATGGATCTTTCCTTTGGAGAAATTAAGTTCATATACTTTATCACTTGACATTTTCTATCAGTATTTCAAAGGAACATATGATCATTTTCAATATGGTACCATTAAAGATATTTGAGTTTGATCTCCTTTTATGCTACAATTTTCTTTTTAAAATATATATAAAAACTATCCATTTCATAAATGCAGGCTTTTATATCATACTAGAGGCCCAGTGCACAAAATTTTGTGCACTTGGGGGGGGGGGGGGTCCCTCAGCCTGGCCTGTGCCCTCTCGCAGTCTGGGACTGCTGGGGTCCAATCCCAGCGGGTCCACTTAGGCCCACTCCCTGGGGGATTGGGCCTAAACTGGCAGTCAGACATCCCTCTGGCAGCCCGGGAGCCCTTAGGGGATTTCCACTTGCCAGCAGGGAGCAGGCCTAAGCTGCAGTTGAACATCCTTAGTGCTGCTGAGGAGGCGGGAGAGGCTCCCGCCACCACCGCTGTGCTGGCAGCCATCAACCTGGCTTGTGGCTGAGCAGAGCTCCCCCTGTGGGAGCGCATTGACCACCAGGGGGCAGCTCCTGAATTGAGCGTCTGCCCCCTGGTGGTCAGTGTGTGTCATAGTGACCAGTCATTCCCAGTTGTTCTGCTGTTAGGGTCAATTTGCATATTACCCTTTTATTATATAGGATTATCCCAAAGCAAGACAACTATATTACTCAAATAATTAGTAAAAATACAGCCACTAGCAAACAAACATAAGAAATACAATGTTTGCCCTAACCGGTTTGGCTCAGTGGATAGAGCGTCAGCCTGCGGACTGAAAGGTCCCAGGTTCGATTCCGGTCAAGGGCATGTACCTTGGTTGCAGGCACATCCCCAGTGGGAGGTGTGCAGGAGGCAGCTGATCGATGTTTCTCTCTCATCGATGTTTCTAACTCTCTATCCCTCTCCCTCTCTGTAAAAAATCAATAAAATTTATTTTTAAAAAAATACAATGTTTATTTAAAGGTACCCAACAAAATCAATAAAATTTATTTTTAAAAAAATACAATGTTTATTTAAAGGTACCCAACTACAGCCAATAGAATGAATTCGAAAGATTTATGCGGTCTGAAGAGAAACCAGAGCATAATTTTGTGATTTAATACATTTACAATGAGCCAGTTTTAAAGCCACAAGACCACACACACACTAAAAGGCACAAAGAGAAAAATAATTAAAAATTCAAACATCAGAGTGACTATTTAAGAATAATAAACATGTTAGTTGTGTAACATGCATCACAACTTATCAGTTTAAGTTCCCAAGAAAAACTGGTTAGCTACTTCCAAACTATCCTCAATAGACTACCTCTGTCACTCCAAATGTGCTCCACCCCAATCAGAAACAAATTTTGGCAAGATCCCCAGATGATTCTTATGCACATTAGGATTTGAAAAGCAGTGCTATAACATGTTCAGCAAGCACTGGGTGAGGAAGCAATGTCATCTGCTCTAAGTTAAGGCATATTTGTAAACACAGTAACTGATACCTATAAAACTACTTTACCAATTTAGATATCCAAGCCAGCATTACTCCTTCTAATCAAATCCCACCACTCACTCTTTAAGACCCATCTCTACCCTGAATCTTATCTGAAGAATCTAACCTAATTGACATTTCCCCTCTACTAGCTGCAACTTTACAATACATTTTGGCAATTAATTATATTCAATTAGCAATATGTATTCAAAACTGATTCTAACAGCCCTGGCTAATTTGGCTCAGTGGATAGATAGAGCATCAGACTGAATGGTCCCAAGGGCACATGTCCAGGTTGCGGGCTTGATCCCCAGTAGGGGGCGTGCAGGAGGCAGCCGATCAATGATTCTCATCATTGATGTTTCACTCTCTACCTCTCCCTTCCTCTCTGAAACCAATAAAAATATAATATTAAAAAAAAATTTTAAACTGATATTAACAGCTTACCTGGTATTTAAGTAATATTCAGGATCCAAGTCTTGAGATTCTAGCAAGATTTTAAGTTCTTTAATTTTAGAAAAAATGACCCTTTTATATTTTTTTTTCCAGGGGAGAGCTCGAACACAGTCACCCACTACCACAAATTATGCAATCGAGTTTCCCACATTTGGGGAAATCGCAGAGGTCAACACATCCGGAGTGCAATGGATAAGCCTCACCCTGGGAAAACCACCTTCGTGATCATGGTATCTCCCCTGCCAGGTAAGCATCCTATTTCTTTTTAATTCCACACAACAGCAAGCCAAAAAAAAAGGCAAGATTTACCCAAATTTGTTCAATAAATTATTAATAGGAATTATTATGGAGGGGGAAAAGGAAATTATTAGGGGAAACAAAGGAAGGCTAATGATGAAATAAATTTCAGAATCAATGAGGTCCAAGGTTTTTGGCTGCAAGGCTTCTAAAAGTTTTGAATATGTTAATATGCAGTGTAAATCTCCAAGTATGAAAGATAGTATAGGACATCTCACAAATTTACTTGATCAAGTCTCTTTTTTCATGAAGCATATATGGGTAATAAAGTTTCACAAACATACCCTGGGAATAAGTACTATGTACTTAAGTACTTATTGAAATAAAGAAAAATTAATAAAATATTTTAGTTATTATATAATAACTTGAAATAATTTGAGTTATTCTATAACTCTGATTATCTATTTAAATGAGTTTATATGTTTACTGATCAGTCTCTCATATTCTACTGGCTTTTTTCAGTTCCATTCAAAGCACCTCTCATAGTGCTGTCCACATACTACCTGAACCAGAAGTCACCTGAATTGCTCACTGAAGAAACATAACCTGTTAAACTAGAATTTCTTGAGGTGAGATATTTTTAACGAGGGCCTCCAAATGATTCTTAGTACACAAAAGTTTGAGGACCTCTGGCACATAATACACTTTTAAGTATAATATGAGGCACATCATCCTAACTGCTGCACTGAACTATAGTACTTCTCTTATGGAAGGGTTTCAATCTTTACTTGGCTCTGTGACAGAAACCTCAGAATAAATAGCATTACAAAAAGATCCCTCCCTCTAAAGAAATCTAGAGATTTAAGTAAAGCAAATGAACAAGATGTACATATGTGCAAAGTGATTACTTCAGCACCATTTTAGTAACTTCAAGCTTTGGGAAAGCTTTTACCTACAAAACTGATACTAACAGCTTACCTTTAATAGGATAATCACAGGTTCAACTTTAACTTTTTCATCTTCAAAGCATTTTGCTGTTAATTATAACCTAATCCTTTGAGGAAAGGCGTTACTAGTTTCAGGCGAAAAAGTTTAAGAGAGGTTTTGCAATCTACCCACAGTCATTTAGCAATCTATGTCGCAGTCATTTCAATTCATGAATAAGAAAGGTATCTCAGACTAAGGGAATAATTTCACTTAACAAACGTTTATTGAGAACCTACTGTGTATATAAGACATGGGAGCAGTGGTAAAATGGATTAAGACCTATTTGAACTCAATATATAATTTATTGGGTTCACAAACAGTCATAGTGATGACAGATAACATATTATATTAAGTACTATAAGTATACAATTCTCTGAAAGCAAAAATTAAAAATAAGAACTGCTAGTAGAGATGAAGGAAAACATCATAAATGATGTGGACTTTATTTCATAACAACATAATAATGGAGTGAATGGTCAAAGGAACAATAGATAGTACTATAGTAAGTGTCAAATGCTACGAAAGTAAAAGTACAATGAAAAGATAGTCATCCAACCTAAGTGACTTTTTTCTCTAAACTCTAATCTTCTAAAATAGATAATTTTTCCAATTTGAAAAAATCATTTTATCCTCAAGTCTCATCAGCTACCACAAATACTGACCACTATTCTACCACAAATCACATACAATTAGACAAAAGACCTTGAGAATAATGAAACAGAGGAGATTTTTATGCTACATAAGTTTTCAGGGAAGGCTTCATGCCCAGATCAGAATTTGTCAGAAATCCAGAACCTGGACTTTAATGTAAAAACTAAAAGAATATTTCCAAACATAGCATTAAAAAATGAGAAACTGAAGGAAACAAATAAATTAGCAGGCCACTAAATTAATTCAAGACTTGATGGTGGCCTCATCTAGAATTGTAAAAGTAGAAAATAAGAAATTGATTCCAGAAAGCAAAATAACTAAGATATTAGTGAAACCTCTATTCAAATTAAGACAATAGGGCAAGTATAAAAAGTGGTTGTTGATTTTTAGTGGGTGTAGGGGGAGGCCAGGGGACAGATGTTTAATGAAGAAATGTAATGCTGAATTCTGATTTTGAAAGTTAGGTTTAGAATTCTAGCCAGAAATCTAGGGAGATGTCTATCAGGTTGTAGGAAATGCAGCTCTGAGTAAGAATAAGTGAGAACTAGAGATATGAAATGGTAATAGAAGAATCATAGGTAATATAAGAATGAAAAAAACAAAAAGGCAAACAGCAAAATCTTTAAAAATGGCTGCATTAAAGGGATGAGCAGAAAGGATCTCATATAAAGAAAAATAGTGTCTCATTAAAACAGGGAGAATGGAAGTTTGCTCCAAAAAGACCAAACAGAAGGAAAACTGATAAGCCTGTGCATCGGTAATCTACTAAGTAAATTAGTCACTGTACCTTCTGATAGGACAATTTCTGCAAAATGCTGACTGGAAATCACTAGACGAAGAACTGGGTGGTGAGAAAGTATAGATGATGACTACAGAGTTAGTTTTATAGGAAGTCTCAGAATTAAGAAAGACAATTAAAAATAGTCTAAGGAGGTCACAAAGTCAAAGAAGTCAGGGAAGAATTTCCTTTTTGGAAAAGATAAGATGACCTGGTTTCTTGTAAATAGAAGAAAAGGAATCACAGAAGAGATTAAAATAAAATTAAATTTTAAAGAGAAAGATAACTGATGCAAAAAAGATCCTAGGAGAGACAGGAAAAAGAATGAGGATATCCCCCAGGCTAGATCAGAAAGTGTATGGGTGCAATCAATGTTTTCCAATTTCCTTTATAGAACAGCCTTTTTCTGCCTTTTAAAAAAAAGTAAGAATTCCTGTTGAAAGCTTAGCAGTAGAGTCAATTTCTTTTGCTTTCATTTGTAAAACGAATGCACAGAGGCAACAGTTACCATGACTGCAGAAAACAAAACTCTCACTACTGCTTATTTACTCAGGGCTAATACTATTCTACAAAGTCCTAAAACTCAAGGACACACAATGTCCTAAATTTTCCTCAAATATCACAAGAGTGCTAGCTTACAAGTTTAATATTTCTAAACAATCATCATGAAATAATATGGAAAGGGGAAAAATACACAGAAATAAGCTTAGGCATTGTAAAAAGATAAAAATAGACCATTATAATTTAAAATGCATTTTTCTTCCTGGTAATTCTTTTAATCTGAAAATATCACATAGTTAAAATGAGAGAGAGAGAGAGAGAGAGAGAGAGAGAGAGAGAGAGAGAGAGAGACAATGTGGGCACTGAAAAATGCCAAGCTTAAAAGTTTGACAGCACCAGTCTTATACTACAGCATACCATTGTAATTCAACTATTTACCTCATAAAATTGTTAGAAGAACCAGGTGAGGTAGTGTAAGTTATAAATAGATACAGTCTCAAATAAGGATACTTGTTTCAAGGCTTTGTAGGATTAATAGAACTTCGTAAGTTTATTAATTATCTTCAGTGATTCATTCTTTCCACAAAGCAAATGTATTAAGCACCTATTATTGTGTCAGATACTAAAGATACTTGATAAGATAGTCTCTGTCCTTCAAGGAAGTTAAAGCCTAACTCCTTAAATCAACCAGCAAAAGATATAAAAATTTAAGGTGCTTAGAGTATTGGGGAGTAGGGTATATACTGCTTTAGCCTGTTTAATAGTACAATTTGGTAAAACCTGTAAAAATTTAAAATACATATATCTTTAATCCAATAATTCCACTTCACCTAAAAGAGAAAGGTCATTTCCTGCTACATTACTTATAATATTAAAAATACAGAGGCGCCCTGGTCAGGTGGTTCTATACACCAAAAGGTTGCAGGTTTGATTCCCAGTCAGGGCACATACCTAGGTTGTGGGTACAGGAGGCAACCGATCAATGTTTCTCTCTGACTCTAAAATCAATAAACATATCCTTGGGTGAGGATAAAAAATAAAAAAAAGAGTATGGAGGCAACCTAACCGTGTAACAACAGGGAACAGCCAAATGACTGTATCACACAATGATACAACAAAATATTAGAAAGCCATTAAGAAAAATGGATACTTAAGAATGTACATGACACAAAGTTAACTTTAAAAAATTAGTTAACGTAAGTAGTATATAGAGTATGATTCCATTTCTGTCAAAAATATACACATATAAATACAATAGTGTGGAAAAATGTACACCAGTTTTAACAGTGTTTATTCCTAGGAAGAACAAACTGGAGGAATTAAGGGAGCAGGGGAACGTCCCTTTTTTATTTTTTTTAATGAACGTCCATATTGTTTGAAATATTTATTTCTTAATTTTTAAATAAAAATATTTTGCCACACAGTAAAATAGATAATCAAATTGGTATCTTAGTAAAATGTATTGTTACTGAAAAAAATTCCAAAGAAAAGGCAAAGTACAAACCATTTTTTAAAAAATCAGAAGCCTGGCCAGCGTGGCTCAATGGTTGAGCATTGACCTATGAACCAGGAGTTCACGGTTCAATTCCCAGTCAGGGCACATGCCTGGGTTGCAGGCTGGATCCCAAGTGTGGAGCATGCAGGAGGCAGTGTTTCTATCTCCCTCTCTCTTCCTCTCTGAAATCAATAAAAATATATATATTGTTGTTTTTAATCAGAAAATACTAGTTCTGACCAGAGTTGCTAGGTGGTTAGAGTGTCGGCCTACAAACCAGAGGGGCCTGGATTCAATTTTCAGTCAAGGGCACATACCTGGGTTGCAGGATTGATCTCTGCCCCCAGTTGGGGCTCATATGGAAGGCAACCAATCAATGTCTCTCTCTCACATCAGTCTCTCTCTCCCTCTCTCTCTCTCTCTCTCTCTCCCCCCTCCCCCTTCCATTCTACTCGCTCTAAAAATCAATGGAAAAATATCCTCACTCCTCTGGTGAAAATTTTAAAAAAAGAAAATTTTAGATAATATAGGGCAGAAAGGGAGGTGGAACATTACAAGAACATGTTAAAAAGTATGTGGTTAGAGGAAATATAATTTTAAAAATATATGAATTTAAAAAACCTAGAAGTTTAGGGCTTAAGGGCAATAAATAACAATAAAGCATACATGGAACAGTTACCAAAACTAAGCATAAATAGGGTAGCAAATATAAATCAGAACAAATTATATAGAGTAAGTTCTCTGAACATACTGGTATTAAACTATAAGTAAATAACAAAAAGATAATTAGAAAATAAATGCCCAACTGTTTAGAAAAGTAAGCAATATACTTCAATAACCTATATGTCAAAGAATAAAGCAAGAAAAAAATCAGAAACTATTTTAAAATAAAGTTAATTTATACATATCCTAGGAGAATTTGAACAATAAAAAAGTTAAGTAGAATCTTAATATGGAACAAAATAGGAGTTTATCTGAATAATCAATAAACTCATACTAAATACTCCATCTCTTAATGTTTCCTATCATTTCTACATATAAAAGCCTAATATGCAAATTATCCCCTCAGGAGTTCGACCTGGAGACCAGGAGTTCGACCGGGAGACCAGGAGTTCGATCACTCACTATGACGTGCGTTAACCACCAGGGGCGGCGAGGAATGAAGGAAGGCCCAGGCTGGCAGCCAAAAGGCCCCAATTGTCCCTGATCACTGGCCAGACCTCGGAACCCTACCTGTGCACAAATTTTGTGCACCGGGCCTCTAGTATATTTTTATTTTTCTACATCTAACAGAAATACACATTTTTCTCAAGCACACAAACAACATTACTGACACTATATTAGGTCACAAAGAAAGCATCAAATTCCACAAGAAATACACAAACTGTGTTTGTTATATGAAAGATATGCCTTGCTTTGACAATTTACTACAAAGGTGGCAATTCTCTGCAAATTAATCTAGGAATTCAAATACATTCTCAATCAAAATTCTAGTTGGATCTTTTGAGGAACTCTGATCTTAATTGGAAATGTACATGAAAAAAAAAAAAAAGATCCTTGAATATCTAGGTCAATTTCGAAAATAAGGAGGAGGGGGGACCCTTTCCCCCTGCCCACGTGGGAGTCCATTCTATGGGACTCTTTCCCTCTCCCCACATGGGAGTCTGTACTTGTTCTTCAATAATCTCCATCTTTGCTATAAAAAAAGAAAAAGAAAAGAAAGAGGAGAAACTTGCCTTTTAAAATATTAAGACATATCTCAAACCACAGTCATAGAAATAATATGGCACTGCCACAAAAATAACCAACACAAAAGAATAAAGAGATCAGAAAAGAACATACAAAGAAATTTATTGCATTATAAAATGACTCTTCAAAGGGAAAGGTTGTCTAGTAGAATCAATAAGATAAATCAAAGACCTAAATAAAAAAGGTAAAACTACATGTGTGTACAGGTCACAATGTAAACAGTATCCCTTACTATGAAACAAGAAAGGTTAAAAGTCACTGATCTTGCCCAGCCGGCGTGGCTCAGTAGTTGAGTTTCGACCTAGGAACCAGGAGGTCACAGTTCCATTCCTGGTCAGGGCACAAGCCTGGGTTGCAGACTGGATCCCCAGCGTACATCCCCAGTGTACAGGTGCAGGAGGCAGCCAATCAACGATACTCTCTCATCATTGATGTTTCTATCTCTATCTCTCCTTCTCCCTTCCTCTCTGAAATCAATAAAAAAAAATTTTTTTAAGTCACTGATAAATAATACTCTTGGAAAATAAGAAAATATAGCAAATCCAGCAGAAAAGAGAAAAATGGGCAAAAAATATCAATACGCATTTCAGAAATGAGGAAATTTAAAAATACTAAGGACATTAAGAGTTGCTCATACTCATTAGTAATCAAAGAAGAGCAATTAAAAATAAACAAAATTCCTAATATTGGCAGGGTGTGAAGATACAGGAACCTGTATATACTACTCCTAGAAGTTGAAACTAGAGCAATTTTTTTTTTAATCCTCACCAAGGATATTTCTCCATTGATTTTTAGAGAGTAGAAAAGAGAGGGAAAGACAGAGAGAAATATCAATGTGAGAGAAACACATCGATTGGTTGCCTCCTGCACGAGCCCTGACCAGGGCCAGGGCCGGGGAGGAGCCTGCAACCGAGGTACGTGCCCTTGACCATGCCCTTGACAAGAATGGAACCAGGGACCCTTTGGTCCACAGGCCAATGCTCCGTCCACTAAGTCATACTGGCAAGGGCGAGGCTTTATTTATTTTAAGTACATGAATACTCTACTTCATTCCTCGGTATCTCAAAGAAATTCCCAAACCAAGTCCCCAAAGGACACTGTATGAGGATATTATTTGCAGCATTTAACACACAGGAATGCACTGCACAACTAGTCATTTGCATAGACTACAGTATGAATGGTGCCTCTTTGACTGGTGCAACATGGCAGCCCTAAAACAGTGAACCAAAGAGACTAAAATGCTTGCCCACATGGCACTTACATTTTAATATTGTAGCTGCCTGATAAACATTTGTTGATTGAATACAAGAACAAAGGAAAAAAGCAAGACCCACCACCAAAAGTTAGGCTTTATTACCTCACAAGTACCTGTCTGGCAAGTTTAGAGAACATATTTTATGAGTATCTGAAGCCCCACCACTTCAGAGATCCTGATTTGGGTCCTAGAATACAGACACAAACTAATAATGCTAAAGATGTTTAATTCACTAATATCTATCTTCATACATAAATATGCTATATAATGTCTTTTCAAGATGTTTCAAGTATGAACATTTTTCTCAAATGGAAAACATGTGCATACCCCAGAGATAAATAATTCCCAGAGCATAAAAGAAAATGTACACACTAATAAATCAGTATCACCAAGCAGAGGGAAAGATGGTAACACAAGTACACCTCTATTGGAGACCACAAGCCCCAAACTAAGTCTCTTTATAGGGATTTTTTTCCCAAGCCATTTTTAAAATATTGGGAAGCAAGGATATTGCTAAATGATCTCACAATATGCCTGCTCCTCTCCCTACACCCACCCCCTGAAATCAAGCAGCGAGCAATTACTGAAAATCGCTGTTCTATATTTCATCTCCCTACAGGCTACTGTTCCCACTTTCAGTCCCAATGCAATCCTAGACACAACTCCAGATAGTCTAGTAAAAATCTGTCTATGCACAGCGTGCACAGAACTTCCTGACTATACAACAGCTGCCTTCTTCACTTTTTCAGATATTTGTAGAAACCACTGATTGAACAGCATCAGAGTAGTGACAAATACACATGAGACTGTGATATACAAGTGGAGAAGACAGAACTAGACTTAGGTATTATCCCTACTACTTGGCTCCCACTGGCCATTGAACCAGAACTAGATTTAGATATTACCTATTTGGCCTTCTACTGGCCATTTAATCTCTTCAGCAACTCAATTTCCTTAGCTGTAAAATAGGAGTACCTATTCACCTGTCTTACAGGGTTGTTGCATGGATTAAATGAAACAGCATTAAACCCTGGCATGATTTACTCCTCTCCTTATTAGGTTACCACCAAATGGTCAGACAGGCAAAATGCAATAAGTAAAATGAAAATTGTCCATATAAAAATAATTTAAAATGAGGCTCACTTTTCATTCATTCACTCAAAAACTACTGAACAATATCTAGCAGGCACTATTGTAGGCACTCAGGATACAGCTGTGATCATGACGATCTCTGTTTATTTAATTGATTTTTTTAATAGAGAGAGGAAGGGAGAGGGAGAGAGAAACTCTGATGTGAGAGTGAAACATCAATCAGCTGCCTCCTGCACGACACCTCCCCCATAAAACCCCCACTTGTGCCCAGACCAGGAATCCAACCGGCAAACCCAACCAGCTGAGCCAGGCCAGCCAGGAAGACTATCTGTCCTTAAAGAGTATCAGAGAGCACATTCCGGGTTGTGGGCTAGATCCCCAGTAGGGGGCGTGCAGGGGGCAGCTGATTGATGTTTCTCATTGATGTGTCTCTCTCTCTCTTCCTCTCCCTTCCTCTCTCTAAAATCAATAAAAACATTATTTTTAAAAATATATCCTCAGATGAGGATGAACAAAGAACATAAAATAATAATTTCTCATATTATATATATCACTGTAAATACTTAGAGTCCTGAAGATAGAAACTGTGTTTTATTTATCCTCTATTCTCAAAGTTCGATCATCATGATTTTCACAAAAGAGACGCTCCTTACTATGCTATTTCATTCATTTAACAGATATTTACTAAGCATCTTCTATGTGTCAGATGCTGCACCAAGCCTGGGAATACAACAATCGGGTGAAAATAAGACAGAGCCTGCTCTCATGGATCTTACAGCCTACTGTAATAAAAGAACCAGGGGGGGGGGGGGGGGCTAACCAAAGGTATATATTTCCCACCTGCAGATAAAATTATAATAACAATCTAAAAATGAAAAAAAATAATACCAAAATAGAGTTCAAAAGAACCTGAAGTTTATAATCTTATAACATATACTCAAAATATTTAAAAGATAACACAAATTACA
The DNA here is from genome assembly GCF_000147115.1 of Myotis lucifugus. Lineage (NCBI taxonomy): Eukaryota > Metazoa > Chordata > Mammalia > Chiroptera > Vespertilionidae > Myotis > Myotis lucifugus. Next base: position 791,208 of record NW_005871142.1, on the reverse strand, counting down.
GCCTATTAACTTTAATGTGATGTCTTTTCTATTGTTTGATATAAGCCACATAAAATATTTAACTCTCTAAAAATCTCTAGCTTATATTTAAATAAAGTTAACACATTTTATGTATGGTTTTCTCCCTAGCTTTGCGCTTCCATAGAACTTTTTATCCAAAAGCCTCAGTGACTCATTTTTCACAAAAATCCTCCCCCAGTGAAGGGACATTAACAGAAATATAAAACATTCCTAGTACAAAACTAAAAACCCAAATATCAAGAAATCAATTCAGTAACACACTGAGTAATGAAACTTCATTGTGTATACCCAAAAAGAAATGCTAAGTATACAATTCAAAGTCATGCAGCACTTCTCTGAAGTGACTCCTTGAAGAGACAAAATCACTCTACTCAGGTGCTGACAGTGGTTGGGCTCATGAGTTCTCATAACAAGCTGTAATCCCACCACCTGTCTAGCTGGTTTCCAGAGGTTACTGGTTTATCTATGATTATGTATTTAAGAGACATGCAATCAAGGACATATCAAAGGATGGTTAAAAGACTGCCAGGAAAAATAACTTAGGAATTAATAGGCATTCACTTCTACAGGTGTTGTTTCACCCATGACCTAAAAAAACTGTAAGTGTACATAGTATTCGAACTCCATGAACTCCACTGCTACTATGGATCAAAATTGTGACAGAGAACACTGCTTAACATATTACTCAATATCACCTATATGGTGCTCCATGTGAATTTGACATAAGGAAAAATAAACATTACATGTCCCATGTCCCTCTCAGGCTTCCTTTCCATGTTAATCCCCAACTTCAACCACTCTGTTTGTGTTATGTTGGCAAATGTATGAGTGCTGGAAAAGAATAAGTACAGGGTGGTAAAGAATAATTGTAGAGTGATAATAAAGAAGGACCCACAGATTTTTTTAAATAAAAGTAAAATGAAGCAAGCTTACTTATAAAATTACTCAAAATATTTTCATCCTCTCAGCTAACATGTGGACTCAGAAAGAGTCAATGACCATCTCAAAAAGTACAAAAAACTAGTGACAGAGCCAAAAGCACCTGCTAACAAACCTGACAGAACGATGAAAGAGATGAAATATTTTTCAAAGACTGCTTTCCAACTCTGCGAATACAGTCGCAGTTTGTTTGCTGAGAGTGACTCTGAGGTGGAGCAAATAAATGCTAATTACTGATGGTCAGATTAACTGACCTAAAAGAGGTCAAACTTTATACACGTTAAATGAACAACAACAAAAAAAGCCAAGTACATAGAAGTAATTACAGTTAACTGCAAAACACAAATCAATCTGACATTTAAGAAGTGTGGGCACAAGAAAATCGTTCCAATAACCTATGGAACGTATCATGTTTATTTCCCCATCCTACACATAGTTGGTAGAAAAGCAAAACTATAGGCATAGCTCATGGTCCAATGCCTTTTTAAACCAAATGAAATGTCTCTAGACACCGTGGATAAAACAATCTAAAAAGAGTCAGAAGAAAAGGAAGAGGGGGGGAAATCAGCATCAAGTGTAAAGTGAAGAAATAACACAAAAGTAGAGAAAGGGGAACCTCCTCAATTATAAATCTCATAAAGAGGAATAAATACAGTGCAACTCCATTTCCCATCAAATACTAGTAAGTCTTTGCAGGCACCAGCAAAGGCTTTAGACCCCACACACATAGAGGGTGCTTTAAGTACCACCAGAAGGGTGAACCCGGATTGCTAAACTCTTGTAACATAAAACCAACTTGAGAGGAAGAGCTTCCCAGACTCAAATCAATCCACTTCAGAAATATACAACAAAGAGGTATACAGCCTGCTCCCCTAGAATATAACCCATAAACTTGGAAAATCAGAATTACAACTTATCCTCTTCTGAAGGACTAATCAAGATAGAGAATTATTAAAAATTTCTCAGAGAAAGTAATTAGATCATTCCATCATCTACCACGGCCAGAATACAAATCTTCTTAAAACTGAAAAACAAAGTTTCAAAGTAAATCTTCAGTAGCCTGTTATTTATGGTCTTTAAAACATTTTAAAAGGGTCCTTGAAACAAAGTTTCATTAGCATCCTTCTAGAAAGAGCTTCAATATGTTTCATTCTAGCAATTTAAAAGCTACCCAATATTCATTTCTACATTAGATTATTGATTGCTTGCCTTTTAACATCTCCATAACAGCTGCTTGACAAATTACCTCACCTCATTCCTCAGGGGGTAAGGACAGCATGATATCCATGAATTCAAAAATGGGACCACAAACTGAACAGCGACAGACGAGCTAATTGCATCAGATGAATTTAGACACAGTTCTAACAGACTGGGCACTCATACAGCATTATACAATTAAATGCTCATACTTTAAATATTTTATTTGCCCTTAAGTGTAGAAGGCAGACCTTTTTTAAATTTATTTTTATTTTAAAATATATGTTAGCTTCAGGAAGTCAGTAAGCTGGTACATGTTTGGAGTAATTTCTACAGAAAGCCTAGTTTTTCAGAATAATTACTCTGAATAGTTTGCACAACTTTCAGATTTGGCTTTATTTCAACCTAAGAGATCAGTCAGCCCCCGAATAGTCTAAGACAATTTTGAAAATATTTTCCAGGTTTTTGCAAAATAAAAGCCAAATGTATTTTCAAAGATATAGTAAATATACTTCGAAATTACACAGTAAGATGTGTTGTATTTACCTCAGCTTATTTCTGATTAGTGCCAGAGAGGTAGAGTGAGATACAGAGAAAAAGTCACGGAGATACAGAGAGAAAGCACACATAAGCCATAATCTTGTAGAGTCCTGCAGAAAAAAATAAAATATTGCGTTCCTCCCATAAGAGTAACAAAATGGGGCGGATTTAAAGGCACATTTCAAACGAACAGCAATTTCCAGCCCAATTACCCTGGGTAAATGAACCTCTTTCTGGACGAAAACAATACTCTCTCCTGAATTCAACCAAATCTCATGATACAAACTTACCGATTCCTCTAAAGCGACCAAACATACCGCTGACTTCGAGTTTTTACACTGTATTAAAATGTCAGTCACTTAAAAAAAAAAAAAAAAGCTACATCAACGGCCTTCTTCGAATGATCGCTCTTGCAACAGTGACCCTGACGGCGCTCATTCGCCTTCGGTAACTAACTATCCCCGGTAACAAAAACACGCAGACCTCCAAGAGGCCGCCGGCTCCGGGGACGACCGCCGGGCAACCCGGCCGCTTCCCGGGGCGGGCGGGCCCCCTGTCGGACCCCAGAGCCCCCCGGGGTCCCTAACTCCAACCTGGGTCCGCGGCTGGCGGGCCCTCCAGCTCCGGGACCCCGTCCGACCTCTCCCGCCGGGAGGGCGGCGGCGTGGTTTTGTTTGGGAAGTTGGTGTCGGAGCCGCTGCAAACTTTTCTCAGCATCCCCGCCCGGCGGCACCGGGAGCTCTCCGGGCACCCGCTCGCCAGCCCGCAACGGTCGGAGCGGGAGCGGGAGGGGAAGCCGAACGGGCGGAAGCTGAAACTCCGGCGGGTTGGCCAAGGGAGCAAATATTCACTTCTCATCAGGTCCCCAACCGGAACTTGTGACCCGCCGGGTCCCACTCCCGGACCCCGAGGATTGTTTCTCACTC
>NW_005871142.1:781057-786937 GCF_000147115.1 Myotis lucifugus | reverse complement strand
AGCAGCGATCCAGCCAATCGGCTCAGCCTCCACCGCTTCGCCCTCTCAGCAGAGCCGAGCGGAGCCGCCATGTCTGCCCCTTTCTCTCCCGTTCTCGCTCTTGAGCTCCGTGCGTCAGGGCTCCGGCGCCGCAGGGCCGACGAGACCGCTTCCGGCCGCGACCGCTGCGGGGCGCTGCAGGGCCGGGCAGCCCTTCCCTCGCCGGCTGCTCTCCGGTGCCCCCGCCCCTCCGGCAGGCCCCGCCCAGCGGCGTGACGTCACTCGGCGGCCAGGGGAGGGGCGCTCTGGGCTGCGTCGACTCTATGGTTCGCGGGTCTAGCCAGCCCTCTGAGAAGGGGGATGGGAAACCCCCGAAGGCGCGCGGGTGGAGCCCTCCCTCCCTGCCAGGCCCGGGTACCCCAGCGACCCCGCCATCACCCCAAGGTGCCTTGGTCTGAGCTCGGAGCCAGGGCGGGGGATGGAGCGGGTGTCCGGTGACGAGGTCGCGGTGACCTGAATTGGAATCTCAGAGATACCGGAGGCGAGACTCCGAACTTGGGTAGCACTTTTCATGGCTGTAAAAATGAGTGACAGGTGTGATCAAATAGATCTGCTCGGTATCCGGCACCCAGTTAGGCTTTAAAAAGAGCAAACACGAGAACCCTGCTCTTTACACAAAGCAAGGCAGGGTCTTTTTCTATACCCCTGGCCAGCGGGAAGGCGGAGCCACAAAGAACCAACTCTTCCCACGAAGCGCCTCCTTCATCGCTGCCGCCCCCGCCCGCGCGAGAATGAAGAAGACACAAAGCTGAACACAAAATTTTTTTTTTAAGTTGTGATTTAACTTTCAAAGGAAAAGATTAAAGCACGCGATTGCTATGAAAAAGAAAGCTCTGCTGTAAAGTAGTGGTTATGTTAATTTCAAAAAATTCTCAGCACATGAGCGATAGAGAGTCTACTATTTATTGGGAATACTGTTTGCTACACTAAGAAAAATTGAAGACTCATGAAAAGTCCTGTAAAGATCGCCAAGCTGCTTCAAACACTGGAGCATTCTAGCCATCCAACCTCCCAGTGACCCTGGGAATGGACAGTTTTTCTATTTGGGGAGCAGTGCGAGTTCCAGGAAAGCAGACACATCCCTCTTACACTGATTCGCATACCACACCCGCCTCTAGACTCCACCCACAATTTAAAATCTGGCCTCTCCTGGGTGTGGAGATCTTGTAATGGCACCAGACCTGGGCTTTTCTGTATCAATTCGCTATGATCATTGAGCAGAAAAAAAAAACAACAACAGTATAATTTCCTGTAAAAGAGGCTGGCTTTAAGTATTAGAGAAGTGTCCCGAAGGCTCCTCAAGACATGCTGCAGCCGGTACCACCCACCCTAGCACCAGGGCACCAGGTCCCTGTCAGTAATGGGTCCAGCCTCCTCACTTCTGTCAGTGTGGCCCCTGCTCAGTCACAACACCAATTTGCCACCCAGTCCTACATTGGATCTTCACGAGACTCAACACTTTACCCTGGATACCCACTGAGTCCTACCAAGATCAGCCAGTATTCCTACTTGTGCTTGTGAGCATGAGGGTGAAGCGGTCATGGCTGCCTTTTCCTGGCCCTGAGTTCTTCATAATGGGCTATGATGAGCTTCTTCCTTACCCACTCTCAAAACTCCTTAGCCAACAACTTTCTCTGCCAGCGCTCACTGAAGCAGGTTTTTCTCTGACTGCACTGTTGTCGTCTCCCAAAGCCTGCCCTATTTTTTAATTCTTTTTGTTTTGTTTTTGTATTCCTTGCCTGAGAATATGTTTTTATTGATTTCAGAGAGAAAGAAAGGGAGAGGGAGAAAGAGAGAGACATTGATGTGAGAGAGCAACATTGATGAGTTGCTTCCCGTATGCACCCCAACCAGGGATGGAATCCCCAACATGCATATGTGCCCTGACCAGGAATAGAACCTACAACCTTTTGGTATATAGGATAACCCTCCAACCAATTGAGCAACACTGGCCAGGGCTATTTTTTTAATTCTTTATTTTTGTGAAAGCAATTTTGGTATTTGGAAGAGTTCAGGTGCCCATCTTCTGCAGTCACCAAGAAAGAGAGATCATTCTGAAGTTACTCTTTGAGAAATATGTTCTCTGACTTTATTTCTATAAATGATTTTAAATAATGAAAAGCATCCTGAAGAAGTATGTGGTTTGCAAATTAACATACAAAGGCTTTGGGTGTTTTCCTCTTTGTTTTGTTTCTGTGTTTGTTTGTTTTTGTAGTCCTAGCTGGGGAAAGCCAGGTTCGGAGTTGAGTTACTATAAGCTATACCATTTTTTAAAATATATATTTTATTATTGATTTCAGAGAGGAAGGGAGAGGGAGAGAGAGATAGAAACATCAATGATGACAGAGAATCATTAATCAGCTGCCTCCTGCACTCCCCACATTGGGGATCAAGCCCGCAACCCAGGCATGTGCACTGACTAGGAATCAAACTGTAACCCCCTGGTCCATAGGTCAACGCTCAGCCACCGAGTCACGCCAGCTGGGCATAACCTATTCCATCTGTTAACAGCAAATATTTACTCTAAGCCCAACTGGTGTTAAGTACTATGCCAGCTCAGGAATAGGGAGTTTTTTAAAAACAACAACAACATAGCTATGGCCCGCAAAGAACTCACAGACAAGGAGGGAACAAAGGAGACAAGCAAGTGGTCAGTGAGCTGCAACATGATGTTTTAAGGAAGAATGAGGTGGAGACCTCTCATTCAAGCAGGGATGTTATGGGAAGCCTCTGAGAGGTAATGACTCCTGAGATGTATCTTGAACCACAAAATGGAGAAAGGAAACGTTATGGACAAAAGAAAGGAAGACTTGAAAAAGATATGGAAGCCTTGCTTGTTTTTTTCACAAGATGACCTGCCTTGCTTTCTCACACCTTTTTATAATCTTCCTTAAATTCCCTCCTTAATTTTACATGCAGAAAAGAAGCTGCAACCTGCCATTCTGCAGAGCTTTTGAGATCTGGCTTCCCAGAAACTGTCAGTTAAGCTCAAATAAACTCATAAAAATTCTCTACAGGTTTGGACATTTTTTATATTGACAGCGTGACCTTATATGTACTAAATACTACAGAAACTATTTTTTTATATTTTAATTAATTTTTAGAGAGAGAGGAAGGAAAGGGGACAGAGAAGGAGAAACATTGATGTCAGAGTGGAACATTGATCTGCTGCCTCCTGCATGCCTCAAACAGGGGATCCAGCCCACATCCCAGGCATGTGCCCTGACCAGGAATGGAACTAGCCCCAACCTTTTGGTGTACAGGACAACGCCCAACCAACTGAGCCAAACCAGCCAGGGCCAGAATCTATTTTATTTTATTTATTTATTTTTTAATATATTTTTATTGATTTTTTCAGAGAGGAAGGGAGAGGGAGAGAGAGATAGAAACATCAATGAGAGTGAATCATTGATCGGCTGCCTCTTGCATGCCCCCTACTGGGGATCGAGTCCACAACCTGGGCATGTGCCCTTGACTGGAATCCAACCCAGGACCCCTTAGTCCGAAGGTTGACGCTCTAACCGCTGAGCCAAACCGGCCAGGGCCAGAATCTATTTTAAAACATACAACTGTTAGAGCTCTATGTTTTTAAATTCAACAAATATTCTGAATTTAAGAACAAAAATCAGTAGCATTTCTATATGCTAATGATGGAAAATCTAAAAAGGAATTAAGAAAGCAATTCCTATTACAACAGCATGAAAAAGAATAAAATATTTAGGATCAAGGAGGTATAAGATGTGTACACTGACAACTAAAAAATACTGCTGAAAGAAATTAAAGAAGACCTAACTAAATGGAAAGAGGCATCCATGTTCATGGATTGAAAAACTTAACGTTGTTAAGATGTCAATATTCCTTTAATAGATCTATTGATTCAGTGCAGTCCCTATCTGAATCCCAAAGGCCTTGTTCTACAGAAATGGAAGAGCTGATCCTAACTGTAAGATATCTGGAATTGTTAACAGCAGAGTTAGCCCTCAGTCCTTGAGTTCAGCTAAGAAAGAATTCAGAGCCAAGTTCTCTGGAGTAAGAAATTTACTTAGAAAGTCACAGAGGTAGAAGTGAACCAGCTGGGCTACATGAACTCAGGAAACAAGGTACAGAGGCAAAGGAAGGGCCCCTGGAGCTTAGGAGAAAGAAAACACACCTGAAAGAAGAAGAGAGGAAAGGCTCAGGAGAGAGAGAGAGAGAGAGAGAGAGAGAGAGAGAGAGAGAATGAGAATGTGCTCTATGTCATTTTAAGGTTTTATCCGTTTTCCAAAGGCAGGGATTTTAGGGAAACTCTCAGGGAGCACCTCAATAGAATATTCATCAGCTTCCCCCATGTGTTGTTTCAGGGTTGTGGTCTCTACTGATTGGTTGGCAGTAGGGTAGAGGGTCATTAGTCATTGCAACGGGTCCTGATGTCAGTCCTGGCCCTGATGTCAGCCCTGGCATTGCTTCATCTGGTTTTGCTGCTTTTCTGGGCCTGGCGTTGAAACACAACTGAGGTCTAAATGTTATCTCTAGTTTGACCAAAACTCTCTCTGTGGTCAGTAGACTCAAGGCTTTATTCCTAAGATTATTTGATGTAAGCCAGAGCCTCATTGTCCTGGAGGCTGGATGCTTAAGGGAGCAGTTGTGCAAGGGATTGTATAGGAGTCCTATGAGGCCATTCTCCAGCCCCCTTATTCCTCCTCTCAGAGTGTCTAAGCCGCAAGACTAGCAATATGGAAGGTCAGGGGTCCAAACCGAATGACTATACACATATAGGGGAGGAAAGGTCACCTTGGGAGTAAGGTCCTAGCCTATAATCCTCATTTTCCCAGTTTTGCCCATTGCTAGGCACCTGCAACTTTCCACCTTGGTGACATTCCATACTTGGCCTATCATTCCTGCTCTGCTCATGTCTGTCTTACTGCCTACTCTATTAGAATGACCCAAACAATCTTGAAAAAGAACAAAGTTGGAGGGCTCACACTTTCTGATTTCAAAACCTACTACAAAGCTACAGTAATCAAAACATTATGATACTGGCATAAGGATCGATATTTAAATAAATGGGATAGAATTTTTGAGTCCAGAAATAAACCAATACATCTATGGTCAACTGATTTTTGACAAGGGAAGAATCCTCTCTTTATCAAATGGTGCTGTGACAAGAGGAAGAAAGAGAGGAAGGAAGGAAGGAAGGAAGGAAGGAAGGAAGGAAGGAAGGAAGGAAGGAAGGAAGAGAGAAAGAAGAAAGAAAGAGGATGGAAAGAAGGAAGAAAACAGAAAGAGAAAAAAAGAAAAGAGGCCTCATATAAGAGCCAAAGAAAGCCTCTGCAGGAAGGAATCAAAGTGACTCCTTAGCGCAGGCTTCAGCGGACAGGATTTCTGGAGCACTGGTTTGAAAGTAGAACTCGCCACAGGGTCCCAGAACCAATCACTGCACAGAAGAAGAGTTGGAAAGGTTCCCCAGGTGCCTTTACCTGGGTGGGGATGGCAGGGGTCTATAGTAAGGCCCAATCTCATTTGCATCCTGGCCCTAAAAACTGTCAAGTAAAACACAAACCTGGGAACCTGGGTTTAGGCAAATGAGACTTCTTTTGAAAAAAATTATTGCAACGGGGGGGGGGGTGCGGGAGGAAGAGACGACTGTATTGCAATATGGTAGAAGGGCAATTACTGTGGGAGGAATGCTCAACTGTCAAGACAAAACAGAAACAACAACCAGCTTTCGGTAAAGAGAGACTTTACTGTAGGATGTTATTCCAAGAAGGGAATGTGGGGAATGAGGCAGTGGGGTGTCAGGTGTGCGGAGGTGACTATGGCTGTAGGGGAACTCTCTGACTTTGCACAAAATCTGCCCCTGTC